>NW_017731695.1:59028-71681 GCF_001890085.2 Hipposideros armiger
GAGGAGGAACTGAAGAGAATGGGCCCTCCAGAAGAGAGAAGGCAGAACTCGGTGTCCGACTTCCCGCCCCCTGCTGGCCGGGAGCTGCTGCTGCGCACCACCGTGCCCCGCCCCGCCCCGTATTCCCGAGCTCTGCCCCAGCGCATGTACAGCGTGCTCACCAAAGAGGATTTCAGACTGGCAGGTGCCTTTTCATCAGATACCTCCTTCTTCTGATTCTTCTAGAGTTACCTCATTTGTGGCTTCGGAAACAGTGCTGACCCCTTCCTGTGGGAAGGACTTGGGTGTGCTCGTCAGAACCCGAGAGGCCATGGAAAGGGCCTGTCAGTTGAATGATCAAGCGTCATACCAGCATCTGAAAGACTTCCAGAGCCGAGCTTGGGCTGTGCTGTATCTTGGTGGGGGCCTAGGGAATGGGCTTGAGCTATTGAAAGGTTTCTTCCCCAAAGAGATGGTCCTTGTTTGGGGTCTGGTTGGGGACCAAAAAACAGCAGGAGCTCTCTGTACTCACTCTGGCGAGATTGTGTTCATTTATCTTTATTCTTTTCTGTGACTACCCCATAGGCTATTGCCTTGTCTTCATAGTCTGTGTAAACACTTCTTAGTATCAAGTATACAAAATAGATTATCTGTTCACTCAGATTGCTGGATATTTTGGTGGTAGCTTCTGTTCCCAGAATCTGTGTTTTTAAAATACTAAATGACATTCTGTTTTATTCAGTCACCTGGTGGCCTAACTTTTGAAGAACATTTTGAATATTCTAGGAAAAAGCCTAGAATGTCACATAGTTTATGTGTCTTTCTATGTAGCTGTGATCTAACTGTATTCCTTCTGACAAAACTATATATTAAATATTGCTGCAAATTAGTTTGATATCTACCTTGTAAGGTTTGTTTCTCTTTCTTGTTTTGTTTTGGGTGCCATGTAAGTTAGATATCATCCTGCAAATTATTCTCTTCTTCCCTTGCTGTGCAGCATGCATTCCTTTTTTTGTGGTTGCTGTCTAGGTACTGTATTTAATGAAGTAGAGATGAACACATGCTAAAAATGTAGCCTTGGTGCATAGAGATTATCATGCAGTTAGTATAATTTGGTATATGTGCTAATGTAATGAATAGGAGATGATCTCGCTGAACTATTTTGTATTTTAGTTAAAATGAAAATAATCGATGGGGATGTGTAGTAGCACCGAGCATTAGGATAACAGTTATCTGTTGATCAAGATTTATTAAGTCTGTATTGCTATATGGCCTGTGTTCCATAATCTTAAATCTATTTTTAGGCCTAAAATTCCCACTTTATTCCAAAGTCAAAAATGGTTATACTGAAGCATAGACCTTGCTATGAAACTTTATAGAATAGAGCTGTGTAAACCTGGCATATTATTTTTGTAAAAAAAAGTATGTGTACATGTATGCACATATGTGTGGGTTTGTGTGTATATATGAAGTATGGAGGCCCTGACTTCTGGCCTTCACAGTGCTTTTCTCTGAGACGCTGGACTTTGATTGCTGGCACACCATGCAGACGCAGGCCTGGGGACCAAGCGCTGTACCAAGGAGAAAACATTTTTCAGGGACAGAGTTTGTCTGGTTTCTAATGAGGAAGGTGATAACAAAGAAACATTTTACAGGGAGAAGTTGGACTTTTAAAAGGCGTTGTGAGTCTAATAAAAGGAAAGTGTTGCTTTTTCTGGCTGATTTTCTTCTCTCCCCTCTGGTGAGCATTTTATTCTTATTTCAGTTACTTTTATGCTCAGATTTTCCTAAATATTTGCAGCCTGCTGGGCCTTGCAGGGGTCTCAAGAACACTCTTTGTGCCTTTTTGAAATGGAAATTGCCCCATTTTACTTTTATTATAGTTATGTGTTTATTTCACAGATATTTTTAAGGACCTACTTCAAATGAGCTACTATACTAGGGAATGAAGATAAAACAGAAACCAAAACACGCTCCCTCCTTTCAGTGTCTTTCCCATGAGGGAGGGAAGGCAGATATTACATTGCCATAAAATAGAGAGTAGCGTCAACTCAACTGTATGAATTGGAGGCCCAACATTTATCATATAAATTCATTCTTTCATTCATTCATTGGCAATAGAAAGTAATACATGCAATAATGGTGAGTACAAAGTGTCATGGGAGAGGTTTTTCACCCAGGCTTGAGAGATTAGGAAAATCTTCCTAGAGGAGGTGATTTCTAGATTGAGACCGGAAGATGAGTAGGAGCTGACAAAGATGCTTGCGAAGAAGAGCTATGGTAATTCCCTCCATCCTTGTATGTTTGCCCCTAATTTACTGTGATTATACTGCTGCTCCCATGAAGTGGAAATTATTTTTCCACCCCTTCCATCTGGACTTAGCCATGTCTTTCTTTGCTTAGTGGAGTATTAGCGAGCATGACACAGGCAGAGACTTGAAAAATACTTGCACATTGGGACTCCTCTTCCTGCTGGAACCCTGAGACATGCAAAGAACCTGCTGAAGGAAGACAGTTGCGGAGGTTTGTTGTGCAGCACAAGTTAACTGAGACAGGAGGGGATAGGAGGAATGTTACAGGTAGAGAAAACAGAATGGGCGAAAACACAGAAACAAAAGAAAATGTGTGCTTGGAAAAGAGCCAGCATTTCAGTTTGGCTGGAGCATGGTACCCAGAGTAGAAAGAGGCAAGAAATGAAGATAGTGAGGTAAATGGTGAGGTCAGGAAGCTCTGTGTAAGCCACAGGGAGAAGTGTGGGCCTTCAGGGCACCGGTGAGTGTAGGGTTTTAGATAAGGGAGTGACATGGTAGGTTTTAGGTTACACTACAGCAGGACAAGTGGATTTGAGAGGCTAGGAAAGTGTATACATGACCTACACTTGTACTTAATCAGAAAGTAGCAATTTTATAGTCCATATTTTTTTCCTCCTCCTCTGAGCTTTGTAATGTGCTGCAGAGAGCCTGACAGATGCTTATGGAAACAGCATGTAATGCCCTCACTCTGGGGCCCTCCCACATCTATATATTCCTACAGCACCTTAATGATTCAGGTTTTTCTTGAGGCTGGACTTTTTAAAACTCTAGTAAGTGTGTCTATTCCACTCATTAATCCAGCATATGTTTATCGAGTGCCAGCTATATGGCAGGGACCGTTGTGGGCAATGAGGAGAATACACAGCAGTGAACAAGACAAAGACAAGACCCTCATGGAGATTACGTGAAGGGACGCCATGTCTAAATTACCTGAGGGGAGGGAGAGTGCTTCTTAGGCGGCGACAGTGGAGCAGAGACCTGATGGAGGAGGGATGTAGCCTTCTCAGTGTCCCGGAGATGATGCGAAATGGTCTGGCAAATGTAAACCTGGAGGTGGGAGTCAGCTTGTTAGTTGGAGGCACAGAAAAATGGTCAATGTGGTTAGAGTAAGTGAAGGAAGGAGAGAAAGGTGGGCAGATGGGTGGGGACCAGATTACACAAAGCTTTAGGAGTTTGCTTTCTTGATTGAAAGAGGAAACCAGTGGAGAATTCTGAACAAGGGAGTGCCATGATCGGACATTAAAAAATCTTCACTCTGGCTACTGTGGAGACTGCACTGCAGAGGCGGCGGTGGAAGCAGTTAAACTAGGAGAGAGGTGTTGGTTGGGACTGGAGTGGTCGTGTTTGGGGTTAAAAGCAGGATCAGATTTGGTATATGTTTTGGAAGCAGAATGCACAGAGTTTGCCGATGGAATCAATGAACGCATGAGAAAGAGTTGAGGATGACTTGAAGGTTTGGGGCCTGAGTAACTGAATGATGCTGTCAATTACTGAGGTGGAGAAGACAGGAAAGCGAGTTTTGGGGGCTGGTGAGTACAGATTTTGAATTAGGATATGTTAATTTTGAGATATCACTTAGGTACTTGTGGCCAGCCTCTAAGATGGCCCCCAGTGATCCCCACCCTGTTACACCCTGTATTTACACCCTTGTGTGTTCCCTACCCCCCCACCTCCCCCATTGTACTAGGGTTGGTCTGTGACCAACCGAACATGGAGGAAGTATTGGTAAGTCAATGCCAAGATGAGGCTCTGAAAGACATTGCAACTTACGTGTTGGCTGCACTCGCTCGCTCTCATCACATGGAAGTCAACTGCCATGTCACAATCAATCCTAGGGAGAGGTCCATGTGGTCAGGAATTTAGGGCTCCTGCCAAGAGCCCTGTGAGTGAGCTTGGAAGTGGGTCCCCCCAACCTCAGAACACCACACTTCCTGAGGGAGCTTGAGCCAGAATTACCCAGCGAAGCTGCTCTGGATTGCTGACCCTCGGAAACTGTGAGATAATGTTTTTTGTTTTTTTAATGCTGTATTATCTTTAATTGGGAACGAAGACTCTTCCAGTCATGTCACCTAGAGGTCATTTCACCCACTGCTCTGTGTGGCCGCCAGTCTCTTATCTCTCTGTTCAGCAGTGGTGAGGCGGATACCTTTTCCATGGGGAAGAGAAATCCATGGTTGGTCCCTTTTGCCAATAACAAAAATGTTTGAGAGCCGTGGCAAAGCTGTTGCCATTGACGTCTTGCATGTGAACCACATCAAAAGAACCAGGGAGCCTCTCTTTGTGGTGATCACACTTATTCTTCCCGGGTTGACACCGCGGGTCACCATGCACAGGTGACCAGTGTCAAACTTGATGAAATCTAATTTTGCCAGACTCCAAATCAATCTGAATGATGTCATTCACCTTGATGAGGGGACCAGGGTAGCGGATGGTGTGAGCATCATGAGTCACCAGATGTGGGATTCCTTTGGTGCCCACAAAGATCTTCGTCACTTTGCACAGCTTGTACTTGACCTCCACAGGTGTAATGTGATGAACAGCAAAGCGACCCTGGGTGTCACAGATCAGACGGTATTGCTCCCCGGTCTTGTCGATCTGATGACATCCATCACATCAGCGGGGTAGGTGACCTCAGTTCGGACCTTGCCATCAATCTTAAACCTCTGCATACAGACCTTGACTTCATCTCCGGCTAGGGCATATTCAGTCTGTTCCTTAGGGAGATGACGAGGGGGGAGACATTCCCTCAGCTTGTGGGACCGGTGGATAGACGAGGAGCGCACACACAGCGGTCAGTTTTCCCACATCCAGTGCCCTGCTGCTGCGACGCGCTTGAGATGCTTCTTAGAACCACGCACCATGGCTGCACTGGGCATGGAAAGAGCTAATGTTTGTTATTTTAAGCTGCTAAATTTGGGGGCAATTAGTTACACAATAATGGATAACTAGAGCAATACCCAAGTGACTAAGTCTGGGGTTTAAGGAAAAGGTTAGGGCTTGTGCTGTAAATTGGAAATTTAGATGCAGATAGTACTTCAGCCGCAGGACAGCGTGAGATCCCTAAGGGGTGAACACAGTGTGAAGAGAAGGGCTGGGAATTGATGCAGAGAGCCAGAGAGGAGGAGGGCTTCCAGCGGGGCCACCAAGCGAGAAGCAGACCCAGAAGTGTGATACTGGATTGCTGGAAAAGTCACGACGCATTTTTGTAACAAAAAAACAGAGAAAAAAATACGCCATGACTTTTCCGACTACCCAATAGTTTAGGAGCCAAGAGAAAAACAACAGTTGAAGGTGGGAGTTGATCAGCTGTGTCAGATGTCATGAGATGTCAAGTAAGGTGAGGAGTACAAATTGACTCGCATACCTGTGCGTGCAGAGTAACCAATGCATTGAGGTCATAAAATTCATGCTGGGAAAGAACAGAAGTGACTGCTGGAGGCAAGATTGGTGACCCCAGCACCGATGGGCGCACTTAGCTCTTCTGCCCCAAGCCCGATGGCATTTAGTTGCTAGCACTGTTCCTTGCCAGGAACTGGAAGGCAGCGGCAGGAGGGTAGGATGTGGAAGAGAGCAGCGTGAAGCCACCATCTAGTCAGTTTCAGGCCAACAATAACCCTAGTCCCTGCCCACTCTTGCTGCCAGCTCCTTTCTTCTGGGTACGCAGGGTAATGGATAGGGCTGGGCACTCAACAGATGCTTAATGAATGAATGAGTGAATGAATGAATGCCTCTTATGGCAAATGAGTCCCCACTGTTGTGTTTGAACCACCTGGACACTTATTTTTGACCATTGAGCACCATGAAACCAGAACATTGCAGAATGTTAGCTCCTGAAAGCCAGAGGACTGCAGCTAGCATTTCTCCAGCTCTGACAAGTGGGGCTTGGCTAATTCTTGAAATACCAAATAGAGCGAGTTCATAGTAGCANCAAAAATCAAGCCAAAAAGTAAAAACCGTGTCTTTCAACAAACAAAGCAAGTTAAAAACAGTATGTATATTACAAATTTTTGTTAAGAAATTGCATATGCCTCTATAGCTTTGTTTTTAAATGGGCATAGATATAAACCTGAGAAGATAAACACAAAAATGTGTTGTTCTTTTAGAAGTAAGGTTTCTGGAGAACTTTTGCATTACATGTCTCTGAATTAATTAATTTTTGAAATCTGTGAGCATTATCAGCCAGGCTCCTTTTATGAGATTATATTTCTTTTATCTTTACTGCTATTGAATAAGGAGCTTAAAGGTAGGGTCCATGTGTTACAGATACTTCTCTGTATTTTCGTAATCAGCAAAATGAAACTGATCATTTTGGGAAAAGCAATAAACCAAAACAACTAAACAAACCAAAAAATTAGTGAGAGGTCACTAAGAATGTTTATAAAGGTTGAATGAGAAAAGCAGGTTACAAAACAGTATTTTACATACTTCATATTAGCTCACTTCATATATTTGATGTTAAAAAAAATCCTGGAATGAATGTGCTTTACTGTTAACAATTTCTATCTAAGTGGTGTAATTTACAGATGGTTTTTATTGTCTTTGTATTTTCCTAATTTGCATGTATTACACATGGAAGCTGGGGGAAAAAACCAGCTTTTGAGAATATTCAACATTACTAAACACTGAAGTACTTTGTTGTTTTCAGCAACATTATTCTTATCTTGGGGAGTTGTAGCTACTTATGAGTATCGGGGCAGGTACTGAGGGAAGAGAACTCTGTACTCTTGGTACAGACGTGAGCTCAGTGGTCCAGAGGATTTTTACTTGTGTACATGGCTGCTTTATTCTTTGACAGCTGCGTTGATCGTTTTTCTGCCTTTGTGTCTCCTGCAGGTGTTGCACTACCTGGCGGTACAGAAACCTGCAGACCTTGCTCGGCATCTATTACCTTGTGTAATTCATGCAGCCGTACTCAAGGTAAAGGAAGAAGGTAAATGTCTTGTTTGATTAGTCATTAGTTCATTTCCAAAGTGATAGCGTATTTTGCCTAACTTATTTAATGATGGCTTTGATCTTTTTATAAATAGAAAGTCTGGAAAACATTTCTTCAGTTAAGAAGATTATAAAGCACATAATATCTCATTCCAGTAAAGTTTTGCACTTCCCCAATCCAGAAGACAAGAAACTGGAAGTAAGTTTAATGTGTCAGGATCTTGCCAAGCGTTCTCCACCAGTTGGCAACAGTTANATATGAAAAATTATGTTTAATCACAAATACTAAAACCAATAGCAAAAATGGACCAAAAAACCCTACAAAGAAAATGAAACCACAGCTGATTTAACTCAGGATAGAAGTAGAAGAAAAAGATAACCATGTAGAAATAAAGACTAAATTATAAGAGGCCCAAGGGAGAATAGAGTCATATTGAAATTTAATAAAAGGCATCAAGGAAAAGCAGCAAAACAGCCAAGAGAATGAAAATGAGATTAAGGAGTTAAAAGAGGTTGGAGAGAAAGTGGTAGAAATGGAAAATAGGAAAAGTAGGAATAATATTTTATCAGAGTCCTTGAAGAAGAAAAATCAAAATATTAGAACAGAACTAATATTTAAAACTGTTATCCAAGAAAACTTTCTTGAAATAAAAGAAAACCTGAATTTACATACTGAAAGAGCCCTTTGAGTACAGGGGAAAATTGACCAGGAATAATGAACTTCAAAATATATGACTGTAGAACTACTAGACCTTAAATATTTAAAAAAATCTTTAGGACCTCTATGCAAAAATGGAAAAATAATTTCCAAGAGAAAGAGAATTAGGTGTCACATTTCTCAGAAGCAAAGCAGTGTGGAGCAGCATTTTTAAGAAATGCGAGCAGAAAGTATAAACCAAAGATGTTACATGCCATCAAGATGTCCAAGTAATCAAGCCTCCAAAAAACAGTTTTCTCTGAGTTTTTGCACGTGTAACTACACCAATGTGCCCTTCCTGAGGAGTCCACGAGCACTGCCCTGTCCAATAGAACTTTCTGCAGTGTTAAAAAAATGTTCTATAAATATGTTCATAATGGTAGCCACTGGCCACATGTGGTTTTAATGCATACTTCAGTGTGGCCAGTATAACACAGGAACTGAATTTTTAAACAGCTACATGTAGCTAGTGGCTGCCTTGTCGAACAACATGGTATAGAAAACTGAATTTCATCCAACCAAGAGATGACTGGGGAGACTTTGGCAAAGGGCCAATGATGAGTAAATCATTTATTTAATTTTAAAGCTCAGACTAAAACTAGGTGAGGAATATTTAAAGATTGTGTGTTAGGATAAAGTAGAGAAAAGGAGGAAAGTAGAATGAGATCATTGACTGTTACTTAGGTAATAGACGGTAATCAGAGGATACCGTCAGAGGATTTAAAAATTGTCAGACCAGATCATAAACAGCTAAAGATACAAGGGAATAAAGGGAAACACAAGAGGTATTCATGCAAGCATAGCTACTAGAATAAAAATGTAAACCTTCCTAAGTACCAACAAAAAATTTTTCAAAAAGAAGAGAACACACACTAAGTAGAGAAACATCCACAGTAAAGATCACATCACACACAGAATAACTAAAGTATAAGGTAGTCATATAGAACCCAACTCTCTACAAAAAATTAGGGATTTGGTGATTTTAAAAGCCTGCAAAGTAGACAATGGGTAAAGATTATCAGGTAAATGAAAACAATAAGAAAGCAGGGGTTACGATCCTGATACCAAACAAAGAATGAAAGCAGAAAAGCATCAAATGAGACAAATAAGTGGGAATACCTCTAGGATTTCCCCCATTAAGATGCCAGGTATAGGACTAAGGTTTAGGTTTTTAGGACCAGATAGTTCTATAAATTATTTCAATGCGTAGTAATTGGAGGAAATTCTCCCAAATATTTTTATGAAATAGCTATAACATTGGTACCTAAATCTGATAAAGGTAGCATATGAAAAAAGGTTGCAGACCAGTAATACTTAAGAAATTGAATTCCTGGGCCAACCGAGTGGCGCGTTAATTAAGAGTTGGCTTGGGACACCAGCTCTGAGCAGCAGGGCCCNACAGAAACTTGTCTGTTCTCCTTCCCCCAATTCCCCAGCACTGTTCCCTTCCTCCCAATACCCCAATAAAAATATTTAAAAAAAAATATTCCCCAGGAGAGGGAAAAAAAAGAATTAGCTACTGTATTAGTTTTCCAAGTCTGCTATAGCAAAGGATCACAAGCTAGGGGTGCAGCAATATATGGCCTCACAGTTCTGGAGGCTACAAGTCCACATCAGGTTGTTGCTAGGGCCTGTCCCTTCTGAAACCTGGAGGGTAAGATTGTTCCTTGCCGTTTCCTAGCTGCTGCTGGTGGCCGATCACCTGTGGGGCTCCTTGGCTTGCAGCTGCAGGACTCCAGTTCCTGCCTCTCGTCACATGGCCGCCTCCCCTGTGTGTCTGTGTCTCTGCTTCTGATGACACCAGCCACTTGGGCAGTATGACCTCATCTGAGCTGATTACATCTGCAATGACCCTGCTCCCGAACAAGGGCATTTTCTGAGGGACTGGGGGTTGGAAAGGATGCGGGGTCATAATTCCACCCATAAAAGCGTCATTCACAAGCCACCCCATCTAGCTGGTGGGCCATGGAGCCTGATGTGTAAAAGCAGGGGCCTGGCTCCAGAGAGCTCAGTTTCAAGCCCCAGACCTCCTTACAGCCATGAGACACAGAGCTGGTACCTAACTTCCTCTTCAAGACAGGGACAAAAATAAGTATCCAACAAGTTGTCACAAAAATGAAGCAGTATCTGAAAACTGCGTAGCATGGTATAGCATGGTACAGGGTACTTAGTTGTTTAATGAAGACATGTTGTTTCAACTAACTGTACTGAGTGGCACAGTTGGACGAATGAATGCTTAGCTGTTGAGGCCAAGCTCCACTGTAATGAACGGAAGGACACAGCTACCCAGCCAGCGTTCATAGAAATGACTGCCCTCTCACAAGGAGAGTGACTTCAAAATCTGTCATCTCATCAACTGAACTGCTTTCTTTTGATCCTTTTCCCCCTCCTTGGGTCACAGGCTCCATGGAGGAAGCTACACTTAAAGGCTGAGTAGACTGGGAGGCAAAGGACTGGGGTGGGAAGTCGGGCAGAGTCATAGCGCTCCAGGCCGTGGGCTCGGCGTCAGTGTGGCCAGAGCTTTGCTGTGGCGAAGCCAGGCTGCCGCAGGTTGGCAGCCAGTTCAAGGGCCTCAGCTGCCTGTGGAGGAGGCTGGACCTGGTTGAGGAAAAGCAGAGAGGCCCTGAAAGGCCTTCAGGAGAGGAACAGGAGCAAGACTAGACACAGACCCATCAGGAACTACAGTGATCCCCGCAAGAGCTGGCAGTCGCTGTGACGTACGGTGGTGGTGATGGGGCGAGAGATTCAGCAAGTGACATCCGTAGGACTTGGTGAAGACTGGGAGGTGGGCAGTGAGGGCTGTGTGAGTCCTGGACGCCCCGAGGGGCCAGCTGCTTTGTCGTGAGAGGGAAGCGCCTGGCCCCAAGCCCTGTGGCACCTTGTCGGCCCCAGCCCAGCCACCTGCCACCACAGCAGCCCCCCAGCAAGAGTGCTGCTCCGTCTGTGCTCCAAGGTGATCCGCACCCCTCCTGTTACACGACTTGGTGGGAGGGTGTTTCAGGAAATGCCCATGACTTACAGCATCCACGGGTCCTGTCTTCCCATTTGCTAAGGACGCAGAGGGAGTGCTACCTATCTCCCTGTCCTTAAGCAGCCTCCTCTGCACAACACACCTGCTTATGTTAAACATGTGTCAGGAAAGTGGCATTGGCTTTCTCCCGGGACCAGTCAGCGCTGACTAATAAGCGATGGGACACGGATCAAAACGTTTCTTAAGTTCTTCAGCCATTTGACACTTTGAGTAAATAATGACTTGCCAGTGCTATTTATTCACATTCCTCTTTCTCAGCCCTATTTTTGGTCCAGAACACTTTATTTTTGTCCATGTTACATAATGAGGGAACTGCATTCTTAGTAACCCACTGTCACTCCTGTTATCTTGCCTACATGAAAAAAGAAATATTTTTAGAGCGTGAATTTCCCAAACGTCCTCAACTATTCTGGGACTGGAGCATGTGGTGGAGGGAGGCGAGTGGGAGAAGCCGTGTCTCCTGTTTGGCTGAGGCTGACCCTGACCCTGGCAGCTGGACCCGAGCCCCTCCTCCCTGTCCTGCCCTGGCCCAGTGGCAGGAGGCTCCTCTGCATGCAGAGTTTGGATTTTTGCAGCTGATTCAGGAGCCCAGGAACATTCTTAATTGCTATTCTTCATTCCTGTTGTTTTGGGGAATTCAAAAGATTGAGGGGGAAAGGACTGCAAGCAGTGGCCCTCTCCTCTTAGGCACTCTCAGGTGACAGGCTGAAGGCCCTGTGGGGAGAGCAAAAGTGCTTTGGAGATGTCTGAAAGGCTCCTTCGCCGGCCACCCAGAGGCTTGTGTGGCTTCGTTGGAATTTATAGGCATGTCGCCCAGAAGGACCCTGAAAATGTAATCCTTCCACCTCTTTAGTGAATTTGGAGTCTCTCTCAGTAAATATTTTGGAATAGCTGATTAACCAGAGAACTTGCTGCCTGTAACTGCATACTTGTGTTTGGGTTCTCAGCACAGGAGGACTCCAGTCTGAGAAGGGACTGGCTTGGGTGAGGAGCCTGCTGCGTCTTACCAGCCTTCCACTGTCAGCCCCGAGCTGAACTGACAACCAACGTAACAGTCTTCTGTTGAACCAACGGGCTGGGTGGTGTATTCCGGGTACTCAGAAGGGCTTTCACATAGAAACAAACATGGATGCCATAAGGAGCAGGGTGCACATCTGCATGAATTTTTAACAACTTAAAGTACACACTGTTTGGGGCCCCCTTTGGGCTATTCCCTCAGATTCTCTGCGACTAAGCTGTCCATTCTCCTCTTCCATCAGAGGTACTATGCTTGGGGTAGGCCAGTTTGCCAAACACTCTGTAAGCAAGTCAGGGAGTTAGAGCCCATGGAAACTTCTCCTGGCAATTAGGGCGGTTAGGCTAATGGCCTGTGAGTGAATGTGAGGAGGTGGTGAGGGCCCCGGTCCTCTCTGTCCCTTTTTCTACATGACAACCAGAGAGGGTCACATTCCAATTAGTGTAAGTAGAAGCGGAGGGGGGTTGCCTGATCCACTCTTGACTTGCTGCACATGAGGAATAAACCTTTTATTGTTAAGTTATTCAGAGTTTGTTTTTTTTCTGATGGTATTATATTCTGGTGGCAGATAGTATTGAGAATCCTAAAATGATTAATAATGGAGAACAAGGGGAGTGATCACACTGGTGTTTTATAACATCCACTCAGGTGGCCATGTGGAGGTGGGTTACAGGAGGGCATGGCTGG
>NW_017731695.1:73976-79817 GCF_001890085.2 Hipposideros armiger
CTGTAGAGGGCAGTGTCACTGGCCCTCATATGTGGGATCCAAACCGGGGCCCTCTGGCGTCCCAAGCCAGCTCTTAACCATCGCACCACTCGGCCAGCCTCTCTGCTCTTTAAAGATTGGGTCACGCGACGAGAACACAGTGAAGTGTAAATTCACAATGCTCCTTTGGTGTACTTGTGTGCCAAGTACTGCTGAATAGGGTAAGCAGGAAATGTCTCAGATCTTCCAGTGGCAAAACAAGTGATGTTTTCTGCCTCTTAGTTGCCACAGAATTCTTAAGATTCAGGGCTGATTTTCAGCAATGGGTGAGGCATACATCTGAAATCCTGCTACTTGGGAACCCCATCTGCCTCTTTGAACGAGTCATCCAATTTACCAACTGGTCAGGTCCACTCCTTGTACACCCGCCTCTTGCCAACCAGCACCTAAGACATCTCCCCAATACTTCACAGCCTTTGTGCTAGCTATTCTCATGAGTGATTACTTCAGGCTAGCACAGAGGAGGCCAGGTGTGACTGTCATGATACATTACACAACAGATGTGTAAGCTCTTCGGATCTGCTGGATCACACAGCCTTAAAGGGCAAGCGCCATCACTTCGTTCTTTAAGTCATGCAACTCTTGAACTGTATATGACTGATAAGTGGACAAGTGGAAGAGTCGATACAAAAGTACATTTATTTCTTTTACCTAAGCTACATACCATTTTTATTATAAAACATTTCATATTTCCAAACATGTATATGGTAGAAGTTTCAAAGAATGCGAATGATTACCTGTGACTTGAAACCTGGCTTTAGAAAGAGGACATTACTGAACTTTGAAAGTCTCCTATGGCCCCTCCTTGATCATATGGCCCTGCCTCCACCCCCAAAAATGTAACCACTCTGACTTTTCTGTTAACTGTTGGCTTGCTTTTCTTTATACTTTTACTACATAGGAATATGTTCCTAAATAATACAAGTTTTGGATGTCTTTGACCTTCATATAAATGAAATCATAGTTTATGTAGTTTTCCTGACTTGCTCGAATTGTACTTTGTGATATCATGTATGTTGATATTCGTAATCTAGTCTATGAACTTCATAGCTGTGTAGTTTTTTTTGTGTGGAATATATGTAGTTTATCCATTCTTTTGTTAAGAACGTTTGGGCTGTCCAGACATTACACTGTTACAAACAGTGCTCTGTGAACATCCTGGGGGTGACTCCTCATCCACACACAGTTTCTCCAGTGTATGTGCTTGGTGAGGGATCTGTGCCTTCAATTTGATGGGATAATGGTAAATTGTTTCCCAAAGTGGTTGAACAAATTTACTCCCACTAGTTCTGGTTGAGAGTTCCTTTTACTCCATATACTTGCCAGCTCTTGGTATTGACAAAGATAAGGCTGGGGAACTGTAAGAACTCACTGGGACCAGCAGGAGCTCTCCAGGGTCAGAGGTGCCCATGAGTGCCCATTTTTCACATTCCCCCTCCATCTGGACAGGACGGGCAGATGCCATATCCAGGTGCACTGGCCGACCTACACGTCACCACAGTGTGCACTGGACCTCCCCTTTCGGAGCCTGCCCTGGCCCAGGACAGTGGGACCAGCAGGGTGCTTCCGTGTTTGCACAGCCTGGGGCTGCCTTTCCTGGAGTCCACTTCATCTTCAGACAGAAGGATCAACAGGATGCCACTGTCTTCCTATATACAGTAGGCTGCCCTGCCCAAAGCCTAATCCAGTCTTCCCCGCTGACGCCCAAATGCCACACACACCTGCCCTGGCTCAAACTAGACTACCAACTCCATGTGGCACACACAGTCTACACAGAGATTGCTTGTACACAAGGCCACTTTTTCAAGATTGGGAGAGAGAGCTGTGTAACAGACATTTAGGTACAGGAAGTACAGAGAGTTTCAGACAACATGAACCCAAGGAGACCTAAAGCAAAACATACTGTAATTAAAATGACAAAAGTTAGACAATCTTGAAGGCAGCAAAGGAAATCCATAAGACAATCAGCTAATTTCCCAGCAGAAATGTTAACAGGCCAGAGGGAAGTGGCAGGATATATTTAAACTGCTAAAAGAAAGAGATCTATAACCAGGAACACTCTAACTGGCAAGGTTATTATTCCCAATTGAAAAAGAAATAGTTTCCCAGACAGGCAGAAAACAAAAGGAGTTCATCACCACTAAATCAGCTTTAAGAGAAATGCTAAAGGTCTTTTTAAACAGAAATATAAAAATAAATGAAAGATAAAAAAATCTCACAGGTAAAAGGAAATATTTAGTAATCACAGTGTATGATCCATTTCAAAATTAACAAGACAGTCAACAGAAAAAAGTAGCAAACACAACCATAATTGTAGTAAGTAGTTAGGGGATACACAAAACAAAAAGATCTAAAATATTATGTCAAAAACAAAGCATGGCAGCAGGGGGAGTAAAAATGTACTGCTTTTAGAAAACAGTTTAACTTAAATACCTATCAGCTTAAAATAGACTGCTATAGATATAGAATGATATACATAAACCTCACAATATACAAAAACCTACACAAAAAATAAAGAGGAACCCACTCCAAAACTAAATACTAAAGAAAACCAGCAACCACAAGGGAAGAGACCAAGAAAAGAAGAAAGAACAGAGAAGAACTACAAAAACAACCAAAAAAAATGAACAAAATGGCAATAAGTACAAATGTATCAATAATTACTTTACATGTGAATGGACTAAATGCTCTAATCAAAATATATAGAATGTCTGAATGGATTAACAACAAGACCCAAGTATTTGCTGCCTACAAGAGAATCACTTCAGAATGAAAGATACACAGACTGAAAGTGAGGAAATGGAAAAAGATATACCATGTAAATAGAAATGAAAACAAACCTGGAGCAGCAATACTCACATCAGACAAAGTAAACTTTAAAACAAAGACTGTAAAAAGAGACAAGGAATTACATAATAATAAAGGCATCAATCCGAGAAAAGGATACAACAAATATAATTATCTAAGCATCCAACATAGGAACACCTGAATATATAAAGCAAATATTAATAGACACAAAAGGAGAAATTAACAGTATTACAAGAATAGTGGGGGGGATTTAATACCCTATTTAATGAATAGATCATCCAAACAAAATTAATAAGGAAACAATGACCTGAAATGTCATATTAGATCAGATATACTTAATAGATATTTACAAACCATTTTATCCCAAAACTGCAGAATACACTTTTTTTTCAAGTGCATGTAGAACATTCTGAAGGATAGATCACATATTAGGCCACAAAACAAGTTTCAATTAATTATAAAAGACTGAAATCACATCAAGCAACTTTTCTGATCACAACAGTATGAAACTAGAAACTACAAGGATATAACTAGAAAAAAACACAAACATAAGAAGACTAAACAGCATGCTACTAAACAATAGATTAAAGAGTAAATCAAAAACCACTTCAAGACAAATTAAAATAGAAACACAAATTTCCAAAATCTATGGGATGCAGCACAAGCAGTTCTAAGAAGGAAGTTCATAGCTATACAAGCCTACCTCAAGAAACAAGAAAAATCCCAAATAAACAAACAATATTTACACATAAAAGAACCAGAAAAAGAAGAACAAAATCCAAAGTAAAGAGAAGGAAGGAGCTAATAAACATCAAAATAGAAATAAACGAACTGGAGACCAAAAAAACAAAAAAACAAACAAAAAAGAAAAGACCAATGAAACTAAGAGATAATTCTTTGCAAAGATAAACAAAATTGACAAGCTTTAGCCAAACTCAACATGAAAAAAGAAGCCCAAATTAATAAAATCGGAAATGAAAGATAAGTTACAACTGACATCACAGAAATAAATTTATTATTAAAGAGTACTACAAAAACTATATGCCAATAAATTGGACAACCTGGAAGGAAAGGATAATTTTCTAGAAACATACAACCTTCCAAGACTTAACCAAAAAGAAACAGAAAATCTGAAGAGACTGATTACTTGCAATGAAATTAAAGCAGTAATAAAAAAACTCTCAACAAACAAAAGTCAAGGACCAGATGGCTTCAAAATTGAATCTTACCTAACATTTAAAGAACAGTTAATACGTACCCTTCTCAAACTATTCCAAAAATTGAAGAGGAAGGAATGCTTCCAAACTTATTCTATGAAGCTAGCATTACACTGATATCAAAACAAGAGAAAGACGACCAAGAAAAAAAAAAATTTAAAGGCCAATATCCATGATGAACAGATTCAGAAATTCTCAACAAAATAGTAACAAACCCGATTCACAATACAAGGGTTCCAAAAAAGTGTAAACACATTTTAAGAAAGGAAAACTGTATTAAAATTATAATACTCAATGTATACTGATAACAAAAGATAAATACAAGTCACACTTGACTTCTGCAATTACAAGAGGTGCTCAAAGTGGTTACCATAGCATCAAGACACTTCAGATTACGGCAAACTACTGCTTGAGTAATGTTGACCAAAGTGTCCACTTGTATACGTTTTTTTGGCACCCCTAGTATATTAAAAAGGTTATACACCATGATCAAGTGAGGTTTATCCCAGGGATGCAAGGATGGTTCAATATCTGCAAATCAATCCATGTGATATATTACATCAACAAAACCAAGGACAAAAATCATATGATCATCTCCATAGATACAGAAAAAGCATTTGACAAAACTCTACATCCTTTTATGATAAAAAAATCTCAATAAAGTAGATATAGAGGGAACTTACCTCACCATAGTAAAGGCTACATATGAAAAACCTATAGCCAACATCATACTCAGTTGGTGAAAAGCTGAAAGATCAGGAACAAGACAAGGATGCCCACTCTCAGCACTTTTATTGAACATAGTACTGGAAGTCCTAGCCATAATAATCAGACAAGAAATAAAAGTATAAATGGGAAAGGAAAACGTAAACTTGTCACTATTTGCGAGTGACATGATACTATATACAGAAAACCATAAGACTCCACCAACATAGCTATTAGAACTAATAAATGAGTTCACTAAATTTGCAGGATACAAAGTTAATATATAGAAATCTGTTGCATTTCTATACAATAATTACAAATGATCAAAATGAAAAATTAAGACTTCCATTTAAAATTGCATCAAAAGAATAAAATACCTTGGAATAAATTTAATCAAGGAGGTAAAAGACCTGTACTCAGAAAACTGTAAAACATTGAAGAAATAAATTGAACAGGGCATAAGTAAATGGAAGGATATACAGAGCTCATAGGTTGAAAGGACTAATTTCATTAAAATGTCCATATTACCCAAAATAACCTACAGATTCAGTGCAATCCCTATCAAAACACTAATGGCATTGTTCTCAGAACTAGAACAAATAACTCTAAAATTTATATGGAACCACAAAAGACCTCAAATAGTCAAAGCAATCTTGAGAAAAAAGAATAAAGCTGTAGGTATTTTCTCTCTAATTTCAAAGTATACTACAAAGCTATAATCATCAAAATAATCTAGTACTGCACTAGAACAGACACATATACAGTGGGGAAATGACAGTCTCTTCAATAAGCGATGTTGGGAAAACTAGACCATTTTATTAAACCACATACAAGAATAAACTCAAAATGGATTAAAGACTTAAATGTAAGACCTGATTCCATGAAACTCTTAGAAGAAAACATAGACAATAAACTCTTTGACACTGATCTTAGCAATATTTTTTGGGACATGTTTCCTAGGGCAAAAACAACAAAAGAAAAAACAAATGAGACTACATCAAATTAAAAAGCTTTTGCGGGCCGGCCGAGTGGCGCGATGGTTAAGAACTGGCTTGGGACGCCAGAGGGCCCC
>NW_017731695.1:79949-87567 GCF_001890085.2 Hipposideros armiger
GTGAGCGGCTGTCCAGAAGCCGGCGACTGATCTGCCTCGCCTGGGAAGAGTGCAAGGATGGTGCCAACTTGGGCCAGTGAAGCAACATCCTCCACAACTAGACTGAAGAACAAAACAACAGCAACTTGTCTGTTCCTCTTCCCCAATTCCCCAGCGCTGTTCCCAACCCCCAATTCCCCAATAAAAATCTTTAAAAAAAAAAAAAGCTTTTGCATCACAAAGGAAACTTTCAACAAAACAAAAAGACAGTCTATTGAATGGGAGACAATATTTGCAAATGAAATATCTGATAAGGGATTAATATTATAAAGAACTCATATAGCTCAACCTCAAAAACAATCAATCTGATTTAAAAAATGGGCAGAGGACCTGAATAAACATTTCTCCAAAGAGGACATACAGATGGCCAACAGACACATGAAGAAATGCTCAACATCACTAATATCAGGGAAATGCAAATCAAAACCACAATGAGACATCACCTCACACCTGTCAGAATGGCTATTATCAAAAGTCAAGAAACAACAAGTGTTGTTGAGGATGTGGAGAAAAGGGAACGCTCATGCACTGTTGGTGGGATGGCAAATTGGTGCAGCCACTATGGAGAACAGTATGGAGGTTCCTCAAAACATTAAAAATAGAATTACATTATGACCCAGCAAATCCACTTCTGGGTATTATCTGAGGAACTTGAAAACACTAACTTGAAAATATATATATATACCCTTATGTTCATGGAAGTATTATTTATAATAGTCATGATATGGAAGCAACCTAGGTGTCTACTGATAGACAAATGGATAAAGATGTGGTACCTGTATACAGTGGACTATTACTCACCATGGAAAAGAATGAAGTCTTGCCATTTGCGACAACATGGATGGACCTAGGTGTATTATACTAAGTGAAGTAAGTCTGAGAAAGTCAAATACTATATGATTTCACTTATATATGGAATCTGAAACAATAAATGAATGAACAAAACAGAAACAAACTCATAGATACAGAAAACAAACTGATGGTGGTTTGGTAGGTGGGTTGTGGGGATGGGCGGAAAAGGTTGAAAAGGATTAAGAAGTACAAATTGCCAGTTTTCAAAATAGTCACTGGGATGTGAAGTACAGCATAGGGAATATAGTCAATAATATTGTAATAACTCTGTATAGTGCCAGGTGAGTACTAGACTTATCATTGTGATCACTTCATAAGGTATATAAACATCTAGCCACCATGTTGTACATCTGAAACTAATATAATACTGTACGTCAAGTATAACTGAAAAATTAAATTATAAAATAGTTTTAAAAAGAAATGTATCCAATCGACAAACTGAATTAACACCTTAAGAAACTAGGAAAGAAAGAACAAACTAAACCCAAAGCTAGCAGAAGAAAGGAATCATAATTAATAATTATCCTCCCCAAACCTCCTAATAGTAGCTTTCAAAACAACAACAATAGAACAGCGGCATAGACATGTTTTATGTGTGCCTTGTTTTAAATATTTAATGAAAGCTGGGATATGAGCTAAGGCACAGTGCTGAAAAGTGATATTGTGTGGAAAGTGGGTAAAACATTTTGCAGGATTGTATGGGTTGCTGTAAAGGTGAAGGGTAGCATCTGGCATTCCAACCAAGAAGACAGGGCTGTGTGTGGCCACCTGAACCAGGCCTGTAACCTGTATGTGCTGAGAACCCCCTAGGGTCAGGTTCTGGGATTGTGTTTTTTTAACCTCATTGTATAGGTTAAGTCAAAACTATGTTGGGATCTTTCTTAAAAAAGACCTTAGCTGTCACATAGATATGGATGTTTGGGGTTTCTATAAGGTAATGACGAACTCTGTAGGAAGGCAGATGTATAAGAGCAGAGAAACTATGAAATATGAACACTTTAGGAAGTGCAGAATAATTAACACTAATTTTAAGGTGTTCCATATGCCAGTTTCTAAAAAAAAAAAAAAAAAAAAGGTAGTATCTACCAATGCGAGCTCATCTGTAATTTCAGAAAGCTTGGAGAGAAGCTGTTGTAACTGAAAGGCAGCAGTCATAACCCAGAATGCATTTCCACACTGGTGACATTTCTCGGTAGTAAATATAAACACAATGAGGGTGGCAAAATACCTGTATCAATATAAAGTAACTGACAAACATGAGAGGAGATGGGACATTTTTCTGGGGGTTGGATATTCAAATAGATCTGTGCATTAAACAGGAGCTCACAATTTTCCAGTTTAAAAGAATAAAAGGTGGAATGAAAGACAGGTTAATAATATGCAATAGAAAATGAAATATTATTTCCACGACCTATTTTTGACGTTTAATATCCATGGTTCTGTCTTCCTTAAGTAAACACATTTTTTCCATTCTCTGAAGAGCTCAAGAGTGTTGACTTCTTAAGACATATAAAGTGGCTCATGCTTTTAGTTTCACTAAAAGAAACTATATTTTAAATGTTTCACTCAAGGATCTGTTGATTTATTAGTAAGACTCATGGGCAGAAACTGCTTTCCCCATCAACAGTTCAGAAAATGTAAAAAGGTATTGATTTGTCACAGGAAAATCTCACCGAGAAATGTACCTTAGCCTGTGGTTAATGCTGAGAGTGGGTTTCAGAAATTCCAAATGAGATCTTCTCCATAGCTCGGGGGCTCCTAAAAGCAACTTTATCAGCCATCTTAGAGTGTCTGGAGATGAGTGTCACTCAGCGGTGGGAAACAGGAAGGCTAGCTGACACTGTGGGCCGCTCAGCTCAGGAAGCCCTCATGTCCGCAGCAGGCAGCAATCTCAAACCGGCTGAATTCCCCAAGAGGGGATGAGGGCACAGCCTCATGGACGGGCTCAAGCACACTGCTCAGCACAGGCATGTTCTCACAGCTACCGTATTGTAAGCTGGTTCATTTCCCAGCCATCAGTTTCCAGCTGTTCCCTGGATCCAGAGCTTTTTCTTTTCTAAGCGAAAGCGAGGCTTCTAACTTAGCGCTAAGTCTCTCCAGAGCCGGCTCCTCCTTCATACCCGCCTACGCCCCTTGGGTTTTCATTTTATCTCCATCTCCAGTGTGGTAGCAGCTATTTTCTTCCCTGGAGGGCACTACGCGCTTCTTCCTGCATGCAGGGCCCGCTGCTTGCCCGGACACTTCCCAGCCATCTGTTGGAACTTCCCATTTGCAATCCATAGACGGCAGCTTCTTTCAGACTGTGAGGACGAAAGAATAGCCTTTCTAAAATATCCCTGCAGTATTTTCCTTCTGAGGTCTTTGCTATCAGATGGATCTCTCCCTTTATTGTCAGTCCCAGGATACTTCATCTCACAAGTAAAGTAGATCAGATCAGGGGAGGGCAGGACGCAAAGCTCTGAGACAAGGTGTGAAGAGTTGGGGATGGGCCACTCAAGGTCCTGTGTGCCCAATGCTCATCGTTCTTACAGTATTTCCCCCCCAGCTATACTGAGGTATAATTGATAAACTGTAATGTATTGGGCCGGCAGAGTGGCTCAGTTGGGTAAGAGCTTGCTCAAGAGGGCAAGCTCTGAGCAACTAGCAGTTCGATTCCCGGCCCAAGCTGAGCTGCCAGCTGAGCTGCTAACAGGTGGCAGGATGGCTCAGCTAAAATCAAAACAACAAAACTGTAATGTATTTAAAGAGTACAATGTCATGATCTGATACACTGTGAAAGAATGACCACCATTTAGTCAATGAACACATCCATCACCACACAGATTTACCTGCTTGGCGGGGGAAGGGAGGTGGTGAGAACATATACATTCTACTCTCTTAGAAAGTTTCAATCATATAACACAGCGTTATCAACTATAGTCATGTTATACATAGCTCCTCAGAGCTTAGTCATTGTACAACTGAACACTGGTACACTTTTCATTAAACACTCCCTATTCCCACCTCCCAGTCCCGGGTAACCACTTTTCTACTCTCTGTTTCTATGAGTGCGACATTTTTTCCCCCAAACCATTCAATATATAGGTGATACCAGGCAGCATTTACCTTTCTTTGTGGGGTTTATTTTACTTAGCATAATGCCCTCCAGGTTCATGTTGTCGCAAATTGCAAGATTTCCTTTTTGTATAAAGCTGAATAATATTCCTTTGTATACATCTGCTACGTTTTCTTTATCCATTCATCCCTTGGACACTTAGGTTACTTCCGTACTTTGGCTATTGTAAAGAACGCTTCAATGAACATGAAGTACAGAAATCTCTTCAAAATAATGATTTTATTTTCCTTTAGCTATATACTCAGAGGTGTGATTGCTGGATCATATGGTAGTTCTATTTTTAATTTTTTTTAAAGAAAATGTATAAAATTTTGATTCATTATTAGATAGCAACATATCATTACACATTACTTGTTAGTATGGTTGTTTCTGATAAGTTTGGTTGGTTAAGACTATGTATGTCTAGCCATTCCATAGAGGACTTGAACATCACAGTCTATTTCACACAGAATGTCCCACCATGTGTCATCTGTGAAGAATAAATTAGAGACATCATGACATTTCTCCCTAAATACTGCAAAGTGCATTTCTAAAAGAATACCAACACTTTCCCTACATAGCAGAAAGTAACACGATCACAGCTACAATGAATGATCCTCCTTTAACATCATTTAATGGTCTGTATATATTAAAATTCCCCAAATATTCCTCAAAATGTCCTTTATAGCTTATATGTCCAAACCAGGACCAATCCCAGACCATGCACTATACCTGGTTGGTAATGTCCCATCTTTCAATCTAGCCTCTAGTCTTTTCTCCGTGGAGTTTTGTTATTGCAGCCACTGGGCCTGTTGAGGGCCCTCTTGCTTGCCTGTGGTGTCACTTCACTTGTTGCTCTTTCCCCTGTATTTCCTGGAAGTTACATCTACGGGGTGATTAGACCTCAGGTAAATACCTTTGGCTACTGCATCCCAGGTGATGCTGTGGCACCAGGAGACATAAATATCTGATTGTCCCAACATTTGTGATTAAATTAGGGTGATGGCAGTCTGATCCACCCGATGTACAGTTATGATTTTCTCCTGATGACCAGAACCATATTGTTGTGGTGTTACTTTGGTTTCAATGTGAATATCCAGATCCCACCAACCATTCACCTAATGTCTTTTGTGTGTGTGTGTGTGTGTGTGTGTGTGTATGAAATAAACATTTTTTAAAATTAGTTTCAGCTGTACAACACAGTGCAATAGTTATACTCTTTACCCCTCAAAGTGACAACCCTCCTCCCCCAATCTGCGCCCCATTTCCCCCCAATATCATACATATCTATTACAATTCCCTTGACTCCACTCTCACAGTATACTCCATATCCTGTGACTATATATATATTCAATTATAGTTGACATACAATATTATACAACATCAGCTTCAGGTGTACAGTGCAGTGATCAAACCTCTACCCCATCCATGAAGTGGTCTCCCTAACAAGACATGTGACCGTCTGACACCCTACAAAATATTTACAACATTATTAATTATATTCCCTGAACTATCTTTCATATCCCTGTGGCAATATTGTAGTTACCTATTTATGCTGTCTAACCCCTTCCCCTTCTCTCTCATCCCCACCCCCTCCCAACTAACAGCCATCAGTTGTTCCTCTATATCTCTGAGACTATTTCTGTTTATTTTGCTCGTTCATTCAGTTTTTTAGATTCCACATATAAGTGAGATCATATGGTATTTGTCTTTCTCCAACTGACTTATTTCACTTAACATAATAGTCTCTAGGTTCATCCATATTATTGCAAATGGTACGATTTCATTCTTCTTTATAGTGGAGTAATACTCCATTGTATAAATGTACCACAGTTTCTTAATCCAGTTGTCTACCAATGGGCATGTTGGTTGTTTCTAAGTCTTGGCTACTGTAAATAGCACTGCAATAAA
Source organism: Hipposideros armiger (assembly GCF_001890085.2). Taxonomy (NCBI): domain Eukaryota; kingdom Metazoa; phylum Chordata; class Mammalia; order Chiroptera; family Hipposideridae; genus Hipposideros; species Hipposideros armiger. The sequence goes on from NW_017731695.1 coordinate 85,846, forward strand.
CATAGGGGTGCATATATTTTTTCGAATTAGCATTTCTCTGGATAGATACCCAAGAGTGGAATTACTGGGTCATAAGGTAGTTTCATCTCCAGTTTTTTGAGATACCTCCATACTGATTTCCATAATGGCTGCACCAACCTGCAGTCCCACCAACAGTGCACCAGAGTTCTCTTTTCTCCACAACCTCGCCAGCACTTGTTGTTTGTTGATTTATTGATGATAGCCAATCTGACCGGAGTGAGGTGGTATCTCATTGTGATTTTTATTTGTATTTCTCTAATGATTAGTGAGGTTGAACATTTTTTCATATGCCTGTTGGCCATCTGTATGTCCTCTTTAGAGAAATGCCTCTTCATATCCTCTTCCCAATTTTTAATTGGGTTGTTTGTTTTCTTGGTGTTGAGTTGAATGAGTGTTTTATAAATTTTGGATATTAAACCCTTATCAGATATATCATTGGCAAATACCTTCTCCCATTCAGTAGGCTTCCTTTTTGTTTTATTGATGGTTTCCTTTGTTGTGAAAAAACTTTTAAGTTTGATGTAATCCTATATGTTCATTTTTCCTTGTATTTCCCTTGCCTGAGGGGATATATCAGTAAAAATATTACTGAGGGTAATGTCTGCAAATTTACTCCCCATGTTTTCTTCTAGGAGTTTTATGGTTTCAGGTCTTACATTTAAGTCTTGAATCCATTTTGAATTTGTTCTTGTATATGGTGTAAGTAGGTGGTCCATTTTCATTTTTTTGCACGCGTCAGTCCAATTTCCCCAGCACCATTTATTAAATAGACTATCTTTACCCCAATGTAAATTCTTGCTTCCAATGTCATAGATTAAATGACTACATATACATGGGTTAATTTCTGGGCTCTCTATTCTGTTCCATTGGTCTATATGTCTGTTTTTATGTCAGTACCATACAGTTTTGATTACTATAGCCTTGTAGTATGATTTGATGTCGGGTAGCATGATACCTCCTCCCACTTTGTTCTTATTTCTCAAGACTGCCATGGCTATCCGGGATCTTTTATGGTTCCATATAAATTTTAGGATTATATGTTCTATTTCTGAGAAAAATGTCCTTGGTAGTTTGATAGGAATTGCATTGAATCTATATATGGCCTTCGGTAGTATTGACATTTTAACTATATTACCGTATTTCCCCATGTATAAGACGCACCCCTTTTCGAAAAATTTGGGGTCTAAAAACTGGATGCGTCTTATACAGCAGTTGAAGATTTTTAAACTTGCATTTCCCGCTTTTTTCACACTTGTTGTCTTTGCGCTCATTGTTTCGCACTTTTTACCGGTATATTGCGGTAGGTTACGTTTTTCTATGTTCTGCCCAGAAGTGGCTCAGAAAAGATTTTCGTACAGTGCTGAATTCAAGTTAAAAGTGATCCTGTTTGCAAAAGTGAATGGAAATCGTGGTGCTGAACATAAGTTTGGTCCTCCTCCAACTAAGAAAACAATCCGAGACTGGCTATGGGAAGAAGAAACCCTACTGAAAACGCCACGGCAGAAGAAGGCCATGAGAGGCAAGTCAGTAAAATGGGAATTTTGCTTTTAGAGAGGGAATTGAAGATATGGATTGAAGAGCAAAGGGCAGTTGAAATTCCTGTGTCCACAAAGATGGTTCAGCATGAGGAAAGAAGAATTGCTGATGAAAAAGAAGTTACTGATTTCAAAAGAGGACACAATTGGTGCTTCAGGTTCATGA
>NW_017731695.1:87747-190405 GCF_001890085.2 Hipposideros armiger
ATTTGATGTCCCAAGTAACAGAACTGTTGATAAGAAGGGGGTGAAAACTGTAACTGTGAAGACAAGTGGACATGAAAAGAGCCATTATACAGTTGTTCTAGCTTGTTGTGCCGACGGAACCAAGCTGCCTCTTATGCTGATTTTCAAACGCAAAACAATGCCAAAAGAAGACATTCCTCGCGGAGTGATTGTCCATGTTCATGACAAGGGTTGGATGGATCAGGATGGGATTAAGATCTGGTTTGAGAAAGTTTGGAGCAGGAGACCAGGTGGGCTCGTATGCAAACCTGCCCTATTGGTGCTTGATCTGTTCAGGGCACACAAAAAACACAAAGAAGACTGCTGCAGAGCAAAAAACAAAACTTGCCGTCATACCTGGAGGCTTGACATCCCAGCTCCAACCACTTGATGTCAGCATTAACAAACCCTTCAAAGCTGCCATGAGAGACGAATGGAACCAATGGGAGAAATCTTCTGGGGACAATTTCACACCAGCAGGAAGAGTGAAAAAAACAACTATAGGAGAAGTTTGTACCTGGGTGAAAAGATCCTGGGATAATATCAAGATTGAGATCGTTGTCAAGTCATTTAAGAAGTGTGGCATTTCAAATGCCATAGATGGAACTGAGGACTAGGCAGTACATGAAGACAGTGATTAGTCATCAGACACAGATGAGGACAAGCTAATGGTTGGGAGTTTTGACAGTGATCAAAGTTGTATGAATTTTATGATGAATAAAACTTGAGTTCAGTAACTTTATGTAATAAATTTTTTTTCAAATTTTGGGCCCCATAATTAAGGTGTGTCTTATACATGGGAGCATCTTACACATGGGGAAATATGGTGATCCTTCCTATCCATGAACATGGTATGTATTTCCATTTATTTGTATCTTCTTTGATTTCTCTCTTCAGTGTCTTATAATTTTGTGAGTACAGGTCTTTTACTACTTTGGTTAAATTTATTCCTAGATATTTTATTGTTTTTATCGCAATTGTAAAAGGAATTGATTTCCTGATTTCTTCTGATAGATTATTGGTGTGTACAAATGCAACTGATTTCTGAATATTAATTTTGTATCCTGCTACCATACTAAATTCATTTATCAGTTCTAACAGTTTTTTAGTGGCGTCTTTGGGATTCTCTATACATAGTATGATGTCATCTGCACATAATGACAATTTCACTTCCTCCTTTCTAATTTGGATGCCTTTTATTTCATTTTCTTGTCTGGTTGCTGTGGCCAGAACTTCCAGAACTATGTTGAATAGAAGTGGTGAAAGTGGGCAGCCTTCTCTTGTTCCTGATTTTAAGGGGAAAGCTTTTAGCCTTTCCCCATTGAGTATGATGTTTGCTGTGGGCTTATCATATATGGCCTTTATTATGTTGAGATATGTTCCTACTATTCCCACTTTGCTAAGAGTTTATTTTTTTATCATAAATGGCTGCTGGATTTTGACAAATGCTTTTTCTGCATCTATTGGTATGATCATATGATTTTTATTTTTCATTTTGTTAATGTGATGTATTATGTTAATTGATTTGCAGATATTGAACCAACCTTGCATACCAGGAACGAATCCCACTTGATCGTGGTGTATGATCTTTTTAATGTGATGCTGAATTCAGTTTGCTAGTATTTTGTTGACGATTTTTGCATCTATATTCATTAGGGATATCGGCCTGTAGTTTTCTTTTTTTGCAATATCTTTGTCTGATTTTGGGATCAGAGTAATAGTGGCCTCATAAAATGTATTTGGGAGACTTCCCTACTTCTGTATTTTTTGGAATAGTTTGAGGAGAATAGATATTAATTCTTTTTTTAATGTTTTGTAAAATTCACCTATGAAGCCATGTTGTCCAGGGCTTTTGTTTGTTGGAAGCTTGTTGATTACTGATTCTATTGCTTTGTAGTAAGCAGTCTGTTCAGAGTTTCTGTTTCTTCTTGGTTCAGACTTGGTAGATTGTATGCTTCTAGAAAATTATCCCTTTCTTCCAGATTGTCAAATTTGTTGGCGTATAGTTGCTCATAGTAATTTCTTAAAATTTTTTGTATTTCTGTGGTGTCTGTTGTCACTTCACCTCTTTCATTCCTGATTTTACTAATTTGTGTCCTCTCTTTTTTTTTTGATGAGTCTGGCTAGCGGTTTGTCAATTTTGTTTATCTTCTCAAAAAACCAGCTTTTGGTTTCATTAGTCTTGTATTGTTTTTCTGGTCTCTATTTCATTTATTTCCGCTCTGGTCTTTGTTATCTCCTTCCTTGTACTCCCTTTGGGCTTATTTTGCTGTTGTTTTTCCAGTTCCCTGAGGTGTAAGGATAACCTGTTGATTTGATATTTTTCTTGCTTCTTTAGGTAGGCCTGCACTGCTATGAACTTCCCTCTCAGGGTTGCTTTAACTGCATCCCAAACATTTTTGGGTTGTGGTGTTTTCATTTTCATTTGTCTTAAGGTATCTTTTGATTTCTTCCTTGATCTCATTTTTGACCCACTTGCTATTTAGTAACATGTTATTCAACCTCCATGTATTTCTGTGTTTTCCAGTTTTTTTCTTGTAGTTGGTTTCTAATTTCATAGCACTGTGGTCATAGAAGATACTTGATATGATTTTGATTTTCTCATATTTATTGAGACTTGTTTTGTGGCCTAATATGTGGCCTATCTTGGAAAATGTTCCATGTGCACTTGAGAAGAATGTATGTTCTGTAGCTTTGGGGTGAAATGCTCTAAAAATATCAATTAAATCCAGCTGGTATAAAGTGTCATTTAAGAAAGGCCACTGTTTCCGTGTTGGTTTTCTGTCTGGAGGATTTGTCAATTGGTGACAACGGGGTGTTGAAGTCCCCTACTATGATAGTGTTACTGTTGCTCTGTCTTTATGTCTGTCAAAATCTGTTTTATATATTTAGGGGCTCCTATGTTGGGTACATAGATGTTTACTAGGGTTATGTCCTCTTATTGGATCGATCCCTTTATTTTTATGAAGTGCCCTTCTTTGTCCTTTATGATATTCTTCAATTTAAAGTCTATTTTATCTGATATAAGTATCGCTACTCCAGCTTTTTTTCTCAGTTCAATTTGCATGAAATATTTTACCCCTTCCCTTTACTTTCAGCCTGTATGTGTCTTTTGATCTGAGGTGAGTCTCTTGTATACAGCATATGTAAGGGTCTTGCTTTCTTATCCATTCAGCTACCCTATGTCTTTTGATTGAAGCATTTAATCCATTTACATTTAACATGATTATTAATAGGTGTGTAGTTATTGCCATTTAGTTATTTGTGTTTCTGGTCTTTATTATTTAGGTTGTTTTTTCTTTCTTCTGCTTAAAGAAGCCCTTTTAACATTTCCTGCAATGCTGGCTTGGTGGTAATGAATTCCTTTAGCTTACTGTTTTCTGGGAAGCTCTTTATCTCTCCTTCAATTTTAAATAATAGCCTTGCTGGATAAAGCAATCTAGGTTGTAGGCCTTTGTTTTTCATCACTTTGAAAACCTCGTGCCACTCCCTTCTGGCCAGCAGAGTTTCTGTAGAAAAGTCGGCTAATATTCTTATGGGGGTGCCCTTGTAAGTAACTTGCTGCTTGTCCCTTGCTGCTTTTAGGATTCTGTCTTTGTCTTTAACCTTTGCCATTTTCACTATAATGTGTCTTGGTGTGGGCCTGCTTGGGATCATCTTGGTTGGAACTCTCTGCACTTCCTGGGCTTGTATGTTGATTTCCTTTAATAGGGTAGGAAAGTTTTCAGTCATTATTTCTTCAAATACATTCTCGATCCCTTGCTTCTTCTCTTCTCCTTCTGGTATCCCTATGAAGCACATGTTGTTGCACTTGTTGTAGTCCAGCTCTCTTAAACTATTTTCAATGTTTTCTATTCTTTTTTCTTTTTATTGTTCTGCTTGGATGATCTCAGCTATCTTGTCTTCTAATTCACTGATTCGATCCTCTGCTTCATCTAATCTGCTGGTAATTCCTTCGAGTTTGTTATTCATTTCAGTGATTGAATTCTTTAGTTCTAGTTGGTTGTTTTTCATGATTTCTCTATCTTTTATATTCTTACTAATTTCCTTGAACATTCTAATCATCAGTGTTCTGAACTCTGTCTCTGATAGGTTGGTTGCCTCTATTTCCTCTAGTTCCACTGATTCAGGAGGTTTCTTCTGTTCTTTTATTTGGGTTGTGTTTCTTTGTTTCCCCATTCTGGCTTATTCTTTGTACTTGCTTCGATGTAATAGGTAGACCCCCTGGGTCTCTCAGTCTTTGCTGGGTGGACTTATGTGGTATGTATCCTTATATTTGAATTGTTCAGTCTCCCTATTCTCCTGTGAGTGTGTACCAGAGGTGTTCCTTGTGTTGTGTGTCTTCTCCTGTTGAAGTTGAGCTTTGATTGTTTTTGGCTTGTCAGTAGGTGGGACTGACTCCCAGGCTGACTAGCTGTAAGGATTAGCTGTGTCCACAGTGTATGAGCTGCTGTGTGAGGGTTGACCCCTCTGATGAAGCTTGGCCCCTATGGGCTCTTGTGCCTGTAGTAATTTCCCTTTGGGTGTGACTCTCTTAGGTGAAACCTGGTAATGATCTGGTTTTATCTAAGGTCGGCCTCTGGGTGTGATGATTCTTGAGCCTCTTTGGCTGGGCTCTGCAGCAGAGTGATTTTACAGCAAAATAGATCAACAAGCATGATCACAACAGCCACCAAAAGAAACCTGATACTCTCATAAGTAAAAAACAACCAACAACCAACACTAAACATGCACAGAAATATCAAACATACAGAAACAAAAAATTGCAGAAAAATGGAAAGAAGGAGGAAAAGTAGAGCCTTGAAAAGAAAGAAGAAAAGAAGGGAGAGAGAAAGGGGAGACAAGAAAGAAAGAGGAAAAAGGAAAAATATATATGTACATCTACACATCCATATATATGGACATATATATATATATATATATATATATATATATATATATATACACACATATATGAAAAACTACAAATGATAACAATGAAATAGAAAAAACAAAAACACCCAACACAAGCAAACAAAAAACCCCCCAAACACCCCAAAAAACCAAACAAACAAAAAGAAAAAAAAAACACGCCAAAAAAACCCCAGTACCAATCTTGGTTAAAGTCCACCAAGCTCTCCTCAGGTTGTCCTCTGCTGTACAAAGCTCCTCTGCATCTTGTGGGGGCAGAACCGGCCACCTGGCACCTAGAGTGACCCTGGAGATGCAGGTCTATTGTAGATGAGTGGGGTTATGAGGTGTGATTGGTAGTTTTTACAAAGTCGGTGCCCTTTCTGCTCTCGCCTGCCCAGAGGCACGCTGAGTGCTGCGCAGCCAGAAGGCTCCATGTATGTCTTCAGGCACTCTTTCCGCTGGAGGCTGTGAGATTTCTGAGCCTAAAAGCCACCTGCCGGAGTTCCTGTGAGTGACTCAGCAGCTAAAGTTGCCCTGCCTTCCAAACTGCGCAGGAGACGTGGGGGCAGGTAGGTAGGCTCACACTCTGCAGCCTCTTCCTGGCCAAGTTCCTCAACCCCCTGGGAGTAGGAGCACCTCTGTAATCTGACACTACTCCTCCATTCAGGTCAGCTTAAGACTCTGGGATGGGGGGGGGCAGGGTTTCCGAGGGAGGGTGGTGGTGGGTCCTTCTCTATGCAGTTGTTTTTTGCTTTGTGTCCCAGAAAAAGAAAAAAAAAGAAAGAGAACAGAACAAAACAAAACCAAACAAAAAACATCCCGCCACTGTTTTGAGCTGAGGCTTCTGCCTCAGACGCTTCAGCCGTGCTCCTGGTGCTGGACCGCAGGGACGCAGGAACTGTGCCCGCCCTGGTGCTGCAATGCTCTCCACTCTGTCTCCCGGGATCCCACGTGTCTGAAGCCTCCGGTGCGGACCGCACCTCGGCACACATGTCTCCCCTCTCTCTTCCCCCACTCGCCCAGCCCGAGGCTTCTGCCTTAGAGTCTGCAAACCATCACGCTCCTGCTGCACGCTCCGCGGGGACGGTGGGACGTAGGGAGCGAGCCCCGGGAACACTCTCCGATCTGCCTCCTGGGGCCCCACGTCTCAGCAGCTGCAGGTGCAGGCTGCGCCTCCACGCATCTTGCCTCCCTTTTCCCCCACTAGCTCGGTCTGCCCACCTTCAAGCCATCCTCGTTCGGGACTCTTAGTTGCTCTGTGTGATGAGTAGAGGTTCCTTTGATGAGTGACAGCTGTTCAAATTGCGGCGATTTCCAAGGGAGAACTCAGGGAGCCCTCCTCACAGCCGCCATTTCCCCTCCTTCCCCGCCCAGCTTTGTCCATTTTTTAATTCAGTTGTTTTTTTGCTGTTGAGTTGTATGAGTTCGTTATCCATATTGGGTATTAACCTCTTACTGGATATACAGTTTGCAAATACTTTCTGCTATTGTGTAGATCATCTTTTCATTTTGTTGACAATTTCCTTTGCTGTACAGAAGCTTTTCAGTTTGATGTAGTCCCTTTTGTTTATTTTTGCTTTTGCTGCCTTGGCTTTGGGTGTCAGATCCAAAAAAAATCATAGCCAAGACAGATGTCAAGGAGCTTACCCACTATGTTTGCTTCTAGGAGTTTTGTGCTTTCAGGTCTTACGTTCAAGTCTTTAATCCATTTTGAATTGATTGGTGTGTATGGTGTAAACAGAGGTCCAGTTTCATTCTTTTGCATGTGGTTGTCTAGTTTTTCCAACACCATTTATTAAAGAGACTTCCCTTCACCCACTGTATATTATTGGCTCCTTTGTTGAAAATTAGTTGAATATATAGGCATAGGTTTATTTCTGGGTTCTCTATTCTGTTTCATGATCTTTGCATCAGTTTTTATGCCAATACCATACTGTTTTGATTACTATTGCTCTGCAATATAGTTTGAAATCAGGGACCATGATGCCTCCAGGTTTGCTCTTATTTCTCAAGATTGCTTTGGCTCTTTGGGGGTCCTTTGTGGTTCCATACGAATTTAGAATTTTTTCTATTTCTATAAGAAATGCCATTGGAATTTTGATAAGGATTGCATTAAATCTGTAGTTTTCTTTGGGTAGTATGGATATTTTGACAATGTTAATTCTTCAGATCCATGAACATGAAATATCTTTCTAGGCATTTGTGTCTCCTTCAATTTGTTTCATTAAAGTCTTGTAGTTTCAGTGTTCATATCTTTCACCTTCTTGGTTAAATTTATTAACTATTTCATTCTTTTTGATGCTCTTATAGTGTTTGTAATTGATAGGCATTTTGAAATGTGGCAGAGGTGACCTTCATGGGTCATTTCTCTTCAAACCATCACATATTTCCTACATCTGAAAACATTCTCACTAGAATTACCACGTTAGTTTGATCTAAAGAGCAAGCTCCACTCAAACCTGACCTACTTAGACCAAAGTCTCACTTGCAAACACCCCACGCAGGAAGAAAAGCAGTGTGCAGGCTTTTTAGCTTTCAACTGTGAGGAATCCTAGGTTACCCTGGCAATGAGGCAGAAAACTGCAAAGAGCCTGACCAGCAAAGAAGATAAAAGGCCAAAAAAAGCCCAACCTAATTTGTAAAATAAACAACACTATTTGATCTCATACAATGAAATAGTTATAAACTTAATAAAAACTCTGGAAGGAAAATGCATGAGTGTATAATCTTTCCAAACCCAAGTCCTCTAGGTTGTGAAACATCAGCTACTAATTAAAATTGGAAAGTGCTCAAGTTAAAGAGGTTTACATCCATACAGTATTTACAAACAGGTTTTTGTGAATGTAATTCTCCCTTTGACCTGTATTTTGTGTAGTTTTGATTTTTCACTTTCATGATTGTGACATATTACAGGATTCTGCTCTGGTTTTGTTTCATCATTACCCTTTTATATTTTTATATGAATTACATTTTAATTTTAAACATATATCTCCATCTGATCATGCTTTAATATAAAGTGTTTTATCATCACCACTCTTAAAAAGAGGTGCCAGGAATACACTTTTAATAAGGTAGGATTTTAAAAACAAAAAATGATAACCAGGAGACAAAGGGTGCTTTGACAGTAAGCCTAGTTTTATGCATGAAAACAAACTAAAAATTGAAGTTTAAGTGGCATTTTTACATTTTTATGTTTTCAGTTTTTAAATATTTTTAAGAATTACTTTATCCAGAACCCCTGAATTGTCTACAAACACCATAGGTCCAATTAGTTTATTTCAAAAGTATCATTTCAATAGAGAAAACTGGCTAAGAAATAAAACAAAAAAGAAAACACTCAAAACATGTACCCCAAGCCCATTTTGGAGGCATTTAGTGAATGCCTCTTGCATACTAAGCAGGCTGGTCACACTTGGCCCAGGATTCCTGAATAATAATAATTTGATTCCAAATTTCCCTTGGTTTTGCAAGTTTCCATTTATTCATACATCGTACAGCAGTCCAGAGCCAATCCTAATCCAGCAGCATTTTTGAAGTAATTGAGAATATTTTTTCATATATAATCTATGCATCGTATCATGATTAAGGTATAATAGGGGGAAATGAAAGCTTAAGAAAACCTTACTGAAACATAATTGAGAGTCTGCATGACATCAACAAGACTGTAGAAATATTTAATATTGTATTTCAGTTTCTGTTAAGTACTTTAAAAAGGTATAGAACACTAAAAGCATTTATTATGAAAAGGGAATCTGAGTTCTTGATTTTTTGTTCTGAAATTTTTCCCTCTTAAAATATTAGAAAAACATGAAAAAAATTGTGTTAAATTCTTCCACATGTAAACTATTTGTCATCCATTCAAAATTTTTTATACTTTACTTCTTTACCAAGAATTGTCTGATGTCAGATCCATGCTTTGATGTTAGAGACTGTCTTCGTACCTGGCTTCTTTCCTTGGCTTGTCTGGCAGTTCTCTAGAAGTTAAAAAAAAATATGCATGTGTATGCATGTTAGGGAAAAAGTACTGGCTACAGAAAGTCAAAAACTCTTTCTATTCTGCTAGTCTGGAAAATCTACATGATCACCAAACCCATTACCAGTGCTTTGCCATTAGGGTGTGGTTACCAAACCACTGGCCGATGACCCAAGTAGCTCTGCTAAGTGCACTGAGGTCCTAGGTTCACTTAGGACCAGATGCTGAGGAGAAACACACAGCTTTGGGGGATGTCTTGCTACCCAGTGAGATCCTTCATTCATGGGGGTAGGTAGGGGAGACCACAATTCTCTTCATCCAAGTGGGAGCTTGTAAGACATTCTGGGATTTCCCAGAGTGCAGTGCATGCAAAGCCCACCTGCTTCCTAATCTCTGTGCTCACAAGCCAAACCAATGCAGAAAAGCAAAATAAGATAGAATTGAACTGGATTCTTCTGCCATTCCCACTAATAAAATTTGTCATGAGAATAATCTGAAAAAGTGATTACAGAAGGGGCAGCATTTTCTTTTGCTATATCTCAATTCTCCTGTACTTCTTGAATGTACTAATATTTTCCACAGCTGAGAAATCAGATGGCTCTTTTCCTAATTGGAATCCATGTAAGTTTGAAGTGATCCAGGTGGAGGGGTGAGGAAAGCAAAGAGGGTTAAAACTAAAAACATACAAACAAAAAACCATCCCTGTGTGACATAATCCCATTTATGTAAAAATTACGTTTGTGAAGAAATTGAGGAATATAAAATATTAAAAGAAGGCTAAGAAAATGCTCATACAATATGAACATTGGCAAAGGATCTGAACAGCTCTCAAAAGTGTAAGTACAGTTGATTAGCATTTTAGAAAACATCAGGGTCATTAGTAAACAAAATAATGGCAGGCCATTCTCCTACCATATCGGCATTAATTACACAGTAACGGGCACTTGCTTGTTCATTGACGAGGTGGGAGGAGCATAACTGAGTAGAATCCTTTGGAAAGCAGCTTGGAGATAAATATCTCCAGCCTCAAAAATATCCAAACACTTGACTCAGTGATATTTTACATCTGAGGATCTATCTTAAGGGACAACCTCAAAACATAAAAAACATTTTGTATACAAAAAAAAAAAAAAAGTGATTGGCAACATTACGTATAAGAACAAAAAAAAATGTAAACAACTTCAATATTCACCAGTATGGGAATGGCTAAATAACTATGGTAGAGATCTACTCAACAGAAAAAGGTGCAGCCATTTTAGATGATAAACATTATTAATGCTTATCATGGGAATGTGGGAAAAATGCTTAAATTTTGCCATACGTGAAAACAAAAGTTGGATACAAATTTGTATAATGAATATACACTTCTTTTTAAGATTATCTCAATAGGTAGATCCTACTACCTTTTGCCTATAAAAAATTCATCCTAGTTGATAGACAATACTATGTCATTTCCCCCCTCTTATTTTAAGCAACAGGTAATTGCTCAAAGATGTGCCTCGGATAATAGGTTTCATACTTTGGCCAGGAGCACAATGTTTGCATGTTGAACTGAATTGGTCCTAGAGATAATTTATTAATGTTCTTAGATATTTTGGGACATCCTTAGCTGCAAATGCAAACATATGTCACTGCCCCAAATCACCAAACTTCTAGTTTGATGGTCTGGGTCTCTTCAACACAGTGCAAATTGTATGCTGTATTCATTTTCTTCTAGGTGGTGGTGAAAATTTCCTGGTCCTAGAATGAATTAGAAGGGAAGCAGCCTTCTCCTTCATCTGTGACTGAGAAATCACATAAGTCTCAAGAGGAAACTCAAATGTTAGGGGATGAAAGGAATAAAATGCATTTCGGATCCCAGACCCAGGATATAGATTCACCCACAGGGTCTTCTACACCTATATGCATAATTTGCAATCTGATGTCCCAGGATAGAGTCACATGCGTCTGACAGCTTCACTGACCTCTTTGTGACAGACTGTGCAGAGAGTCTGCAGGTTGTCCAGGGAGCACTGCCCTCCTCCACTGAACACTGGCGTGATGTGGTCCACCTGCCAGAAATGTCCTTCCCCTGGGTTTCTTATCATTTCATTAAGCTGCAGTGAAAACACAAGATCAGCACTTTTTAACATACACTGTGGGAACAGTTGGTTTTGCATTGTGCAATCATGTTTATACAGCAAAATCACAGGGAAAAATACATTAGGATGGCTTTTTATAGCTTTTTTTTTGTGAATAGGAAAAAAGCCTCTAGGTTAGCAATTTGAAAGCAATAAAATGTGTTTCTGAAAAAGTTCTTTTCCCCTTACCTAACCCATTTTGAAAAAATTACAAGCAATATAAAATACCAAGACTCCCGACAGATTGGGGAAAAATCAGTTGCTTCTGCACTTTTGAGTTAGTTGATATAGCCACTAAAACAAAACTGAGAAAAGAATAAGCACAGATTAAAAATTTAAAACTTCTGAATATTACTGACTCAAACAATCTTTAACGGTTGACCTAAATGCATTCGTTTACTATACCAATGACAGTTTAATATTAATAGCTATCACCTGGAACTTTTATGCTATTCACCTGGGAATCTCCCAAGTTACATGAAATTTCTAGAACGAACCTCTGTAGCGTACATATTTTGAATAAAGAAAGATGTCCATTTAAAACAGGCACAATGTAGGCCAGTACACACACACACACACACACACACACACACACACACACACACACACACACACACTATTTAACCACTGATGACCTACATTGAAATGGGATTATCTGAACCTTTTACCTAAGGTAATAAAACCAGCTCACAGCATTGCAGTGCAGTTGTTTAAATATCACCAAGATAAGTGTGAAGGTTGTTTTTATTTCCTTGGTCTTGGACAAGGAAGAAATGATCACCAACCTCATGGCTGCCAGCCATGGAGCCTGTGTCGTAGTTCTAAAGCGCTTTTAAGGAAATTTGTTAGACCTGTGAGTGCACAGCGACCTGGTCAGCAGTGCCCGGCCTCAGAGAAGCCCAGGTGGCAGCAAGCTGGAGCAGGAAACTTTCCACCTGTGGCTGGCATTGCTGGAAGCAACCACAAAGGACAGTTTTGTGCATAAAGCAAACGGCACGTTCTTAGAAAAAAAAATCCATTTTGGTTCCACCTTTTGCAACCAATTCTTTTGCTTAGAACAGTCTCTATTTTGAGACTCTGTGGTCCAGAAGGTGTTCCTTTATTCTTCTTAGTAATTTACTGGCAAATCACTTGGGGCAAGCCTTCAGCATCCTAAATTCACCTCTTGAAAGAGTAGCTCCCTCTCTGACTGGTCGTCCCAAACCTGAGCTCTGGGGTGCTCCATATCCTCAGACCCTTGTTTACTACGTTACTTCTGCATTCCTGGACAGGCTGCATTGAAGATGGCCCTGAGTCCTTCATTGTGTGTCTTCTGGAAGCCTCCACACTGAGGCAGGGGACAATAACTGGAGTCTGCCTGACACCCCTGGGATGGGTACAATATGTCCCTCACCGATTAGAACAAAGGCTATTTCAGGAACCCTGGGTATCACTAAGGAAATAGTGTATTTCCCTGGTCCTCAAAGTCACGCTAATTCATCTTTACAGAAATGCTTATTCATTGTCATAACTCTGCAATACCAGGTAAAGTAAAATATGTGATTTGACTAACTGGGATTTATCCAATATTTTAGTGGGCAGAGAGTAGTAGCTCAGAAGTGATTTTTAAAATTAAGCACACTATAAAACCACACATTTGCTCTAGTTTGGAATTTAGAACTGATTAGAATACAACATTAGAAATTCAGTTATGTTTTAGAAATCAAAGTGAATATTGATGGTAGTGTCCAAAGAATAGTATTTTGTCATAAATTGCCCTGCTAAAATTAAATTTTACAATGGAATGAATATATATATTTCCTTCTCATTGTAATGAACTGTATTTTGAGGGTTGTTTGCCTCTTGTCATTCAATATTAACATCATGAAAAGTGGAACCAGACCATAGGTGCTTCCTGATGCAATGTATCATTTGTTAAGATCTCTTCCCCAGATAATTTAATCAGAATCTAATTAAGCTTCTATAGCGTATAACCATTATTCTGGAAATTGGGGATAGAGAAACATATCAGATAATGCCATGAGGATACAGGGAGACAAATGCAGAACGTGGGAAATCTTATAGGCAAATTATCTATTGGGTTGTTGGGAAAGTCATGACGCATTTTTGCATTGAAACGCATAGAAAAATATGTCATGACTTTTCCGATGACCCAATAGTTTCTTCAACAATCAACAGTGTAAAAAAAAAAAAAAAAAAAGAATGGGGAGACATAGATTAAAGGGAGCATAAGAGGCACAATGACTAAATGCAATGTGTGGGTCATATTTTGATCCTAATTTGAACAAAGCAACTGCAAAAAGATGTTTTTGAGGCAATCTGGGGAACCAAACATGGACTTATAATTAAGGAACTATAATGATGTTAGGTGTGAAGTGGGTATGGGATTATATTTCAAAGACAGGCAGAAAGAAAGAAGAAAAGAGGGAGGGAGAAAAGGGGGGAGGGAAGGAGGGAGGGAGTTTTTATCTGTGGGAGACACATAATGAAAGTATTTAAGTATTTAAGCAAATGAAATGTTGTCTGGAATTTCCTTTAAAACAATTCCAAGGGGAAAAAAAATTGAGGTAAGGGACAGTTGAAAATGAAGGCAAAATGTTGATAACTGTTAAAGTTGGGTGATGGGCACATAGATTCATTATTCTCTGTACTTTTGTACATATATATATTCAAAAATTCCCATATTAAAAAAATGAAAAAGGAAAGTGAGTCAGTATTCATCACACAGTACAATGTTGCCTTCTGTGTGTCATACAGTTATAATTTACCTGTTCTAAAGGGAGCTTTGAGGTCCAGGTAACATCCAGAAGATTCTTCCGCTGACTTTTAGGAGCATCTCTCAGCCGTAAAAAGAGTTCTTGTGCATTCAGATTACATAGCTGACACACACCATGTTCAATTTCAAATACTTTGGCTCGCAGGTAACTGTTACTAGAACGAATCCAAAACTCCTCCTGACATTTCAGAGAGCAAAACCGTGAATCCCAAGCATTCGCTTTACACTCTTGCTTAGTTTGGCAAGTGGGCTGCTGACAGTGAAGGCAAAGTGGATTTCCTTCATTATCCACAGCTTGCAAATAGCCTTTGGGTGCAGAAGGCTTCACTGTGACGTCAGCTTGGGCTACGCAGGGATCTAGAAATGGGACACAGGCTCCATCTTCAAGAAACTGTCTAGAATTGAACAAAACATTGAATAGGTACCTAATGAACACTTACACTAGTCTAAATAGTCATTACTTCATATAAAGGTCTTCAAAGTTTCCATTTGGATAAAGAGTAAGCATAGGACCCACAGATTCTGTGATTCAGTGTGGAAATGAAATAACTATAGTCAGCACTCTATACTCCATGCCAAAACAAGAAAGAATGGTATGTTTAAAACATTAATTTGAATTTAGATATCTTTAAGTTAAACAATCAGACTTTGAAACATCTGGGGAAGTTAGAAAAGTGCTTCTTCATGCTGGGAAAGGAAAGGCTAACGTGAAACCCCAACTAAAAGTTAGTGGCTGCCGCACTCCCTAAATGTGTTGGGTCACACGCGTCATCAGGACAGAGAGGCCATTACTAAGGCTTTCATGAACAGTCTTGCAGGCTCTGCTGGCCTACAGGAAACAGTCACAGAGTGACAGAGCCAAGCAGCTAATGGTGTTGATAGGAATTAGAACAGGAGACTTGCTAAATATGTGCCTCCTCCAGGTAAACTCAGAGTTTGGTTGCATGAAAATTAGAAACATGACAAAACATGGGCTCAACTTGTTAGAATAAAAGGAACAGGTACGTTAATCAAGTACGCTGAAATTACATGGGAATTACAACTGCTTCGTCTGTTTTCTACGGCTGCTTGTTAGAAGTGTTAAAAGAAAAACTTATGATAGAAGGAGCTCAAGAATGGGAGGCGGAGCTTATATTTGCCCTCAGGTATCCTAGCATCTTAGTGGCCTGGGGCAGGTTACTTGGTCTGCTTGGTCTTAGGGTCCTCCATGTCTCTAATTTCTAAGCTGAGGACATCATGTGCCTCCCAGGGTTGCTAGGAGGACTGAAGAGCTCCTATATTGTAAAAGCTCTTTGGACCCTGTAAAGTGGCCACACAAAGGTGAGGCATTATTACAAAAATGAATACGTAAATTTACAGGAATAGTCTTTAGTGCTACTAGTAACTAAAACCTTACTTTGTAGAAGTGTCCTGTGGCTGGGGCTTCTTTGTGAGCAGACGGACACGGCCCCCATCATTCTTCACCTTGTACATCGAGGCTAGAGCCACATCTTCTCTGGTTATGTATCTAAAACAATAACATGTTTAAGCAGATTTCCTCTCTCTCCTGTACGAGTTTCTCTGTTTCATGTTCACGTTGCTCCTTGCAAAAGCAATAGGAGAAAAAGCAAGACACAGGTCTACTCATTGGGTCCATACTGCAGTTAGGGAATGAAATTTTCTCTTTACATTGGTCTCTGTGTGTAGGGAACACATCTCTTTCTTCCACATCAGTTTTCTCAAGATTTATTTTTCTAAGAAATTCAAGAGTCGTTCAGTATCCTTTGGACCAATTTTCACTTAGGGGGAAAAAGGAGTGGGTGTAGGAATAAGAAATGATCAAGTACGTGCACAGCTGACAGCCTTAAGTAAACAGCTTGCCAAGCTGTGCGGAAAAGCTCTAACTGCATTTTCCCCTCCCGCCTGGCATTCTCCTTAAGGTTCCTCAAATCACCTTCATCAGTTATTACACTGTATCAGCGTTTCGGGTGAAGTGATTCTCTTTTTAGTTAAACAGGTTCAACCACCTCTTCTATAGTCTCAAGGTTGTTTCCATTATTATCAGCCCATATGGGGTTTTCCAAATCTTCCACTGAGGTAACGCCTCTCTTGATGTGGGATTCAGAACCTTATTACACAACACTATCAATACCACACAATGGTTTAGGGACTGGAAGGAGAGAGGAAAGTTATTCCAGTTAAAGGTGACGGGGGAATTTAAGTAGGTGAAATGCAATTACCCAATTAATTCCTTCTAATTAGCGTGGCCCAGTTTCTCTGGTAGTTTACACCTATTGTGGTCTTTTTTTTTTTATTTAAACATGAAAATTGCTTTAAATTTTTGAGTACTTCATTTGGTAGCTCGACAATAAAATTAAAGTTACATCACAATGGAATTGTGGAATTGTAGGTAAAATTTTAGAAATTTGCTTTTTTGTTGTTAATGTAGATTTAATAACAGATTTCCTTGTTATAAACTATTTTATTAATTTTTGGATTAGGTGATACATGCACAGATTTCAACATTCAGAAGGCATGCATCACTGTATATAGAGAAGAATAAGGCTCCCTTCCATTCCCATCCTTCTTTTCAACTCCCCCAAAGCTATCTCTGTTGCTAGTTTTTAATACATCCTTTTAGAAATAGTTAATTTTTTCTGTATATAAGTTATGTGTTTTATTTAACTCCATATTTTTAGTGACACATAACTCATACCATTACATTTAACACTTTAAAATTTATAATTCAGTGCATTTTAGTACATTCACAAGGCTGTACAATCACCACCACCACCTAGTTCCAGAGCATTCTCATCACCTCTGAAGGAAACCTGTACTCACGAGCAGCCACTCCCCATTATACTTTTTACTTTTTAAAACAAGTGGTAGCATAATAGACACACTAATCTTCACCTTGTTCTTTTTATCTAAACATACATCTCAGATCTTTCCGTATTAGAACCCACAGAGTTGCCCTATTTTTAATTGTTGCATGTTACTCCATTATTCTAGATATATTAGATATGTCTAACCAGCCTCTGATTAACGGGCGTTTTGGTTGTTCCAGTCTCTGCTATCACAATGTTGTCATAAATATTCCTATAAATGATATTTTCTACACATGAAGTATACGTATAATAAATTCCAAGAAGTAGAACTGCCAGGTTAAAAGTCATATTTTGGATGGATTTTGACAATTTGCTCTCTTTCGGTTTTGTACCAATATATAGGTCCACCAGCAATGAATGAGAGTACCTGTTTACCCCCACACTTTCACTAGCACAGGTAGGTCAGTTAAAACTTTCTCTGTTAATGGTGATAGGTATCTCATTATAGCTTTAAATTTGCATTTCTCATCTTAATGGTGATTTGTTTCCATATATTTGCATTTCTACTGTGCTTCTTTCTGAAAGCAATAAAGAATCACAGTGATTTTTAAAAAATTTTTCTAACTTGTCTTTTTAGTTCTTAAACTCCCCCTATCTCCCATTCCTTCAACCATTTTATTTCCTTGATAAAAGCACTTCACTGAAATATTTCAGTGGAACTCAAAAGCTTCCTAGCTTTGAGGGGTAAGGGGATATTAAGCCTTGCCTAATGTTTAAAGGCTTAGTAACCTAAGTCAGTAAAAGATGCTGAGGAATCTATTCAGAGATTTAAGAACTAAAAATAACCTTTCCTACAAGAGGTTTCAGCACAGATTTTTGGAAACCATAAGAAATAGACCAATCAGCTCCAAATCGAGGGGCTGAAACTTTTCAAACATAGTTGTGAGTTACCAGTATGTAATTTTCCATTGAGGTTTGCTAGGAAGTTCATGTAAGTATACCAATTCTCAAAAGAATGATGGTGAATCCCAATTTTGACAAACAGGGAAGGGAAAAGGGTACCTACTAAGTAATTCCTGGTTGGGGATGGGAGTAGAGGATGGCAAGTTTTGCAAGAAGAGAGGAGTGTGTACTGGAAAATGGACCACACTAATGAAAACACTGCTGGACTCTAGGTTGCTGACCTGCTTTGGAGATCAGCTGTGGCTAGAGGGTAAATACTTGGCATCCTAACCCAACAGGGCTCCAGTGGAATCAGACCTTCCTCTGACAAACGGGAACTCACTGAGGAGCTGACACAGTGGCTGGTGATCATGGCTTCCATTCGTATTTAACAGTGAGCTACTCAAAAGCTGCCGGCAAGCTCTGAGCTTGGATAGGGACCTGAAACTGGTGGAGATCACTGGAGTATAATCTGGCTGGAGATTTAGCCATTGCTTTTGGGGGAATTCCTAAAAATCAACAGCTGTGTGTCTTTATTCTGAGACCATTCCACTCTTTCAGAGATGAATCCTCTAATCCCTCGCCTAGGAAGTCAAATGTGGGCTGCTGGTATTCTGGAAGCTGAATGAAGAAAGGGGCCTGGCAGTGTGAGTTTCCAGTAATAATGCCTCTCCCTTTATCTCCACTGAGCCTGGTATTTCTAAGACGGGTGCTTCTCTAGTTCAGTTTCTCTAGAAAGTGGTAGGACAGTGAGAGTGAAAGGCATCCGGTGTCTAACTGCTCCTCATATAGACTTCCAATCATTGCTGCTGTGCAGCCCCATCCTTCACGCCTGCTTTCAGAGAGACACAGTTACTCCAATTTACTGAGACTTAGTGGGCTCCATGGGCAGAATCAGCATGCTCCCTCAAAGTACTGCCCCTCTGCAGGTACTTTTTTCACAGCTTTGCTAAGTCAATTTCCCTGGAGTCCTCCCTCTCTCTACCTTTCTCTAATCAGTGACCAAGGTCTGTAGATCTACCTCTTTTCATTCTCATCTCATTGCTAATGCCTTAATATAAGTCATTCCCTCCCCTCCCCTCCAATCTACTACAATAGCCCTCTAACTTGTATGGTAGGCAGAATTTTAAAGATATCTCCCAAGGTTTCCCATCCTGGTATTCAAGCAATCACTCATCTAGGTAATGCTGGAAAGAGACTTTGCAGATATAATGAAGGTTACTAATCAGCTGACTTTAAGATAGGGAGTGATTCCGGGACTACATCAAACTAAAAAGCTTCTGCACAGCAAAAGAAACCATCAACAAAACGAAGAGGCAACCAACCAAATGGAAGCATTTGCAAATGACCCTTCCAATAGGAGCTAATATCTAAAATATATAAAGAACTCATATAACTCAACAAAAAATACCCCAAACAATCCAATTAAAAAATGGGCAGAGAACCTGAACAGTCACTTCTCCCAAGAAGACATACAAACGGCCAACAGATATATGAAAAAATGCTCAACTTTACTAGCTATTAGGAAAATGCAAATCAAAACCAGAATGAGATATCACCGCACACCTGTTATCATCAACAAGACAAATAATAACAAGTGTTGGAGAGGCTGTGGAAAAGAAAAGGAACCCTCATACACTGTTGGTGAGAATGTAAATTGGTGCAGCCACTATGGAAACAGTATGGAGGTGCCTCAAAAAATTAAGAATAGAATTACCATATGACCCAGCAATCCCTCTTCTGGGCATCTACCCCAAAAATCTGAAAACATTTATCTGTAAAGATATATGTATGGTGATGTAAGCAGAACTGACTCTGGGTGGTGAGCACACAATGTGATATATAGATGATGTATTATAGAACAGTACAATTGAAACCTAACCAAATGTAATAAAAATTAAAAAAAGAAAGGGACCTATAATGATAAAGGCAAAAAAGTTACAAACATGAGACACTTAACCTTTCCTTTTATTTTGTTTCCAACTACGGACATGATAACACTTACCTCCTACTACTTGTGTCAAATAGAACAGCTCCCCCTGCATGACCTAGGATTCACGCCCCAGGCACACAGGGCGGCCAGGGCCAGAGGTTTGTTCTGCTGTCCTAACAGGGAAATGTCTTCCTGTTGTTAATAAGTGTTCCAGGCTTGACAGGTCACAGGTCACACCAGCCTGTGATGTGACTCTGGCCTCTCTCCAGGTGAGGGAAACTCAGGGTGAGCAGGGTCCAGACAACCTAATCTTTTCCAGCAGAGCTGATCAAATTCACCAAGCATCTATGTTGCTATCAAATAAACTGTCACATTGTGTATAATTTTCTCTAACTCATCAGAACTTCATTAGCCGTTACACAAAATGCCTCAGATCCCGCTACAGAAATAACCACGACAAGTAATAAAATACAAGATGAAAAGAGGAAAGACAACTTATACCTTTTTGTACTGCTTTGTTTGGTTTGTTGCTTTGTGACCTCTTCCAAAGCAAGAATTGGGCTGCAGAACAGCTGCCCACTTTTCCTGATTATTCTCTGCTTCATGGCACTTAGACTGTTCCATTCTCGAACAAACCTCAAAATCTGGCAGAAAAGGAGACAATGAAAAGAGTGCTCACAGCTCACCAGTCATCTGCCTTTGAAAGTGAGACTATTTGTAACATTGGAAAATTGATATTTTATTATACTCCCAAACAGGCTTTTGAGTTTCACAGTTTAAGGCTTTCTTCCATTTGATGCAGCTTTCATATCTTTATTGTGAACTGTCTGTGGCTAGTTCTTCAGAGGCCTCGCTCAATCCTGAGTCTCTAAAGGCACATTTCGGGACACTGGGCAACATGTCCTTAACACACATATGGACCAACAATAATGATGTGAGATCAAAAGGGGCCTGGGTGTCAGAAGCAGTGGCTGAGGCAAAACTGGTCTTGGAAACAGCAGGTCCTGCAGTGGTGACAGTGACAGTGCAACATCTGAAAGTTGCCTTGTACCCAGCTACTTCAGTTATCAGAGGAAAACAACCATCCATAAATCTGGGACATTTTTATTAGAGTACCATTAATCTTACTGATTAGTCAATTATACATAACTGGCTATTTTCTGGGCATCTGAGAATCAGGATTACACGATACCAAAGAAAATAACTCACAGCTACCTTTTCCTTTAAGACAGGTGCAGCCGACCCATGGGCAATGTTTGATTTCCACTAAAAGTGCAAAACCACAATCCCTGTTTTCTTGTAAAATGTGGTACACTGCATGCTGGGTCAGCCCCTGCACATGCCGACCTATCTTAACAGGGAAGGTAAATCAGCTACAGATGAGAACTGAGGCCTCCCTGCACGCGAGTGCTTCTGACAGCGAATTGAGAGTCACCCAGCACGGGCTTATCCCTGCTCTCCGAGTTTGTCATTGTTAGAACGTAACCTTCACAGGTAAAATGTGGTTCTGTCAGATACAACTGTCACAGTTGCTAACCCTGTGAATGAGAAATTAAATGATGTGAGGATGATTCTATCCACAGAAACAGCAAGCCCAGGTGTGATCATTTGTCAAGAAAACGGATTTCACATATATTCTTAGCACCAGGGTAATTCATACGTAGGCACCGCCCAGACCGATTGAAATGCAACCAGTGATTTGATTCTGCACCAGGCCACAAAGTACTTGGCTTTTATTAAACTCAAAACGGTCATCCAAATTACTCAACAAATTTTAATGTAAAACAAACTCACAGGACTCTTCTTACCAGGGAGCGATTTTGTTTCAGCTGAAAGCTTGCTGGTAAATCTTCCCAAAGGTCTAATTTTATATCCAAAGGAATGAAATTACAGTTCATTTGGTTTCCATCCTGGTTATAGATGAGGAAGGCATTATTAATCCATTTTGTCTGTAGGCACAGTAATCATTTTCAAGTAGAGACTTACATTATGGCATAATATCCCCGGTCTCCTAAATGATAAACTGAGGTGGCACATTTTAGACAAGATTCCACCCACACCAGCTCCCTTGAAAGGATGCCAAGTGGACGAGGGGGGCCCGGCTCTCCACTGTCCTCTGAGTGCCTCCAATGCATTCACTGCTAAGGGTACAAATAGCACGCAGAGGGGTGTCGTCAGTTAAACACGAGGTGTGAATATGAAGTATTTCTTTTATAAAGGGGAAGAAGAATCCCTGCCTATGAAAATCTATCGTAGCAACAACAGCTGAACCCATATTCTAATTCTCTCAGCCAAAAAGAAATGCTGCAGCTCCCACAGTCACTTCGGAAAAAACACACTAAAAGTCATTAGATATCGATTAAAAGTTGAGATATATAATTGTTATTCTAAACTCTGAACTAGACTTGGGATACTGGCTGAAATGGACTGTTCTTTAGAGTTATACTGTTAATATTACATAGAATGTTTAATATCTGTTACTGCTCTTTCTTGTAAGGGGTGTTCTTTTAGGCAGTGAACTGGATTTTTATCCAAATTTCTACCTCAAAATTTTACTTCACCTCTTTTAAGGTAAAAAGGGAAGAGTTTATCTCAACTCTTTCAGGAGCTGTGAAAAGAGACCTGTTAACACTTCACCTGCTTAGTGTCTTGTGTTTAGAAAATTAACTGAATAACATTTTATTGGAAAGGGACATGTAAGCATTTAGACTAGTGATAAAAATGCACTTGAAACTATTAGAGAGATGCAACAATGTGAGGTGGCCCGTGTGACACAGGCTGGGTGGCAGAGCCAGGAGAGGGGTCAGCGAGCCTGTCACTGTGTTTGTCTTGGCAGTTGGCACACTCTACCCCCTACCAGGAGTATGAGGTTTCTCTCCTGTCTCCACCCCACGGGAAAAACACTGATGAGATGATTTAGGATACAGAACTTTCACTGTACAGAGCAAAACATTGAAAGAGTTTAAGAGCTTCTGAATTCCTGTGCTGTGCCCTGCCTGGTGTCTGACCTTGGGCTTCTTGACTGTCAAGCCCACCTGGGGACCAGTTCTGTTACTCTTGTGTGATGGTCTGAGAAACAGAGCCTGGCGCTTTCTCCACATGGACCTGAGGGGCTCTGGCACTTTGATCTGCCTCTAGATAAGCAGAGTGCTCGTCCCAAATCTAGAGAGTCCACACGGGGGGCTGGGGTCCGAGCCTGTCACAGGAGCACTGGTGACTGCCTGGACTCCTTGGTGTCCCTCTCTTGGCTGTGGTTGCATGACAGAGACTGTGGACCTATAATGGAGGCTGCTTGGGGTTGGCTGTAGTCACGAGCCTAGCCATCTCTTAATCT
Organism: Hipposideros armiger; assembly: GCF_001890085.2. Classification (NCBI taxonomy): domain Eukaryota; kingdom Metazoa; phylum Chordata; class Mammalia; order Chiroptera; family Hipposideridae; genus Hipposideros; species Hipposideros armiger. The sequence continues at coordinate 110,544 of NW_017731695.1, forward strand.
TCTAGCAATCTCTTCTAATCTTCGGTTAGAACTGAAAATTACTTCATGGTGTACCATCTATCTATATCTATATTTGGTGTAGCAGAAAACATGGAACTGAGTTTGGGCAGCTCCAACATGTTATCTTTAAAAAGATATTCTTTCAATAGGACAGCCCAAGAGTCTAAAAAGTTATAAATATTGTTTTATTATAAAGGTTAGAAATTTTAAACTGTAGACCAAACAGAAGTATTCATAATCTCAGCAAATTTTTCCTCCAATAGTCACACTAGTTTACCTAGGCCAAAGATTCTCACATGGTCCCTGGAATCCTTTCAGGGGGTCTACAAAATCGAAAGTGTTTCTGTAATGACAGTGAGACATTATTTGCCTTTTTCACTCTCATTCTGTCATGACTGTACAGTGAAGTTTTCCATGCACAGGTAGATCTGAGTATCCCACTGTCTTTTATTAAGACTTTAGAGAAAATGGCTAAAAATGTAAATATTTACTAAACATTATTTTTGTTTGGGAAAATGTAATTATTTTTCATAAGACATACAATTGATATAAATATAGATTTACATTAGTGCTACTCTTAAATAAATTAATAAATATTTTTAAGTGTTTCCATTTTAATTTCAAGTACAGTAAATCTCAATAGACCCGCATATCAAAAAGTTTGTTGGGGTCCTCACTAAATTCTAGGAGGTCCTGACGCTAAAACGTTTGAACACCGCTAACCTGGGCTCTGGCAGGGATCGGAGCAATCTTGTCATTACATCTTCACAGAGTTTAACGAATGTGATGGACATGAGGCTGCTGCTGCTGCTGCTACAAATGCCAGTGCAGAAGCTCACATTTAGTGAGCGATCATCAGGCACTGTGCTAAGTGCTTTCATTTTATCTGTGCAACAACCCCTCTCCCCATTTTACAGCTGAGGAAACGGAGGCACCGGACAGTTAGGTAATGTATCCAAGATTCCACAGTTCGAAACAGATCTGAGCTGAGCGAGCCACTGTGGCCCTGGAGTCTATACCTTAACAATATGCTGGTTTGCCTCTCTTTGGTTTAACATGGGAATGTGAGAATTAGTTTTAAGGAAAAAAGGAACTAAATGCCAAAGTCTTTGTTAACAAAGTTACATATCTCCACTGAGGCATGAAGAAAGGAAGCCTTTTGCATGTTTCAAGCTATGGAATATGCACGATGCTTACCTTAGTATACAGGTGAATCCGGTCAGTATTCTTACTCGCACGAAACATTAGGGTATCATACACGGGCAGGGTGTCTGAACTCTCCAACTGTCCTAATAAAGAGGATAAAAGAGAACCTGAAGGCTGCTCCATCCAGAATAGCTTATTTTAATCCTCTGAGGGTCGGAATGATGAAATAGCTCTACCAAATACAGAGGGTGCCAAATGTATACACATTTTAAGAAAGGAAAAAAACTGTATTAAAATTGTAATACGCAATATATATTGACAACGAAAGATAAATACAAGTCATGTGTATACATTTTTTTGGCACCCCCAAAATGGCATCCCTGGTATATCAACGTATTTGACAAAGAACATGTGTCTAGGCTTGAAATAAAACTATTATGGGAGGCCACCTAAGAGCACCTTGGTTTATATGGGTGCCAGCTGCTTTGTACTTTTGCTAACTTCCCCCCCTAAAAAAAGAAGCAATGTAGAATTAGCTGAAAAGATACAAGTTAGGTATAAAAGACAGTTTCCTGCCACCAAGAGTTAAGGAGCCTAGACTCTCGACTTTTGCTAGAATGAGGGCCATTCTGATCATCAGCAGCAATACCTATGTCGGGGCTACTACCAGCCCGATTCCCTAGGGCTTGCTGCCTCACATTCACAAAAGGAAACAAGTGGATGAGCTTTTTTCTGATAATCTATTTACTCCTTTCTCAGTTCCACTGACCAATATATTCTGCAGGAAAGATAGGGTTATTATCAACACAGATCTAAGTAAAAATTACAGTTAACACTTACCAAGTACTTCCAATGTACCAGACACTGGTCTAAGTACATATATTAACACCTCTCGAAATTAAGTGGTACAGTATACAGAGGAGGAAACTGAGGCATAGTAACTTGCCCAAGGCCACGCCGATAATAAGAGGACTTACGCCCAGTAATCTGGCTCCAGTGTCTGGGCTCTTCACCTCTGCCACAGGTCTTCAATCAATGCCCTTTTAAAGTATTTCCCCAAATCTAGACATCTATGATTTGTTTGCCATTCTACATGGCAATGTCATCGTATTTTTATTTTTCTAATCAAGACGTTGGTCACTTTACAAACTTGGTTTGTGGGGTTACTCCCATATTTTACAAATTCAAAAAAAGTACACTTCCCCCACACTTTAACATCTCTGAAATTGGCATGACTTACAGTCAATAATTGTGGCATTTTAAAATCATTGTTGGCCAGGTGGCAGTTGTGAAATAGTTGTCATTGCCAGACCATGCATGAGCTTAGTCATACCAGAGTACTGTCGTTACTTCAGTAGTACACTTGAGGTATGTGTGTTGTTGTTACTACATGTGTTGAGTTTAGTTATATTTAAAATGTCTTCAAAATGTTTCACTATGATTTGGTATTGGAATAACAAGTTATGTATACCAAAAAAATAAATAAAAATAAACAAACTTGGATACAGAGCTAGAGAGCATAAATTTCATATAAAGAAGCAAATATGTATCACTGGAGGAATAGCCAAAACTTTTTAGATTTTTGCAAAGGAATAATCAAGTGCTTCATGGGACCTAAGAAAAGGAGATCCCTGCATGTGAAGGGAGCTGTCTTACATTTGGATACTGAGATGTGCAAACAGGGTACCTATTACATGTCAAGCAAAGCAACTGAAGGCAGGAGAAACTGCCAAACTCCTCAGAACAAATGAAAGAAATGTCAGAGCACCAGAGGGTGCCATGACCTGGTCTGGGCTATTATTAAGATATTGTGTCCTATTTTAATTGGCAGAGTTTTCCTCTTTCTTAAGGTACATAAAATAAGTGCATCTCATAACTACTGTGTCTTCAGATTTGAAGTACTATGGTTGGTGCACTAATGTGTAAAGATTAGAAGTTATTTTTTTATAGAAAGCATTATAGGAACAATTCCAACATCAGCTGATATTCTTGGTAGGTAGTAGTTATACTGGGGAACACATTTCTCTTTTCACTGTTTTCATGAAGTATAATTTAATGGTTCGAGAGTACAAATGATGTCTTCTGAAGATACAGCCATCCTTCCAGAATTCCAAAACTACAGTTCCAGCATAGTACGTACCACTCTAATTCTAAAAGAGCATAGGTTGGTAGAATAAATATTTTAACATAGTGGCCTCCTCTGTCTTCATTTTGTTTGTTTTTCATGGAAATCATGTTAGTGGCAGATGTGAAGCTTGTATGGAGTTCTCAGCTCAGTGATCTGAGCAGTCAAAAAAGGGAAAAGGGCATACACAGGTATATCAGAAATGCCAGCATTGTCTGGGTGGCTGAGGCCTATGCAGATGTCACTAGCGGAATAGAATTTCCAAAAGTGTAGTGATTTGTGAAGAGTATTTGTAAGTAAAACTAATACACGACTTGATCAAGGGACTAACTGACAATGAACAAGCCAGTATTTCCCGGCTATAGATGGAGAGACTCATAGCCCAGTGATGACAATCGCCAGCTGCTGGTTCCAAGTCTGACGTTTAGCGCACTGAGCTGTATGCTGTCCTACAAGAGCTTGATCAGCACTTGAGGGATTATCTCAGTGGGACAAGGAAACTACAGATACGGGTATTCCCCACCTGCTTCTAAACTGTCTACTTAAAGTCTGTAAAAATGAACAGACTGAAACGGGATCCATTCCAAGACATTCTTTGGGAAGACCTTGAGGAATCAGAGGAAAGGCAGGCTGAGGGAAGAAACAGGAGGATGCCCTGAGCGCAGACATTCCGAAAGAAACCTTTTATTTTAAAACTAGGACTCTGACTCCAAATTCTATCTGTATTTAAAAGCAACTAATTTAGAAGAAAAACTTCAATAGTCTATCCCAACAATTTTTGGGTTGTTATAATGAGAACATTCCTCTGTGGGTTACTATAGTCACTGACTAAGAAAGAAAATAATCCCAAAGTCCTCGCCATCTCTTGCCAGCTGGCCCATGAAGACAGTAATGTCTGACATATAGGCTGGCATTTGCCACCCATCACAGCTATAAATAATGAATGGCATCAACCAAAAAGTAAATAAATCCAAAACGCTGCTTGGTTGGCTCCAAGTGCAGTCATGATTCATCTAGCCTTTTCAAAAATTAAAGTATAATTAATATACATATTATATTAGTCTCAGGTGTGCAACACCTTTTCCCAACATTTATATACTTAAAAAAGAAATCATTTGATTCATACAGTCTTGAAATTACGTTCCTTAAAACATTTTCTTAAAAAAAAAAAAACCCAAAATTTAAAATATGCCAATTCATTGTAAACATTTAAAAGAAATTTATGTGTAAAGGATTAATGAGCTGCTAATTGGCTGTTAATAATCTGTTGGTCTTACTATTCGGTCCAAAAGAGCCTCCCAAATAGCCAAACCAACCCCTCCCTGTGTGAATGGGCCAGGCTTGGATGGGGCTGGCCACAGCGTGGGCAGCAGTGCTGCTATGTACTGGATCTGTTCTCTGTGAGACATCTGAATGCCAACAGCTCTACTCTTCCAGCCACCTGCTGTTTAAATAGGTGGTTAGAAATGGCCGTTATTTTTAATATAAATGGGACTACAAGGAACCCAGACCAGGTACTCATCACAAATCTACTAGCACTATTATGTGTCGAAGCACATGGCTATTATCTGGACACTGGAGATGGGAGCAAGACTTACCGTCATCTGGCTGGGGTGTGAGTCCATCTTGCCCCTCAATTTTGGATATTTCTGCCTTGCTCTCAGCCGATGGTTCAGGTTCTGACGGTGCAAGGACTTGTTTTCCAGAACTCGTAGTCCCCACTTTTTGGGACGTGTCTTCCTCATTTTTCTCATTTTTGTTTTTATCCTGGGTATAGTTGAGGCTATCTAGTTGTAGAATTATAAAAATCAAACAAATAATGTACACATAAATTTAGATGAACTCATTATTTACTCTAAGCCCAGTTTAAAAAGGAAAAAAAAAAGTTACAGTTAGGTCTTCAAAAAAATAAAAATGTCAACAGTATTTGCTCATTCTTTGGAAACATTTATTGGGAGTCACCAAGTGCCAGCTACTACTCTAGATGCTGGAGCAGAAGCAAAGAACAAGACAGGGAAGTTTCTGTTTTCTGGAGATTCTATTCTAGGTTGCAGAGATAGATAATAAACAGTAAAGAAACAAAACAGATATATAAATAAGTAAAGTCTTTTCAGATCAAGAGAATGAGACAGGGTTTTATGAGTAAGCTAGTGGGGCAGGGGGAGCAAAGGTCACGGGGGCAAAACTCTGGGAGGAATTCCATTTGAGCTGAGATCTGTTCATGAATCTAGGAGGCCTGGCCCCAGGGTTTGTATTCTTGATTAGATTGTAAATGTAACTGGAAGCCATAGAGGGTTTTAGCAAAGGAATATGTTGATCTAAGTTTTTAAAGAATCACTCGCTGCTATATAGAGAGGAGCCACAAGGCGGAATGAATAGTAGGGAGGCTACTGAGGTCTCAGAAAGAGAAAATGGTGGTTTCCAGTGGGATAGTAGCAATAAAGATAAAGTGGCTAGAATCAACATATATTTTGAAGGTTACACCAGCAGAACTTGATGGATCAAGTATGAGAGGAGAGAAAGAAATCAAGAATGCTGCCTATGGGGGTGGCTGGGTGGCTCAGTTGGTTAGAGCATGAGCTTTGAGCAACAGGGTTGCTGGTTCGATTCCCACATGGGCCAGTGTGCCCTCTGCAGCTAGACTGAAGACAACTTGAGCTGAGCTGCTGGTGGGAGGCCAGATGGCTCAGTTGGTTAGAGTATGCTCCTAACAACAAGATTGTTGGTTCAATTCCTGCATGGGATGGTGGGCTGCACCCTCCACAACTGGATTGAAGGACAATGACTTGACTTGGAGCTGATGGCTCCTGGGAAAAACACACTATTCCCCAATAAAGTTAAAATTAAAAAAAAAAGAAAAGAATGCTGCCTAGGTTTTTAGTATGATGTGGGGAGGATAGGAGAAGAGAAGATTTGGGTATTTATTGGTGGTGAATCAAGAATTCCATTTTGGACATGTTAAGCATCCAGGTGGAGACGTTATGTAGACCATTGAATATATCCAGTTTGAATACAAGTGAGAGATACAAGCCTGGGAATATGAGCTATAAGATGTCAAGTATAAACTATAGATGTTAAGAAAAAAGCACAAGAGAAGTGTTACATATTGACAAATATCAGTGTTCAATGTATATATACTATACCAAATTTTATCTAATGTATTAGAGCTTGCATTAGCAACTTTTATAGGATTGTAATATCCTAATATTGTTCCTTTAATTTTTTGGATTCCACCGTTTCCTCAAAGTGCTACATGGCAGGCATTGACTTAAAAAGTTAGATGGATTAGAATTAATTCTGCTTTCCAATACTTTTGAAGTGCATCCAAATCAAGGTTGGAAATCACTATGCCAAACTGTAGTAATATTAATCTAATAATTATAACTTTTATATACAGTAATATCACTCTTACTTAGAATGTATATTTCTCTTTAATCAGACTGTTTCATATTCACGACAGGTGTTTTGTTTTTCTTTAGGTTGCTTGAAAATTTGCTTATTAAATCACGGGTCTAGATACTTTCATTGTTGCTCTTGGTATCACAAAGAAATATCGAACTATAAAACCCTATTAAAGTATAATTTTTGTTGCTAAATTGCTCAAATTGTATAGTTAATGTGAATTGAATATCATTTTATAGTCATGAAATACTTGATTTTTATTGCCTGGAGCAGTTGGAAATTGAGTGAGATAATACAAATTGTGAGAGAGTACATGGAATAAGCTTGTTTCTCCAATTTAGTTCATAGACAACAGGTGTCCATGTTACAAATAGAACCACCCAGATGGCAGACTTGTCAGTTTGGTAGGAACACCCAGAATTGAAAGAGGAAAGACTCTGCTACCGATTACATTTTCTTTCAAATCAAAGCTAAGACAGAGAGAAGCAAGGCAGGCAGGCAGGCACTGTAGTATCAGAGCTTATATCTTAGTTGAGTTGTTAATATCAATGCTCTGAAGAATTCACATGTGACAGAAAAGTAGATGTGTACAATTACTACAATGGATAAAATCAGATGAATTCTTCCAGTTTCCCAAACTGTCACCTTGGCATTGTGAATTACCATGAAAATGGTCTCTAAAATTGGAGAATTGGAAACAAAAGGAATACTAATGATTTTTTTTCTTAAGACAATAACCACTGCAAAAACAAAACATCAGAAAAATGGCATCTTCTGCTATAAAAACATACTCTAAAGTATGTTTATGAATTTTACTTTTTAAAATAGCATGTTTTAAAAAAGGATAAACTTATAAAACATATATCAAATTGGCTCTTAAGAGGTCTATAGATACATTTTTATGATTTGTCGTGCAAGAACCATGGCACAGTGTGTATTTTACTAGGCAAGAAGCTACACTGGATTATATTGCTATGTGAACAAAAATAATCCTTAATTTCTTTAAAAACAAGTATTATCTACAGAGTAAAGAAAACAGCAGGTCTATGACTACAAGGCATATTTGCTGCCATAGCAACAGAGCTTCTATTCCTGCCCACTGAATTAAACATCCTGCTGGCATTAATCAGAAATGTCCATTTGTGCCAAATTAATGCCATGTCACAGACGCTGAGGGATATACATTCTTGACAGAACTGGGAGCTTTTCACATTCCATAAGGGGATAAATTCACTTCACTATGTAAAGTTCTGACTCTAGCTTAAAAGCTTAAGTCAGCGATGAGTCACACTAAATCCTGATCACAGCAATCATCTCTAAAAGCACAGGTTATGTGAAGATACCACTGCCAGCCCCCTCTGTGTACTCACCTGCACTGCCTTGAGGATTCTCACACATTTCACAGTAAGGTAACACTGGGTTATTGATATAGGTGCAGAAACCACACTGCCAGCCCTTTCCAGGAAGGGGTGGGCTGGATGCCTGGGCTAGAGCTGTGGTTGGCCTGGGCATCTCCTGTGGGGGACTGCAGCAGTCATCGGTAGTAATGGACTTCAATCTTTTAGCTTCAGGTTCAAAACTGTTTTCATAATCAATGGTATCTCTTGTAGATGTTTTTGCAGGGTCCACAGCCACTATAGTATTTTTCTCCTGGAATATCCTTGAATTATCACAGGAAGTCACCAAGGGACTTTTCTTAGGTTTTTGTAAAAAGAATGATCGAATATCATGCTGTTTTTCTTTTTCAAACTAGGAAAAACAAACAGTTATCAAGTTAAGAAGCAATCTAACATGGTCTTCCTAAATAAAACAACTTAACAAACTGTTTTCATTAACCATATCTTTTATCTTTTGAATACCTTGTTGGGAAATGAATTCAATTATGCTATGACTCTCCAAATATACAAGAAGAAGAATACCATCAACATATCCATATACCTCCTCTGTCTGACATTGATTTGCACTTACAGTGTGCCAAGCACTTTACATATATTAACTCATTTAATTCTTATGCCAGCTCTGTGAGGCAGGCTCTATTATTCTTCCCATATTTCAGATGAGGACATGAAAGCTTTCGCAAAGTTAGATAACTTGGCTATAGAATGTATGTGATTATACTTCGATAGGTGATTGGATAAAGAAGTTGTGGTATATATACACAACGGAATACTATTCTGCCATAAGAAAAGATGAAATAGTGCCACTTGCAACAACATGGATCTTGAGAGTATTATGCTAAGTGAAATAAGTTGGACACAAAAAGTCGAGAACCATATGATTTTACTGATATGTGGGATATAAAACTGAAAGCAACAAAGGAACAAGACAAACAAATAAAGAAACAAAAACTCATAGACACAGACAATAGTTTAGTGGTTACCAGAGGGTAAGGGTGGGAGGTGGTAGATGAGGGTAAACGGGATCAAATATATGGTGATGGAAGGAGAACTGACTCTGGGTGGTGAGCACACAATGTGATATATAGATGATGTGTTACAGAACTGTACACCTGAAATCTATGTAACTTTACTAACATTGTCTCCCCAATAAACTTTAATTAAAAAAAAGAAGTTATGTAATTAAAATATACTTTATAAACTATCTGCTCTAGAGATAAGTCAGGGAGGTGACTGTGTGTTTTCATATTTCAGGGCAACCAAGAACCTAGAAAATGTTTTCACACCCAAACTATAAACACGGTGTTCATAAACAATGATTTTCATATTAAAATGTTTTTCTTGACGAGGGAGCATTCTTCAACATTAATTAAAACAGCTTCTTTAACAGATATATTTTAATAATTAGCTTGTTTTCAAGAAATATGTTTCTCTTTTCTAAGAAAAGCTACATCATTATCTTGTGTTTGTTGTTGTTTTTTAAAATCTTCTTTTCAATGTGTAAATCTCAATCTCCTAATTAGAGAAAGTAGGATACCTATCTCCACAACTGATTAGCCAGCAGTTAAGGTAAATTAAAGGAGTTAATTTTAGACAAGTCCTGCTAGGGCCTGAATACCATGGTGAACACACACTGTAACAGACTGCATTTCCAAAGATGGCTATACCATTTTTTTATCCCATTTCACATGTTCTTCTCATAATGTGACATCGACACACTGACATTTAGAGGTGGGGGTTTGTGTTCCTCTCACTTGAACCTAGGTAAACCTTTGTAACTGTCTCAATCAACAGAATGCTGTGTGACTTCTGAGGCTAGGTCATTGAAGGTAATATGGCTTCTATTTGACTGTTGGCATTCTGTCTCTCGCTCTTTCTGTCTCTTTATGTCTTGGGATGCTTGCCTTTGAAGCCTAACCATCATGTTGTAGGGAAGCCCAGGCAATGGAGAAACCAAGTGTGTATGTTCAAGTTGACAACCCCAGGAGGATCCCAGATGCCAGCATCAGTTGCCAGACGTGAGAGTGAATGAGCCTTCAGATGTTTCCAGATCCCAACCTTGGGGTCTTCTAGCAAAGGCCCCAGCCATGGTGGAGCAAAGACACATAATCTCCATTATACCCTGGTTGAATTCCTCACCTCCAGAAATCATAAGAAAGAACACATGACTATCGTTGTCTGAAGACATTAAGTTTTGGGGTAATTAGTTAGGCAGCAAAAGATAACAAGGACAGATACTGCAGATAATGATAGCAAAATACCAGATACTGTAAAGAGATATTTTACATAATAAATCTAATCCCCACCTCTTAGTACTGCATAAGAAAGAAAGATTTAGCAAATTCATAGAGACAGAAGGATTAGTGGTTACCAGGGGCTTGTGGGAAAGGTAAATGGGAATTATTACTACATGGTCTAGAGTCTGTTTGGGGTAATGAAAAACTTTGAAAATAATAGTGATGGTTGCACAACATTGTTAATGTAATATTAAGTGGCTTTACTACTGAATTCTATACCAAAAAATTACAAAATTTATTATTATATATATTCATAAAGTTTTAATTCCCCACTTCCCCCCCCTAATAAAAAGGAAGGGAGGGAAGGAGGGAGGAAGATTAGTCTGTTTCTCTATTGGTAAAATTAGAACATATATTTATAGAAAGAAAGCTCCCTCTCCCCCGCAATAATGTACGACTTTTATTTTATATGGCTGTTATTTATACACTCTCATATACTATAAAAAGTTATCTAGTTATGGAAGTTACAGAATTCAGATAAAAACATAAAGAATGAAATCATTAACCACAAGACAAAGTTTTTAAAACAATGCACAAGGGAAATTCTAAGCAAAAGGTGGAGAAAGCAGAGAGATTAGCAGATAATAGAGTTTGGAGTAAAAAAAAAGTAACAAAGAACGACAGTTAAACATTTAAAGAAAATGTTCCATTACATATACTAGGACAGCAATGAGGGCTTGCAAGATTTTGAAAATATTAGCAAATGATCAGCAAACATGAACAAATTCTCATAGCAATTTCTATTTAAAGGATGATGATTTCCTAACGGAGGTCAAATTTCTGAGTCCTTGCATGCCTGGAATGGGCCAATTTTACCCTAACCCTTAGTCAGTGGTTTCACTGGGCATATAGTTCTCAGATCTTTAAAGATATTGCCCTATTTTTTCAACATCTGATGATGTTGACAATGTTCTTTCATAGGCTACAAACTTTTTCTGTTTTAGAGGCTTTCAAGACCTGAAAAAAGTTTTTATACCTGGGTTTTAAAATTTCCCAGTGGTCTATACTTACATATCTATATCATCTCTATCTATATGCCTTCCGCTCAGCACCCAGGATACCTTAATTTTGAGTAGTATGGATTTTCTTTAGCTCTTGGACATTTCTATTATTCTTTGATAGTTTTTTCCTCTTTGTCTTCCTTTTCCCCTTCTCTGGAATTTCTGTTAGCAGAATGTAGGACCTAGACATTTATGTCTTTCATTCTCATTCTTTCTTTTGGTCTTTTTTCCCTCTAAACTCTTGGAGTTTTCCTCTATTTTATCTTTCAGCCCTTCTAGAGAATTATTTTATTTTGGCAATCATATTTTTAATGTCTAAAGGTTCCTTCTTGTTCCCTGTTCCTTTTTCATGGTATTCTGATTTTATCTATATTTGCAATATCATCTCAAATCTGATCTGAGGCCACTAATGTGAGTTTTTAGAAAGTTATCCTTAGGATCACTTTTTATATTAGTTTTTTGTTTTGGTTCACTTTTTTTATGCTACAGATTTCCTCCTCAAATGTCCAATGACCTCGGTTGTTCCTTCGTATATAAGAAGGAAGGAAGAGGAGAGCAGCCTGGGAAGTCAGGACACATGGGGCTTGTCACTAAGCAGATTTGATAGGACATCTGATTAAGCATGAGGGATGAGGAAGATGGAAGGGCCCAAAGTGATCCTCAGACTCTTAAATATATAACTTGTAACATTGGAGGGATGATATTTTCAGTTACTGTAACAGGGAACATAAATAAATGGGCTTATTAGAAAGCAAAAAATAAATAAGGAAGTAAGTTCATGTTTAGACATGTGTGAAACTGGTGGGTACCATGAAAGGGGGTTGGTTACAGAAAGCAGGTTAGGAATTCAAGAGAAAAAGACAACTGGATTTATCCAGCTGGGAACCACTGACATTATGGGACTGGATTTCATGATACATGGAGAGAGGAGGAAGTAAGGTGAAAGTCAAGGACAGAAAGCAGAGGAACAACATTAAGGGTGAAATGAGGAAGAGCTACCCAGGAAGGAAGCACAACAGGAACAGTAAGAAAGGTAGAAAATTCAGGAGAGCAGTAGCTTTAGTGCGTGTGTGTGTTTTGGTTTTCTATTCATTATACTCAGCACTCAGTGGGCACTTTCCATCAGAAAAACTCACATCCTTCAGTTCTGGGAAATTTTCTTATATTATTTTTCTTCCTCTGTTTTCTGTCTTCCTAATTTTTGGAACTCCTATTAGGCAAAAATCTTTTGAACCAGTTAGTCGATTTTCTTCCCTTTTTTTCTCACATTTTCCCCATCTCTATTTGTTCTACTTTCTGTGTGATTTCTTCCTTATCTTCCTTTTCACATGTTGAATAATTATTTTCTGGTATACAGGTTCAATTTCTCAGGACTTTTCCTTGTTCTCTGAATTTTCCTTCCTTATTCTTATTTCATGGGTGCAATATTTTCTTTACTTCTCTGTGAATATTAATGATAGGTTTCTTGGAGTTTTTTTGTTTGTTTGTTTTGGGTTTTTTTTTTAAGTTTTCTTCAGCTCATTACATCGTCTCTGCTTCTTTTGTATCCCTTTCTTGACTTACACACTTGTTTTAGTCTCTGCTTTTCATGTGATCGGCTTTCCTCCTTGCCCGGTGGCCTTTGCTGTCCATTCATATTTAAGAATAAGACACTAAAATGCTATTGGAAGTTTCATGTGGGGATCTTCACTGAAGGTCATCAGTTTGTCAGGGGATCCCTTTCAGCCTCCATTATCTTTTCTTGGTCCAGTCAGTTTCTCCAGAAACGGATCCTCCAATCTCCTGCCTGGAAGATACAATGCTGGCTACCCGTGACCTGGGAGGTGATCAGAAGTGTGCTAACGATGTCACTACTAATTAATATGCTTGTTTACAATTTACTGCCTTACCCTCCTTCCTCAACGGCCTCTCTTCCTAGACACGCTTTTTAAAAATTAAATTTATTGAGTAACATTGATTAACAACATTATATACGTTTCAGGTATACAATTCTATAATATATCATCTGCACATTGCATTGCGTGCTCACCACCCAAAGTCTAGTCTCCTTCCATCACCATATATTTGACCACCTTTACCATAGTCATCCTCCTCCCATTACCCTTCCCCTCTGTGAACTACCTACATGTCCTTCGAACGATGACTGGATAAAGTAGATGTACATATATATAATGGGATACTACTCAACCATAAAAAAGATGAAATATTGCCATTTGCAACAACATGGATGGATCTTGAGATTATCGTGCTAAATTAAATAAGTCAGACGGAAAAGGACAAGAACCCTATGATTTCACTCATATGTGGGATATGAAACAGAAAACAACAAAAGAACAAACAAAACAAACAAACCCATAGACATAGAAAACAATATAGTGCTTACCTAGATATACCTTTAAAGACATTTTCAAAGAAGAACAAATAAAACAGCTAAATAAATAAATAAATATAATATAAAATACAAAAAAATTAAATAAATAAAATATATATTAACAGGCCATAGTCACTTACACTGAATAATGTTTCAATAATATCAGAATATTTTGTCCCACTCTACATTTTAAAGAATTTGTTTCTTGAATATCATTTCTTTTTCTTTTTTTTTGTTTTTTAGCTGAGCCATCCTGCTACCTGTTGGCAGCTCAGTGGCTGCTCAGCTCGGGCTGGACTCGAACCACTGTTGCTCAGAGCTCAAACTCTTCAGTGAGCTCTTAACCAACTGAGCCACTCGGCCGGCCCAAGAATTTGTTTCTTTAAAAACACTTTAATCTCTCCATCTCCCCACCAGAAAATACTACAAAATTGTTTCAGATTTACTTATAAAAAAGCAATCCTCCCAATAATACAAAACAAAAACCTAAGAAATCTTTCAAAAAAATTCTGAGGGCTTTAAAATATAAGCTTCTATAGTTAAACTCTTTAATTAAGCTATTTTTAAAAGAACTTCTTTGACTATTTAAACAATGACTAATTTTAAAAAGTAGCATTGGAGAAATTCTCATTAAGTGCCAGAGGCAGGTTGAGAGTCCAGGTCGGCAGTGACTGACAGTAATCAGAAATTGATGTATACCTCTGCCACTTTGAGGGTTTACTTACAGGGTCCAGAAGCAATCAGTACAGGTACTATTTTGAAACCACAGCTGCTTGGGTAATATCAAATTGAGACTTGATCATGTAAAACTGAGAAAAAGAGTGGGTAGATGGAAAGGGAATCATTTCACATCATTTCAGGAACCAAAGGATACACTTAGAGTATAATTTTAGCAAAAGCAGAGGACAAGATTAATCAGTAGAAATGACTTTAGCTAATGTTATAAGGGCTAAATTAGACAATGATGAATGTCATTAGTGCCCTGGCCATGGGGCTGCCAGAAGCTGTGTGAGGTATAATGGGAATAAAGACTTCCTCTGAGATAATCAATCAGAAATCTGATCCATATTATCAGTTATGTTTTCTGATTTGTAGTCTCTGAGCAATCAGGCAGGAAGTGAGTTGATGAGTTTTCTTTGACACTTAGCAACTATGACTGATAGAAAAACAGGTGAGAAAAATCTCTGACACATCCTAACGATGGTATGTGTTGGATGGGATCAGAGAATCACAGGTTTACTGAACACAAGTTCTTAACTTGGGATTCATGGGCCTCTCACTAGACCTTAGATGGCCTTCTGTGAGCCTATAAAACGCCTAAAGTTATGTACACAATGTTGTCTGCGTCGTATGTGTATTTTTGGAGAGCAGGTCTTTACTCTCTCCATAGTCTCAAAGGGATTTGGGACCCAACAGGGATTAAGAGCCACTGAATTAGAATAAAATATCTGAAGATGCACATGGGGTGTGAGTAACTCCATTTCTTTTCTTAATTTTCTAGAGATAAAGAGAGATTGAGGGCTCATATGTGAATGTACACATGGGTGGTGAACTAACTCTTTTTAAGGGGAAACAAATACATGTGTTCTCTTAAACACTTAATGAAGATCCCTCTAGCTTCTCTCCAATAATTAAAAAAAACCCTGAAAAATACTAAAACAAAGAGTAAGTTGTGTGTGAGCATGAAACATGGTTGCTTAGCTCCTTCGTCTGTCACTGTCACTGGACTTTGAACAGCTTCTCATAAGACAGCACATGACATGGGAGTACTCACACAGCTAAAGAGGGAAACTCCTGATCAGGTATTAGAAAGAGCATGGATTGTAATGGCTGGAAACTCTAGGAGACATTACCATGCTGGCAGGACTCAAAGGTGTGACGTCACAGAGGTCAGCCTAAAAAAAAACACACTACCCTTGATGTTTTGAGACAGGGACATGTCACTATTAGCTCCTCATGGAGATTTCAGCAGGTGTTTGGGACATGTCTGCTTAATAAAAGAAGGAAGTGACCTTTAACAAGATTTATACACACAGATACTAAACATGAATGCAAAGTTCCTGTATCTGTAAGATGCTTTTCTTTTGGTCTTTTTAAAATTAATTGTTTAAAGTGAATGTGGATCCACTGATTACAGTATCTGAGAAACAAGCTGTAAGAAATAATTGTAAATAAAATGCTCGCCAATAAACACATTTTTGAAAAATACTGAATTTATCAATAACATGACTCCCTGCTGGAAGAAGCTTTATCAGTCTCACTGAAAGAGACCAGAATCCCCCACTTATAACAGCCATACTGATAGTTACGTATTCAGCACCCACATTGTACTGGCAGGTCTACATTTGAAAAATTACAAACTTAGTTAATGTTACTGCATTTCCTAGTGGTGAAGATAAGCAGGACAAAATAGTTTTAAGGCCTAGTTTCCTTTGTTACTAAATAGCAAGATTAAGCTTAAAAAAAGTCTTTTGTAACTATATTCTTGCCTTTAGAAGAGATATAGTAACAAATTATTGACAAATGTCCTAACTCATCATAACTGTCCTTATACAGAAATAACTATATTAGTTGACCCATTGAATGTGTGATAACTAAGAGACTTAAAAATATAGTGTTTCTAAAAAGAAGGAGTGATCTAAGCTTACAGTATCTTTTATCAGAAGGCTTTAGGGAAAATACAGTTAAGTCAACATGTCCATGTCATAAGCTGTATGGAAAATGAAAAAACATTCCTCTCTTTGGTTATATTGCTGACATTCAGTTACTGTGTTCCTGTCTTCTGTTCAATATTGTTTTTGAAAAACAAAAGGAAAAATAGTTCTTTTGGTGAGAAGTGCTGGGAATAAAAACTGCAAAATACTTAACGTGGCAAAATGCATGTTTTTATCCAAAAGGCTCAGGGATCTAATAACCTCGTATTTGCTCTGCTTTGCAGCATGGTAAAACAACTGCTCTTTGGAGACAAATCCCCTGGCCATGATGATAGGCTTAGAAGTCAGTTATCAACTGAAAGAGAGGAAAAGGAAATCTAGTAAAACTCATAAAAAAAAAAATCAATAAAGCAGTTCAAAGCCTGGTGCTATTCCAGCACAACACACACCACCAACAAACACACTGATTCGGGTTAAATAGACTTTGATCAAAGGTCAGCTCTGGTAAAAACCATTGTTGCCTCCTGTCACTTGTCTCGTGTTCCTAAAGGAATTAACAAATCGCTGTGCTACCAATAGGTGATTGGGACATTTTGCTGGTCTCCTGAATGGCTAACGATTGATTATTGGGACAGGAACTAAAAAGCCTTTACTACCATTTGTAAACAAGTCAAAGGATATAGAGTGACAAAATGGGGTTTTCATCATCTAACTAAATTTAAAAAAAAGAATTTAAATTCTCCTAAAAAAGAAATGACTGAATTTTTCAGATTTTTCAAAATGCTTATTCATTCCTACGTGGCTAAACAAAATTTTGACAGTGATCCACTCTTAGGCACAACAAGTTTTTCTCTGTGGGCAGAGAGAAAACAAAACAAGCAAAACACTCTAAAAAAAAACCAAACGGTAAAAATGTTATTACCTATTTTTAAAGATGACATCAAGAGCATTGTAGGCAAATGTGTTTGGGAATGGCTATCTCTTCCAACAAAAACAATTAGAATTTACAGCAAAATATTATATAATATGATGCACAGATTGCTAGAATGTGTCTCAGAGGGGTACGCTAATCAGTACCTGTGTCATAATCTCTCTCTTAAGCTCTAGGCCTGACCTCCCAATGCCTCTTGTACATCAGCCGAGTGGGTCAGAGGCTCCTCAAACTCAAGAGGTCCCAAATGGATTCTGCCCACTATCCATAAGCCAGCGCCTCTCCCACTGTCACAATCTCTCAACTCTTTACTGCTTACCAAATTAACTGTGAAGTCCTCTGCTATGCATCCTCCAGGTGTAGACTAAGCCGGGTCACTTCCTATCACTTCAGTTTGTCTTCCCCTTACCTACGTGAATGCCTCTGATTACGGCATCTCCCTTCAATGCCTGCTTCCATCCCCTGTACACCTCCTGAACATGCTGCTATTAGGCAGTGTCCCTGCATTGCCCCCCGCTCCCCGCCCCAACCTTCCCCCACCCCATCCCACTGGGGCCTCACTTTGATTCTGCCTTTGAAATATCTGAATTCTTTCCCACTCTCTATTCCCACTACCACTGTTAGGAGTTCAGGGTATTTTGTGCCCATAATCCTGTCTGGGAATCCCTGACAAAGAAAACTTCTATAGAGTGATAACTTTACTAATAAAAAGAAACTGGTTTTATTCATACACCCGTAAGTGTCCGATAGCACCAAAGTACAATTTGGGTGTATTAAAGAAGCCAGCTGAAGGTCACAGTGAGAATTCCCAAAGTCCACCCACATCTCGCAGCAGAGAAGGTTACAGGGCCTGACAGGCAGGCGCTTTTGCTTTGCTTACGGTGGAGACACACGGGCAGGAGTGGCATGCCTCTTTGGAGCACAGTAACCTGTGAGCCTTGAATCAGGCCAGAACCCAACCAAGTTCTACTCTGAGGAATCACATAACAACTCCCCCTCCAGGGGCAGCGGGAGAAAGCCCTGTGAGGGAGTGAAGAGATAGGAAATCCCCTTACCATAGCCTGAAACTGGATGGACAGGAGGGCAGAAAAAGAGTCCGTTCCCCAATACTGCTGCCTGCAAGAACCTCTGTATCTTTTTCTCCTTCCCATTCATTTCCCACACTGCCACTAGGATTATCTTTTGACAATAAAAGTCTCATCATAACACTCATGTGCTTAAAAGCCTCCGATGACACTACACCACTTGCAAGATAAAGTCCAACTTCTCAGCATGGCATGTGCGGGCTCCTCTCCATCTGACTGGTGCAAAGTTTCAGGCTTCCTCTCCGGTGGCTCACTTCCTGTGGACCCTAGCTCACATTCACATGGGATTCCAAACCCCAGAACACCTGACACCTGTTCACATCACTGTGCTTTGGAGCACGCTTTTGGTATTCCCTCAGCCTGACCTACAACCCACTCTCTCTTTGAACTTGTCCTTCAGAATCCATTTCCTAAGGAAAATTTCCTACCTGCCCCAGATAGTTATTTATTCTGTCCTGTGTTCTCAGAGTCTGAGAACACGTATCTCTATTTTCACATTTTTCACACTGCATTAAAATGATTTGCTTACAATCGTCTGTCCCAATTAGAGGAAGCGCCAAAGGAAAATTAGCTGTTTTCCTTATCTTTGCACCTAGCATAGTCTTTTACAAATAACAGCTTTATTGAGATACAGTCTATTTATAAAATTCACTCTTTTAAACTGTCCAATTCAGTGATTTTTCTTATATTCAGAATCATGCAACTATCACCACTATTTAAATGGAAAACATTTTCATCACTCTCACAAAGAAACTCCTCACCCATTAAGCAGTAACTCCTTCTCTCCTTCCCCCAATCCCCTGGCCACCACTAATCTACTTTATGTCTCTATGAATTTGCCTACCTGGCCAATTCACATAAACGGAACCAGACACTATGAGGCCTTTTGTGTCTGGCTGCTTTCACTTAGCATAATGTTTTCAGGTTCATCTATGTTGTAGCATGTAACAGTACTTCATTCCTTTTTGTGGCCGAATAGTACTCTGCCATATCGATCTACCACATTTTATTTATCCATTAACAATTGATGGACATCTGAACTCTTCTAACTTTTTGGCTATTATGGATTATGCTGCTATGGCATTCGAATACGAGTTTTTGTGTGGACATATGTTTTTAATTTCCTTGGAAGTGCAATTGCTGAGTTTAACATTTTAAGGAACTGTCAGACTGTTTTTCAAAATGGCTGCACCATTTTACATTCCGACCAGCAATGTATGAGCGTCCCAATTTCTCTATATCTTTGTCAATACTTGCTGTCTGTCTTTTTAATTTTAGTCATCCTACTCTACTAAGTGTGAAGTGGTATCTCATTATGGTTTTGATTTGCATTTTGTATAATCTTAATAAATATATATATTCATATATATATATATATGGCAGATGATTTTTGAATGCCTCATATGTAGTACCTCATATGTAATGCCTCATATCCCATAACCACTGGCTAAGCAAAATTAAAGTGTTTCAACATTCCATTCATTCCACAAATAATTGAGGGCCCACAATGTGCCAACTTTAATGCATCTAGTATGGTTTGGCAAGGTTATGAAGGTAGACTTTAGAGCAAAAAGGCCTGGGTTTAAATCCCAACTCTGCCACTTCCTGGCTGTGGGCAGATTATTTAACCTTCTTGAGCCTTAGTGGGACATGGTAACAGTGTCATGGTGTAGCTCTGAAGGATAAATAACATCATGACTGTTAAGGGCTTAGCACAGTGGTTGCATGGAACAACCACTCAGTACATGTTAATTATTACTACTGAGTGAACTGAAGTTCTAAAGGTAAACAAGACACATGCCTAACAATAGCACTCGATGATGTAAGTGAGCAGTGACAGGTATTTGTATGTCTCTGTCCATAACAGTGAGGCTCTCCTCTCGTCCTCCTCATTAGGCTATTAGGCAGACTAGTTTTATAATGTTTACAGAGTGGTTTAAATTCTAAAATCTATATTAAATAAATATCTAATTCAAGGTGTGTTAGCTTCACGAAGCCAGTGCTTTAGCATATTCAGAAACAAGAGGTTTTGGATAAGAAAAAATTGGACTTCATAAATGCCACAGCTCCTATGGTCAACTTTCTTTTTGCTGTTACCATTTTTTCAACTAGACAATGTGTGGGAAAGAAGGTTATTCTATATATATATAAAATGTCATATATATGTATATATATATATATAAATGTCATATATATGTAATTTCTTATTTGCACTTTTTAGCACACAACAAAACAAATATTTCATACAATGTTGGCATTTAATAAAAATGCAAAGTTTGTTTTTGAATTTTGAGGGCCTATTTTAAAAGTTCATAGTTGTGATGAAGAGCTCTCCTTCCCAACTACACTCATTTTTTTTTTTTTGCAGCAAGCAACTTATACAGAGGGTGTAAAAAAATGTATACACATTTTAAGAAAGGAAAACTGTATTAAAATTGTAATACTCAACATATATCGATAACAAAAGATGAATACAAATCACGTTTGACTTCTGCAATTACAAGAGGTGCTCAAAGTGGTTACCATCAGCATCCAGACACCTCTGATTACGGCGAACTACTGCTTGAGCAACGTTGATCAAAGTGTCCACTTGTATCATTTTTTTGGCACCCCAGTATATTTTTAATGCCAGTGTGGGTATTTGAAATGTAAATTTGCTTTGGGTGAAGGATGTTCTAGAAGGCCCTGAGGAGAGCAGGCTAGGGGCCTGGGTATGATTCTGACACAGCAGAGGCAGCCATGCGTGCTGAATGGTGTGGTAAGGAAGGTTAGACAACCAGGGTGAGGCTAACAAGGAGAAAGGGCAATTGAGATACTGAGCTAAGAGCCCACAGCATGAAAACAGCTGGTACAGGGAAGCAGAGGCTGCAGGGGGGCTGAATTGGGGAGCTATCTCGAGATCTGTTCCAAAATGAAAAGAGAACTACAGTGTGAAGCAACAAAATGGAAGCAGCTCTGGCTTACTGAGATTTGAAGACGAGAAATCAAGCAGGAAGAAGACTTGTCTTAAGCAGGAGCTAGACTTGTTACCCATGCTGAATTAGAGTCCTTTCTTTTGCTCACCTATGAATCACTTGTGCACCAAGTTGCTCTTCAGATACTGTATCTACCTGTCTGTCTATCTATCTATCTATCTATCTATCTATCTATCTATCTATCTATCTAAATGAAAGAGACCTCAGAAGCCATCTAGTGATCTAGGGATTCAATGGCTGGATAAATGATGCTGCTGATTATCAACTAAGGGCCAAAAGAGGGAAAAGGCCTAAAGAGGTTACGGAAAGGGCCCAAGTTTCCCACAGCCATAGTGAAGGAAGGGATATCCCTCAGATGATGGCAGCAAAAATGAAAATCAGAGAAAGAGGGAGGCTTTCTATTTGAATATTCCAATCAGCCTATCTTATTCAGAAACAGCCTTTATTTAGTTAGTTGGAAATTACAATATAGACTAACACGGTCCATCCCTTTCTCTCCTACCATTTGGAGCCGACCTACTTTATCATTCAATGGAAGCCAACATAGGAAAATCAGAACACGTCAAACCCAAAAGAGTACTTAGAAGTCATGCACATTCACACATAGACGAAATGAAGAAGCCTGAGTAACTGGATTGCCTCTGAGACAGTGGCCCTGGGGACAGACTCCCAGGCAGGATGTACTTAAGAGTCAGCCAACTGAGCTGTGCAGTTTCCCTTCCTGATGATGGGATGTTTGCTCTTCATTTGAGTTGGACTTTAATTTGAGTTTCATTTGGGTTAATAAATAATTTCTTTAATAAAATGTAAATATATCTAGGATGGGTAAATAATTATACCTCATACATTTGTGTGGATTAATGTCTTGTAGGTGATTTTTCAAATCTTTAACATCAGCTATAGCAGTATTGGGTTGAAGCAGTGTCCGGGAGGCCTTGTGCTGTGCTGGATCATGGGAGTCCCCAAGACCCTGGTGGTGGAGTGAGGGAGTACAATGAGGGGACTGAAGAAGTGACTATTTACCAACCATTACCAAAATATTCAATATTTTAACAACCAGTACACTCATGCTGGTATATACTGGTAGAATACCAGCCTTGGTTCCACGTATTATTTTTATCCTAATAGTTAACTGAATTATATGACAGAAAGAGAATTCTGATTAAGACAGCAGGCAGATAAAGATAATACCATTCTGAAGGTCAGTGAACACCAAGGGGGAAGGAAGACAGGAAATACCAAAACTGCGAAAAATTTTGACAATGCAAGTTTTCTCTCATTTTCCTCTTCCTCTTCTTACTCATAACCACAGGTCTCCCTGTCCCTAAGATCCATAATCATTCTAATATTAGGCTGTCATCAATTCATTGAAGACCAATTTGCCAAAAGCCCATATGTTAAAAGTTAATTCACCCGAAATCCAACTCACGGAGATCAATTTGCCAAATTGACCGCATTTATTGGTTTTCTGAAAGTCATTTATAGAGTTCACAGTATTTTGAATGGGATGAGCTAGCAGGGTTAAGAAGACTATGGGGAGCTAGGGATCCAGGGTGCTGGGGCTTCTGACTCTCTTCCCGCCCTCAGTTTACCCTCTCTTCGCCTGTCAGACTCACTTGGTCTCCTCTTTGAGGTTCTTCTGTCTCCCCTGCTCTAGCGCTAATGGCCTGAGCTGAGTCATTTGCTGATAACTTACAAAACCTGTTCTTCTGGCAGTGGAAGGTCCCTCTTCTCTGCCCCAGCTCTAACCTCCAGCTGCAGCAACGGGGCACTGGGACAGAGATAAAGTGAACAAGCCTCAAAATGCTGATACTACAGAAATAGACACAAGCTGTTAAAAGCCACCCAATTAGAACTGTTATAAACTTTTTAGTTAAACATGGTTTTGATGACAGTGGGCACATTTGGTTAATTTGGCAAAGTTTAATTGACAAAATAAGAAATAGCTTAAAAATGCTAAATGTAGGGGAAAAAATTAAAA
The DNA here is from genome assembly GCF_001890085.2 of Hipposideros armiger. Taxonomy (NCBI): domain Eukaryota; kingdom Metazoa; phylum Chordata; class Mammalia; order Chiroptera; family Hipposideridae; genus Hipposideros; species Hipposideros armiger. The sequence goes on from NW_017731695.1 coordinate 133,909, forward strand.
GGAGTTTTAAAAGGATCTGAAAGAAATCAGTATAAATAGAAAAATTCCCATAGGAAATGCTGATTTGGGCACCATTAAGAAGAAAAATATGTTCGTACGTTGGACTAAATTTCCTTAGGACCTTTCAACAAATTGGACATTTCTTCTTCTTCTTCTTCTTTTTTTTTTTACTAGGCAAAGAACTTTATTAGCCTTTGTTTTAAACTTTATTCCCAGGCTTCTTCACATTAATTAGCAGCGAAGAATGATTCGTGTCTAAGCAAAAACTAAAAAGAGTGGCAGTGTCCAAGGGGTTTGGACTTAAAAATATTTAGAGATTGAAATTTTATCTGATCCATGAACAAAATTTTAAAAAGTAGTCATAACATAAAATAGCAGCCCCCAGTGACGTCTTCAAGCTTTATCTTCTTCAGAAGTCGACTATTTAGTTTGCTTTACTCTTGGAAGCCTCACACAGTTCTCCACAAGATCTGGAACTTTATCATCATCACCCTATCTGATACAAGAGCTGCTTTTCCATCCACAGATGGTTTGGGCAGAACTTCAGCCAGTCTCTGTGAACTAGTCAGACTGTGTGCACCGAGCTGGTTTAAGACGCTGGGTAGCGTTTCTGTCAGCTCTTTGTCTCAGCGGCCTGTGATGGGGTGAGTGTTCGCTGCCAGGAGGCCCGGACGTTAGGGCTGTTACAGCGGATCCCTGCTCCTTGGTTTGTGAACATAGTCAGCTCTTCAATACCAGAGGTTTCGTTTGCCCCTCTTCTTTAAGGAGAACTGAGGTTTTTTTTATCATCTGCTGTGGCTGTTCTGTGAACCACCTTCTTTCTGTGAACAGATCCTTTCCACCAGTGTGCAGTTGTGCCTGCAGTTTGGTGAGTTTCTCCTGGTTCATGATAGTTTCTTTCATCTCATTGGAGAGGAAATGGGGCCACACAGGGGGCTAGGGTTGGCGCTCAGGGGGTCTTGGGCAGAGAATAAGCACATCTTGGGGATACAAGATGGCAGAGACAGGGTTACAAATTGAGCTTTTTTTTTTTTTTTCTTTGATGGCTTAAGTGCATTTTATTGCTTTTCTTTCAGAAGAGCATTTCTTAAAATGCATGAAGCTGGAGAATGTAAAGAGGAAGTGGTGTGTGGCATTCCCACCCAAAGTCATTTAAGGCACATTACACAAGCTGGCCAAAAAACAACCAAGCAAACAAACAACACAAAGCAAAACAAAGGTCTCTACATTATAAAATTCCAATTTATAGTAGTCCCTCCTTACCCACAGGGTGTACATTCTAAAACCCCCAGTGGATGCCTGAAACTGTGGATAGTACCAAACCCTAATACACTATGTTTTTTCCTGTACATAGCTTTTTCACTTAAAGGAAGCACTTTACGTCTTCTCTTTGGCATATCAGAATTGCTGGCATCACTACTCTTGCACTTAGGGGCCATGATTAAGTAAAATAAGGGTGACTTGCACACAAGCAATGCAATATTGAAACAATCGATCTGATAACCCAGACCACTACTCAGTGACTAACGGGAGGGGGGCATATACAGCGTGGAGACGACAGGCAAAGAGATGTTTCATGTTGTGTCAGGTCGGAGAGAGATGGCAGGAGATTTCATCACGCTACTCAGAATGGTGCGCAATTTAAAACTTCTGAATGGTTTATTTTTGGAATTTTCCATTTAATAATTTCAGACTGCTGTTGTCCATGGGTAACTGAAACAGCAGAGAGCAACACTGTGGATGAGGAGGGGCTATTCTATATAAAACCCTATGTGCAAAAATCCAGGCACTAAAAAATCAGTGAAAGGTAACGGCAAACTATTAAAGACAAGCGAAAAAGTAAGAAAAGTAATGCAGGAAATAAGATTTTGTCAGGGTGACTGGGTGGGTTTTTTTTTTTTAACTTTGTACACAGATATATATTTTTCTTCAGATACACTTGAAAACAACAATCACATTATATATATGGGAAGATGTGTTTCAAATTCTTAATACTTATCTTAGAAATGAACTTTTAAACATAATTCAATAGTTAGGGAATTTTAGAGAAAGAAAGGCTACAAATAATAGTTATATAGTTTGTTATATATTTTCTAAATACCTAGGATATCTATTTTTAATACACCAAAATATAAGTACTATTAAAACTTTTTTTAATTAAAAAAATTCTTAGAACTAATCCTTCTATTTCTTTAGCAATATTTGACAGAATGGCATTCTAGTATACTAGAAAAAAAAGTATAGGCCCTGCAAATAAGATATATAAAAAATTTAGTAAGATTCCACAAAAATAACATTATGTTATTATGGAAATAAACTTTATATTAAGTTTTTAATTTTGCATTATGAAAGAACATGTACAGACTTTAATTTTACTCCTTGAATTTCTGATCAATTGTTTTAAAAACTAAAACTAAACTTTCCATAACTCTCACACCATATTTTCCTAAAAGGGCTAGGAAAAAGCAGACAGTTTTGTATATTGGTATAGCTATATGGAGGAGGTAAAGAACTTGGTGGTGCTAGATTTGAACTGAAGATTTTACATAAACTTATGACTTAATAATGCATATATATATATATATATATATATATATGTGTGTGTGTGTGTGTGTGTTTACCTATCCATGCAAAACTGCATGTATGTGTGTGTAAATAGCTCTATCATTGAAAATTGTACAGAAGCAATGACATCCCAGAGCAGTAAAAAAAATTCTGATTTCTATATATCATTTGCCAGTAAAGGGAGTCAGGGCTCCTTAAAGAAATGTTTAGTTCTAGATCTGGGGCAAAGGAAATACAAGGTGAATCTGGAATATATTGTTTGTCGGAAAGCAAACAGCACTCAGGAAATTATAGAAACTTATTTTAAAAAAGAAAAAGAAAGAAGTTTTCTCTAGTCAGATTTTTTTTTTAAATGTGAAGGATTATAACACATTAACTAACAGTAATAGAATTCCCAAGTTCAGTGATTTTTTAAAAATGAGAAATGAAGTTCCTCTTTACAGAAAAATGCCAGCTTTTAAGTATAGAAGGAAGCAATGATAGAATTAAAAAAAAAAACACTATTTTAAAAGTGATTCAGGCAAAGGTCATCAATGAATACTCAAACTACTGGTTGAAAGGTTTTGGGAAGAGGATAGTCACATGATCTCAGTGTCACATCACAGATTACTTACTAATGTAAAGAAAAAATGGTAGTTTTACAATTTGCCTTGTTTTGGAAAGGCAGAGCTTTTATTCATGTTTATTGGATATCTGGGTCTTTTCTAATGCTCACAGTCTGTGCCTATTTTTCTGTTGGCTTCTTTGTGTTTTACTAATTGAACTGTATAAATTTTTTACATACTTTAGACATTGCAATATAAATGTCTTTACTGGGTCTGTGACTTGTTTATGTTACATTTTGTGGCAAATTTAATACAGCTTTCCCTACCCTCAGGCTCATAAAGGTAGCTTCCTATTTCTTCTTCTTAAGTTTGGAATCTATTTAGTTTATTTTTCTAAGGAGTTGGACAGTGAGCACTGATGTGTAACTGCTGGTAGATTAAAGTCACCATTGCAGTCTCCTTTCCTCAAGGTGTAGGCTCCTTTCAAATGCATGAATAATTGAAGGTTGCTGTTTAGAACAATACACAATAAAGTTATAGTTTCAGGATATTAAAAAAATAGGAAAGAATAAGTCATATAATCTTACATGAGTGAACAAAACTTCATTCCTGAGCTCTTCAGAACTTTCATTTGGAGTCCAAGCTTCAGCAAACTGCAGGAAATCCCATTTTTCCTTATCATCTTCCTCAGCCTGAAGTTGTTCCTTCCTGCCATTCAATGTATGCCCAGTAACCCGAGCCTGTAAGATGGAACGGCATATGAACTTTATAACAGTTCATCTCATGGCTGACATCTGCTAAGCAATAACTTGACTTTGCATTTAAATCAAAAGCAATCCATTAAAGAAAATCAGATTGTTTCAACATATCACGGGCTTTAGTGATATCATTATTCAAAATTACAATCAAATTACCAAGTCAGTTATAGCTATTCTTTTGCGGAAAAGGAGAAATTATACTATTTGCTTTCTCATCAAAACTTTTATTCTAATATTTATACATTTTGAAATTGAACCTACATATGATTGACCATTTTGAATCTATATACCCAGTGCTTGAAAACTGTCTTCGAATCCTGAGTCAAATCCTTTCTATAAACATCCCTCAAGGTTGGGAGAAGAGACAGCTCAGTGGACAGAGCAAGCACTGCCCCTCCTACCTTTTCTAGAGTTGACGTATAGGCTGTCCTTTGTCCAAAATTAGCTTGGAATGCAAGACTCCTTCTGAGAAAGGGTTTACTCTTTGCTTAGGAAAAAGACTCGGTGCTTGAAAGCATTATGCTTCCTTGCTAGCTAACCTTCTCCTCTGGCCTCTAAAATGGTAGCAGGGCTTGGAAGGCAATAGGAATCCATGCAAATTCATGCCATTTTCTTCTCACAGAGGATAGCAAGTGTGGTCCTACCACCTGAAGCCTTTTCTGAACCTGGTCTCTATGAACATCAGTATCTTAGAGTACTTAAGTATCCTTTGCCTGAAAACACTAAAACTTAGCCTCTTAACTCACGTAGGCTATGGATACTGATGAGTCAGATGATAACCCAGTTTAAATTCAAGCTTTACCTTGCGATTCAACATGCCCCACATAAGGGTGTCTAGGGTCCCATTTGCAATAAGGTAGTGAATATTCACAGAGCTGCACTGTCCAATTCGGTGAGCACGGTCTTCCGCTTGCTTTATATGTCCAGGGTCCCAGTACAGCTCAGCAAACACAACATGTGTCGCAGCCGTAAACGTCAAACCCTAAGCAACATAAAGTGAAAAGACTGAGAGGCAAATAAACTGAGAGTACAACATAGAGCCATATGTAATAAAGGCTTTCTGAACATGTTCAATGGACAAGAGAATGCTGAACGACTTAAAAACAAATCCATCTTTCATTTGAAGCCAAATTCAGAAAATTTAATTCATGAAAGGCAAATGAAGACTGCTTATTGCAAGGCAGTCAGGTGAACTACAAAACATACATTGAAAACATATTTCAAAAGTCAGTTTGGAGATATGTATATTGGGTTGTCAGAAAAGTCATGACGTATTTTGTATTTATACTTATATTTATACTTATATTTACATTATATATTTATAATATAGATATTTGTATATAAATATATATATATATATACATTTACTTTAAATACACACACACACACACACACACACACACACACACGCACACAGAGTATATTCATCCTCTGATGAAGACTGGATTCACATCACCACTGTGAATCCTGGGGTGATGATACAGTAATACATTATAAAATACATTATAAATGAGAATATAATTTCTAACACATGGTATCCATAGCAACTAGGCAGAGAGCAATGACATCCTCTATTCATTTAACTCATACTGCTATTCTACAAAGCGAGAATATCATGTCTTCTGTCACAGTGTTCTCTTCCTGTGAAATTTTTTGTGTTACATTCCAAAGGCCCTAAAGATTACTGGCTTGGATCTCAATATATAGAACCCAATGGCATTTTTGTTGTGCAATAGTATTCTGAAGTCAGTTTGAAAGAGGATGACATTAAAAGTATTAACAAAGTCTTGTTTGATAATCAATATAGGAAATAATACAAATCTCCTCAAACTAAAAATGAGTCTAAAATGCACGATTTTAAAGTTGGCAGGCTTAATGAAATGTGAACCATGCTTATGCGATTGCCACACGTAGTACATGACCTCAGGTGGCCAACAGAACCACCTGCCATCCTTTGGGAGTATCACCTATCCAGGCTGCTCCCATGCGCTGGAACTTCTGTGATGAGTGAATTTTGTGACTGCTGTGCTGTTATTTTGATGTTATTTTAACTTAAAATATTTTTATATCACATAAGAATGTCGTACTAGCATTCAATAAACAGTGGCACTAGTTCTCAAGCTGAAAAATTCACTCACAATCAATCACTTTAGAACAGAAGTTAGAAGTAATGAAAACACGGGGAGAGCCAAACAGGCATCATGCTAAACTGTGCTATTTAGGACGCATGTTAGGGATAATGCTGAGAAATACGAAGTTGTACTGAAAGAGGGAAACTTTTCAGTGTGTAAAAAGCATGTGACCATATAAGATTGCTGGCAAGATCAACCTCACTCTAAGAGACTACTAAACTACAATGGAAGAGTCAATGCCCCAACAACAAAGCCTTTTCTACTTTCCTTTATTCCTATGAAAGTACTAGCGTGGGTTTTGAATTTACAGTGTCTTCAGGAATACAGCCTTGAATAAAATGGGAGTCCCTGTGCAATCTTAATTCCAAAGGCCACTACTAAACTCTCCTGCTCAGCTTCCTCCTTCTTTACTTGTCCCATGCTATGAGTGCTCCATTTCTTTTCTTTTTTTTTTTTAAATTTATTTTTTTTTATTGTTAGTTTCAGGTAGTTACCCTTTTCACCCTCACCAGGTAACAACCCCCCTCCCCCCATCTATAGCCTTCCCACCCCCGATATCATGCTTATCTATGAGTGCTCCATTTCTAATTTAAGTTCTTTTGGATGATATTCTTGATGTCTAAAATATTCTAAATCTAACAGATACAAAACTCAGATTATTGGCAATTTAATCCAACATGAGGGAAGTGTTGAGACAAGCCTCGTTTTGGTTAGAATTCCTAGTGAGTTCTAAAAGTTCTTCATCCTCATGGAGTTTCTCTCCATATACCATTTTATATACATACATCAATTAGCTGGGTAAAAGCAGATCTTTGGCCCTGGTTCAGATTCCAAGTCCACAGAAGATGCCAGGTATGGCATATACCAGGTTGGATGCACGGTATATATGCTCAAATTCTTTTCCCTATGTTAAATATCCTGGCTTAGACATTTATATAACATATTTTGGAATGTTAGTAGAAAAACATTTCAGAAGGTTCCGCACTTAACACAGTATGACAGAGACTGTTATTGCCTTCCATAATCTCTATTCTTATGTTTCTGTAACGTAATACCTGATTTTTAGCATGACTACCTAGAATAAAGGGTACTTTTCCCAGCTTCCCTTGAAGCTAGTAGTGGCCATGGGACTAACTGCAGGCCAGTGAGATGTAGCCGGCCTCTCTCCAGTCAGCCTTCTGGGTCGCAGACCTGACGGAGGAGCCCTAGCCAGCGTCTTAGGTAAGGTACCTTTTAGGAGGGATGAAGCAGAGAGCCCGAAGGGGCCTAGTCATAAGGACTTAGTGGAACCACCATGCTAGCCTTGGACTGTCTGCATGAGAGAATAAAACCTAATGTATTTAAGTCATTCTTAATTGGGGTTTTCATTCACTTGCAGCCAAGCATAATTCTGGAGGACAAACCAGGAACACTCCATAAAAAGTTCTCAGACAGAAGAGTTCTTATCCCTGAGGCCACCTTGCCTCACAGACTGATGAAAACAACCACGTAAAGACAAGGTCTGTAAGAAAGGGATGGGAAAATTCTACGTAAATTCAAAGAAAGGAAAAATGGCCATGAAAAAGTATTATAATCAAATGAACGATGCTCTTCTAGGAAATTCTTTCCTTGAAAATTTAGGAAGGTTTTTGTCAGAGGTGTTGCAATCTCCTTCTATTATACTTTCTAATACTTTCCAAAATAGAATGTTATGTTTATTACACTAGATATCAGATATAAAGTTATAGTTATGGTTAATGGCCTGTTTATTATCTCAAAGGCATTTTATTATCAAATGGAGACCTGAAATTTCTTACCTGACCAGCAGCCTGAATGCTTAGGATAGCCACACGAGTCTCAGGATCCTTTTGAAACTGATTAACCAGATGTATTCGTTCTGAAGATGGAACACTTCCATCTATCCTAACATAACGAGTCTAGCATTAACAAAGGAAATAGCAAAATTAGGACAAGCCTCTAGGCACCCACCTCATTTTATATATTTTACAGCTTATTTTATGGTCACATAATAAAAAAGAAACTGGTTAAGATGACAGGTTGGTAAATGTTATACAATAAGATTTAACCAAATTTCTTATTAGCTTCTGATAACAATTTCTTGTTTTTTAATCTTTTAAGCTCCTTGAGGGTACGAACTACGTCTAATTCATCTTCATACCATCATTGTTAAGCGTAATGCCTTGTATATAACAGGAGTTCCATAAATCATCAGTGAATTAAGCTAATGTTGTCTTCAGTAAAAGTCTATGTAAATTGATATGCAAACTTAACCATGGATCAGAATAACTTTCAAGTGATAGGGTCACTAATTCCAAAGTAAAAGTAAAGTCAGACGCGAGAAAGAAAAAAGAGGATTCGGCCTATGTATTAGGAATTCATGAAGAACAGTATGTCTATTTCTGAAATAGCCAAATATTAACTGGGAAAGTATCTTTTTAAATGTATCATTTTAGTTCTATTTTTTCACATTATTAAATTTAAAAGAAAAGTGTATTATGGTCCTCTCCATTGAGGTGGGGACCAAGACATCTACCCACAATTTTAAAAAGTAGGAAAACAGCAAGTATTAAACTAAACTGTCTTTTAAGAATGATTTGAGTTGAGAAAAGGGTCAATCAGTATGTTAGAATAGTTAAAAAGAACTTATTACTCAACTTTGTAAAATAAGTATAAGACCTGAATTTCAAATAGTCTCATTTATATATATATTTTTAGGGAAAACATAGTCTTAAATAGTTGAGACACTTAAATTAATATAAGAAAACAGTCAAGTTAATCATTAAATAGAATGTCCCTATTAACTTTGTGTCTTCACAAAACAGAGATAAACTGACCAGTGATCCATTTAACACCATTTTAAGGGAGACTATAAAATCTTCTGAGGGTCTTTCTGAAGAAAACACATTGTCAGGCTAGGGAGAATTTGAGAGAAATTCACTTCCAACACCATGACTACCTACATCTTTAACTCTTAGTGACACTAAATGGGATTCTAAATATATCGATAAAGCAGAAATGGGAAAAAGACATAGACCACAACACTTGGGATACATTCTAGTAGTTTTAAGGTATAATGGAATCAGAATAAGAACATACTGTGCATCTACTATTATTGCCCACTCATTTAAAAATTATTTCTAAGGTTAATTAACTCTTCTTTGAAGGTCTTTTAACAGACACTATAAGATAATCAATGAGAAAGCACCTTTTAATGTTCAGTACTTTATATTATGAAACTCTTTCAAAGAAGGAGGCACTAGAATTACTTCATGCTAATGAACCTATTAACTAGTGTTTGAAATATCTATACTGTACAAAATGTTAAAAAATATGGTTTTATTCCGCCATTAGAAAAAATCTACCTACATAGGGAAGTGGTTCTGCTGCTACACAAATATTATGCTCAAGCAATTTGTCAGGAAATTTCTGGCTGCTTCTGAGCATCTCTAGAGGCACTTGCACATAAAGGGAGATGACAGGTTTAAACTTTGAAAGAAAAAATGGAAGATGCTGTCACTGATAGGACTGCTAGGGGGCAAGGTGGACCTAACAAAATGCAGTAAGGCCAGCAGGTTTGGTGGGGCTTACCTGACAGATTCCCTGGGTGATTTGTCATAATATCACCTTCACTAAGTCTTAATAATCATGTTCTATAGAGTAAGCTCTATAGAGTATGCCTGGAGTTTAAAAGGCATGATAATAGCTGGGCACAAAAATCGGCTTAATTCTTTCTTACTTTTCCCTCAGCATTACCCACATTCTAAGGCTGGACTGCAGGTAAACAAATATTTTAACTTTTGACTTCCTATACCAGGGGTTGGCAAACTGCGGCTCGTGAGCCACATGCAGCTCTTTGGGTACGTTCCATCTTAAAAGTTTGCCGACCCCTGGAAGAGCCAATCCTGTCCCTCACAACAATTTAAAAATTAATCAAGAGTCAGAAATATATTTTTATATAATCACCATTATGTAAAATATTATCTTTTAAAATTTTTATAAATGAAACTATGATGGTTTTATTTTCATTTTCAATTTTACTTCAGAGCCACAGCTCACGAGCCGCAGTTTGCTGACCCCTGGGGGCTCTTCTGTCTCAAAAGTTTGCTGACTCCTGTCCTATACCATTCTCAAATGATAGATGTAATAAAAACGGAATTCACATTATAGCCTATCAAAGCAGCATATTTTGATCAATCCAGATTATCTAATCAGTGAAAATTATAAGGCTTGTGTAAAAGACAAAATTTAATAGTGTATCATCAAAACATTAGTAATATTATTATAATTTGCAAGAAATATATCTAATAATTTATATACATCATGTAAAGCAGGCAAAAACTTAATTATAAGACAATTGATGTTTAGTATATTAAAAATCTGCATCCTAAAAGTGCTATATAGAAAAATGGTAACATACCTTGCTTTCTATGACTGCTTCTGTGCAAGCTTGAAGCATACTTAAATGGTGAGCAAAAACCAGAAATTTAAGTGAATCGTTCTGAAGCATCATCTTAATATAATCCTTTACGGCACCTGCCTAAATATTAAAAGTTAAACCTTAATGTCATAAAAATGTTTACTAAAAAATCATTTTACTTTTAAATCAATAAAAAGCTTCTCAAAAATTAATGTTTCTATGAACTTTTAACTGCTTTATTTTCTAAGCAGCCTAAGACAGTAGAAGCTCACATATAAGGGTATATGGAAGAAGAGGGACAAACAAGGAAAAAAACTGAGAAGTAAAACAAAAACAAGACAAGAATTAGAAGAAAAAAAACAACAAAAGAATAAGAAAAACAAATGAAGAAACAAAAACTCATAGACAGAGACAATAGTTTAGTGGTTACCAGAGGGTATGGGGGGAGTGGGGCTGGTAGATGAGTGTAAAAGGGGTCAAATATATGGTGATAGAAGGAGAACTGACTCTGGGTGGTGAACACATAATGTGATATATAGATGATGTATTACAGAATTGTACACTTGAAACCTATGTATATAACTTTACTAACAATTGTCACTGCAATAAACTTTAATTAAAAACAAACAAACAAGGGCCGGCCAAGTGGCGCGATGGTTAAGAACTGGCTTGGGATGCCAGAGGGCCCCGGTTCGGATCCCACATATGAGGGCCAGTGACACTGCCCTCCACAGCTAAGATGCTGAACAACAGCTCAACCTGGAGCTGGGCTGCTGTGAGTCGCCAGCGATGGCGTAGGTTGCCATGGGCTACCGTGTGTAGCCAGCAGCCAGCGTGAGCGGCCAGCAGCCGCAGTGAGCGGCCATCCAGAAGCCGGCGACTGATCTGCCTCGCCCGGGAAGAACACAAGGATGGTGCCAACTTGGGCCAGTGAAGGACATCCTCCACAACTAGACTGAAGACCAAAACGACAGCAACTTGTCTGTTCCCCTTCCCCAATTCCCCAGCGCTGTTCCCATCCCCCAATTCCCCAATAAAAATCTTTAAAAAAAAAAACCCAAACAAACAAAAACAAACAAACAAGAAAAGAGTTTCAATGGAAAGTCAGTAGTCAAGTAGACTATGGCTAAGAGGCTGGTGGTTTTGTTTACAATGTAATTTTCAAAAAAGCTTGTATAGAAGTGGAATACAGTTAAAGAGAAGATGAAAGGTAAAAAAAATCAGATAAATAGCAATTTTTTTAAAGAGGGAAGACTAAAAATAATAAAAGCTGGACCTAAAGCTTAAGGGTAAAGAAAACTAAACTAAACTAAAAAATTTAAGCAGATTTATAAAACAGGCCATTTTAAGGAGCAAATAGGCTAAGAGGAATGAAAACTGAGGGGATTTAGTTTGTTTACACGATAGAGAAGGTCACAGAAGATGCTGAAGTGATGAGATTAAAGGCACAGGAGAGAGGTCTGAGAGAACAGGTGGAGATACAAAGAAACTGTAGGGTAGAAAAGAGAAAACCAAGAAGGTGCAGATGGAATAGGTGCTTCTGAGTTAACTTGAGGCCAAGTTACCTTAAGAGTGAGGAATTAATATGAGATTCATAGAACTTAAATTTAAAGTAGATAGCATCAATTAAATCTAAAACATGAATATAACCTATTAACTGTTAAAAACTAGTTTGAAATTTTGGGAAAAGATAGTGGGTGGAGCATATTTAACCTCTACTCCCTCTCAGTGCTATATTTAAATGATAGCAAAGCATTTAGGGAGAAAGAGAATTGGGGAGGGATCAATAGCAACAAAACTTTAGGAGCTAAAAAGTAGACAGATGCCTGGTAACTGATCAGCCAACACAACAGTTCTGAAGCTGGCAGTACAAAAAAATGAGAAGCACCTGGTTTACAATGTAGTGATCTAAAAAAGTTCAGGAAATGGCTCCTCTGGAGGTGAGGGTGGGGGTGTGGCTAACACAGGAAGATTGGTTGAAAGAATGTTTAAATAGGTGATACACAATGCAACACTGGTCCATACCTCCTCTCTGCCCATTCCACAAAATAAGTGACTTCCTAACCCATCCTGGCAAAAAACTAGAGATTTATTTTCTAGAGAGGATAAAGCAGAGGGTATCTGGATGAAGGAATCCCACATTGATGGCAGGCTATCCTATAAAAATCATGGGGATTAAATGAAAGTTACATAATAAATGCTAAGATCTATCCTTTTCCCTCAACCTTCTTACCCCTACAGGCCCACAACAGACAAAAAGGCTTATATCTTCTAGGCAGGAGAGCAGAATCATATAAAATGATTCTTTTCAGGGAAATCTGACCACCCAAAGAGAAAAGACTAAAGATACTGATATTAGGGGTTCCTAAGCAAGACATCCCAGTCACATGACCCTTTATGAAGGCCACAGTTTACAAGCCACATTCATGAACAGAGTTTTCCAGTCAGTGTTTAGTGTCTTACTGGTAAATATAAGCAAACAACCAATGACCACCAAGAATTTGTAGAAAGCAACCTAAATGAATAGATAAACCACACAGAGAGAAGAAAACTAAAAGAGATTACATTTATAAAACAAGAATAATACGTTATAAAAAGGGAATACTTGGGAAGACAGAGAAGTACTTTTGGAAATTAAAAATATAATAGCAGACAGGCCGGCTGAGTGGCTTGTTGGTTAAGAATTAGCTTGAGAGTGCGAGCTCTGAGCAGCAGGGCCGCCAGTTCGGATCCTACACGGGCCAGTGACGCTGTGCCCTCTACAGCTAAGATGGTGAACAACAGTTCAACCTAGAGCTGGGCTGCCGTGAGTCACCAGCGACGGTGTAGGCTGCAGTGGGGCTGCAGTGGGCTGTTGTGAGCTATCGTGAGTGGCCGGCAGCCGGCGTGAGCAGCCGTCCAATGGCCGGGGACTGATCTTCCTCAGCCGGGAAGAGCGCAATGATAATACCAACATGGGCCAGTGAAGCAACGTCTTCCACAACTAGACTGAAGAGCAAAAGGACAGCAACTCTTCTGTTCCGCTTCCCTGATTCCCCCACGCTGTTCCCTCCCCCAATTCCCCAATAAAATCTTTAATATATATATTAGCAGAAAAGTTTGTTGGTTATCAAGCTGAGGAAATCTTCCAGAAAGTAGATGGAAAATCATTAAAAATATGTAAAATAATATAAGAAAATTAGAGTACTAGGTCATGATGGCCATATGTGGGTAATAAAAGTTCTAGAAAACAATACAGAGAAAACAGAGGAAAAAAATAAAGAATGTTTTACAGAACTTAAGGACATAAGTTTCCAAAATGGAATATAGAAATGGCCCTCTGAATATCCTTCACAGTGGATGAAAATGGACCTGGAGCAAGATTTTATTTTGTGAGCTCCCAGAAAGGGGAGGAAAAGAATTCAAAGAATCAAAACAGAATAAATGTTTTGAATTGCATTGAATACCTCAACATCAATACTAAAAATTCTGAGAGAAAATGATTTCCAACTAAGAATTTATATCTAGTCAAAATTAAAAATCAGGTATAAAAGTAGAATAAAGGTATTTTCAAATATGCAGAGATTCAAATAATTTACCTTCATTGTACCCTTTTTAGAAGGCTACTACTGAAGAATGTGGTCCAGCCAAACAAGAGAGCAAACAAATAAGGAAAAAAATATCAAATAAAGAAGTAATTCAGCATAAAGAAGAAATAAAGAAAATCCCCAGGATGAGAGTTCTGCAGCAGACTGAGCGAGCAAAAGTACAGGCTGCAGCTGATCAAAAGCTATGGAAGAAATTTCATTAAGAAGATTAAATTAATGAAAAAATGTTTAAAGATATTGAGAAGAGGTTTAAACAACTAGGGGTAAGTTTGAAGATAAATTACCGAAAATGAGTTATAAAAGAAAGAAAACATAACCATAGTATAGTGCACAGTTCACCTGTGAATATTATAAACATGGTTCTAATAACATATATAGTGAATATTGATCAAGCAAAAATTGGTATAAATTGCTATAAAGTTAGTAAAAGTATAACTCTATCCATCCATCCATCTACCCACCCACCCACCTACCTACCCACTCACCTACCTACCTACCTACCTACCTACCTACTTACCTACTTATCACTTTGTTGGGAGAATGGGAATATGGGAAAGATCTGGGTGTGAGGGTGGGTGGAGGAGTGAAAGAACTAAACTTTTTATCTTTCATATTGGGAAGCCAATTAATGACAGTTAAAATACAAAGCAAGCAGTAATACAAACAAAAAAGCAAGACAAACACAGTGTTGAGAGATTTGAGGTAAATACTAAAAAAATCAGCTAAAAGAATGGAAAGTGGTTACTTTTGGGGAGTAAGTTTAGGGAACTGTTATTTTTTGAAATGGCTATTTCTCTTCATTAAACTGTGATCATATATAGCTTTGGCAATAATAATAAAAACATTTAAACAGGGGCATTTCAAAATTGAAAAATACCTATTGAAAATTCATGCATATGACTATAAAGTCACAAGGCTGATTCTGCAAGCTACATTTTGTATGTCTAAATTTTCTAAACAATAGAAAGTCATCATACAATGAGACTGGAGGCTGTGAAGAACTTTAGCCTTGGATTTCAGTGCCTCAGAAAGTGGAAATGAAGCCCTCTCAAAATAAGGAGCTATAAATTTCGGATATGTTGCCATGGTAACTGAACCACTTTAATAAACTGCATGTTTGCCTAAAGAGCTATATTCACTGTGATAAGTCTTTCAAAAAGTACATGTCAAGTTGGAGTATTTTTAAGGTACATTCGTTTCCCATCCATTGCAGACTGTATAATCATTGTAACCCCAGCCTTAGACGCATTCCCCGCCTCTCTAAGCAAGCCATTTTTTCCAGAAACCCCTCCATTGATATTGCCCCCTCCTCATTACAACCAGAAAATGCTGATGCTGAAGTTCACGGCCCCTAATCCCAACTCCTTTCAATCACTGGTTCAGAAAGCCTTATGGTTACTCTTACTACTATAAAGTTCAATTGTATAATGAGCTAAACAATCTCTTGGGACTCATCTAGTAAACTTAACCATCATTGTGATATTGCTCCCCAGAAGAAAAATGTGTTTGGAGAACCAAAATAATTATGCAACAAATAACACTTCCGGATTCTCTTAGGTTCTTAGGTTGGTGATTGCATAGGTTTGCATTCTAAAATGTACTACTCATGCACTTTAACTATTCTGATTTTATTCTAATTATTATACAACTGTCACTGCATTGTCATATGTTAAGTTATCTGAGCAGAAATTTGCATTCAAACTATCTTAAAGGTGTATTATGTGGAATGGCGGGTCCTGTTAATGATCAGGTCATGCTGCTTCAGGTTTTGCAGAGGTTGCAGAAATTCCACGTATTCACAATTCTGTTTTATTTTACTGAATTTGGCCTGTTAGTAATGTGTCTTTTCTTCAAAGGTCTAATTTAAATAATTAATGAAGACTGCCTGCTACATCTCATTTAAAGAAATGCAGAAATGAAGAGAATATGTTGTAAAATTTGTTTCTTAGTTTTTTTTTAATGAATAGGTGCACATCATTTCTTTATCAGTTGATAAAGAAAAGCACTGAATTAAAGACCTGTTGAAAGTTATTTGATTTTAAATTGTCAGCTTTCAGTCAAATAATAAGAGGGAGAAAGAAAAAATGAAAAAACAAAAAACAAAAACAAAAGAAACATCAAACCTGAGCTATGATAAAGATTCTCTCCTTGATCAAACTTTAGTTAAGCTTCACTGAGCCCACTTCTAGAATAGGCCTTAACCTTGGCCTTCTGAGTCTGCCCTGTTCTTGCCAGGCCTGCATAGTCCAGTCTTAGTAAGACTCTTGCTAAGTCAGTTATTGAGAATGCCCTCACGTTTGATACCTGATCAATCCTTGATATCTGATCAAGTTCCTCCCCCACTTTTGATGTCTAAGTCCTTGGCCTGTCTTTACCAAGTATCCTGTTAGGTCAGTTTATTAAGAGTTCCCCTACGCTTGATGTCTCCTCTTAGTAATTTTCCATCCACCAACCCCCTCATCAGCTGGTTTGCTATAAATTCCCATCTGTCCTTGTATTCAGAGTTGAGCAATCTCTTGCCTCAATTGCAATAGAGTTGATTTCTATTGCAGTGATCTTGAATCAAGTCTTCCTTACCATGTTAACAAGGGTCAGAATAATTTTTTCTTTAACAGCTATAAATTCTAGCTAAAGGAGTGTGAGCCCCAAAGAGGCTTCTCTGAGTTCTGAAGTCCTCAGGCACCAGACAAAATGGCAGTTTTGTTTAGGTATCTAGTGGCCACATGCTCTTCAAGCCCTTCTCAATCAACAAGAGGTGAATTGTGACTGGTCTAAGCAAGCCTAGCACTTCCATTCCCTCTGCACGGGACTAATAAGAAACGTGAGAAGTCCGCTGGGGCCTGACACAGGGACTATTAGGAAAGCCTTTCCTTGCTGTGGACATTGTGGCCTGCGCTTGACAAAGGAATTGCAGCAGTCATCTTGGGGCTGCTACGGAAGCAGCTGAGGACAAGTGGTGAACTAGGTCAGCCAAAGCAGAAAGACTGAAAAACCTGGGTTCTTAAAAAAAACAACAACAACAAAAATACAATTTAATTTGGCCTTTAGTATATTCACCAAGTTTTGCATCCATCACCACAATCAATTTTAGAATATTTTTAAAACCCTAAAAAGTAACCTTTTACCTCTTAGCCATCATCTCACCACCCCAGGTCCCTGCATCACCCCTAGCTCAAGGCAAATACTAATCTATTTTGTCTCTGTGGATTGGACTATTTTGTACATTTCATATAAATGGAATCATTCATTTGGTCTTTTGTGACTGGCTTCTTTGTTAGCATAACGTTTTCAATTCATATTGTAGCATGTATCAGTATTTAATTTCTTTTCTATTGCCAAATAATATCCCATTGTATAGAGATATGTCACATGTTATTTGTCCATTAATCAGTTGATATCCTCTCTGCCCCTCAGGTTTTTATTCATTTATCTAGTTAACCTTATACTGTTTCTTATTAATTTATTTATTTGTGATAGTTGATTTACCTTTTACCCTTTAAAATTATCTTAAGTGAGGAAAGGAAAGTACCCCATGGCCCGCCCCACTCTGCAGACCAGACACAAAAGAAAGGTTAGGAATTTGTTTTCTATCATTCCTTCCCTTTTGCCCATGGTTTTTAATTTACAAACCATTTCATCAACCTGAAAAAATATTTTCAAACCCGGTAGAAGGCAGCCTTCAGGGAAAGACTGGTAGTGCCATATTCTAATGTCAGTATTTTGGACTTTGTCACAGAGCCCGATGCCAAAATTGTCCCATGGAAAACAAGTTTCACTTCCAAAGATGGTTTGGGTGAACTATTGGAAGTTTTCTTTTCTTATCTTTAGGCGTGTTTATGAATATATCTGTAAATACAAATCTTTTATTACATCTAATCTTTTGACATTGACCAAGTTCCACAAGCAGCCCATTTTACACTGAGAAGCAGAAGGGTCACAGTACGGTGCGAAGAGACCAATCCTAGTTTAATACCTTAACCAACATGAGTTTACAAAAGAACCTGGGATCCTAAATCCTCCCATAAAACTTTATGGAACAAGACATAATAAAGTAATCATTGTATCTAATTATTCTGCCTAATCTAATCTAATTATTCTGCCTAATCTAATCTAATTTATCTATCTATCTATCTATCTATCTATCTATCTATCTATCTATCTAACTAACTATCATCATGGATGAGAGAGAACATTCCCATGAATGATATATTCCATTAGGTTTACTCAAATTTAGAGAAAGTTAGAAAGTAAAGCCAATAGTTTTATGGACTTCAAAAAAATTGTTTCCATAAAACTTGATTTTATGGAAGTTTTGTCATAAAGGTCATTGATCAAAACAGCTAATTTCTTTTAAAAAGAAATTCAATTTTTAAAAACATTCTCGATTTTTTTTTTCCAAACTTCATCCACTGGTTATGTCACTAAAGTAATTAACTTTGTATTAGTAAAGATAAGCATGAATAAACCTTACTTGGGTGTTAAAAATGATAACACATAGAACATACAGACTGTAAAACTGTGTATCTTCTCCATGCCTATGCAGGAATGCTGAAAAATCACAAATAGGTAAATAGGCACCACTTTAAACCGTGGTCACTAACAACTGTTCAATTTATTCAGCTATCCTATGGGAATGATAACTAAGTACATGTACTCCAGAGCCAGTCTGCCTGGGTTCAAAACTTGCCTCTATCATTTACTATCTGCGAATCCTTGAGCAAGTCACTTAAACTCTGTTTTAGTTTTCTCATCTATAAAAAAGGGGATACAGGGCTGGCCGAGTGGCGCGTTGGTTAGGAGTTGGCTTGGGACGTCAGCTCTGAGCAGCAGAGCCCTGGTTCGGACCCCACATGTGGGCCATTGACACTGTGTCCTCTACATCTAAGATGGTGAGCAACAGCTTGACCTGGAGCTGGGCTGCCGTGAGTTACTGGCAATGGTGTAGGCTGCAGTGGGGTAGGCTGGCAGCAGGCGTGAGCTTTCATGAGCTGCCATGAGCCACCATGAGCGACTGTCCAATGGCCTGCGAGCGACTGCCTCACCCGGGAAGAGCGCAATGATAATACCAACATGAGCCAGTGAAGCGACATCCTCCACAACTAGACTGAAGAACAAAAGCACAGCAACTTGTCTGTTCCCCTTCCCCGATTCCCCAACACTGTTACCCTCTAATTCCCCAATAAAATCTTTAAAAAAAAAGAAAAAAAAGAAATATCTGAGAAAGAGATCTCTATAATGTAATAAGAAAACTAATGAGATAATAACAAACATACCGTATTTGCCGGCGTATAAGACGATTTTTTGGCCCTGAAAAATATGCCTCCAAGTGGGGGGTCGTCTTATACGCCAGGTACACTTCAGATAGACTGCCCATAGTGCTTGCCCCGTGCCATAGTGGCCTCCCGATGCCTGCCCACTTCATTCCACATACCGTTCAGGCATCAGCAGCGCTGCTGGGTGTATGGTCGGCTGTGTGTGATTTTGCGAGTGTGGTAAATTCGGGTTACCGTATATTTCTTTACATATGCATTGAAGATTCGCGATTTTGCGCTATCATGGTGCCTGTTAGAATGTTGAAGAGCTCACACTTGCACACTAGTGAGGTCCCAGGGAGATGCTGATGCAAGGGTGGACCAGACTGCTATAGTGACAGGGCGGGCAAACAGGGAGCAGGGACCAATCAAATCAGGCTTTGTATACAGCCAACAGCCAACCACAATACTGCACCATTGTACAGTACAGCATAGAAAATGTCGACCAGTCAAACCCCTATCATCCCTATCATGGCACCAGCCAAAAGAAAGAAGTATGATGCAAATTTTAAACTGAAAGTTATAAACTTTGCTAAGGAAAATAATAATTGTGCTGCTGCAAGACAATATGGAGTAACAGAAAAGATGGTTCGGGACTGGAAATCAAATGAGAAAGCATTAAAGAGTATGCCAAGGGGTAAGTGTGCATCAAGAAGAGGCACCCCACACTGGCCAGAACTCGAAAAACATGTAGCAGACATGGTGGCTCAACATCGCCAAAACGGTTATGTGGTGACACGAAATATAATACGCTTGTTTGCACTTCAGTGGGCCAAATCAAATCTGATATTGTTTTACCTTTTATTTGGTGTGTGGAAGGTGTGCGGAAGAGGGGGTAGTCTTATACGGCGAGTATATAACAAACTCTGTATTTTGAGTGTAAATGTTAGGGGGTCGTCTTATACGCCCAGTCGTCTTATACGCTGGCAAATACGGTAGTTAAAACTTATGTAGTCTCTATCCTCCCAAGAAGTACTTAATCTCAAAAGGCAGACCAGCATAAATGTTTATACAGCACATGGATGACAAATGTCAATACCATAATTGTATAGTACTGTAGCACTGTACATCTTAAAAACAATCATATCAGTGTGACCTAATTTGCTGGCATGACCTAATTTGGAGGACTAGTACGTACGGTATTCCCGTCTGTTCAGAAGGCATTGTAGGATATGAGAAAATGAAGAGAGAAGATTAGAGCAGAAAAGAAACCTATCCTACAGATCTGTAAAACTAGGATAGATGGAGAAACATTTGTCTGGCAGGCTTAAACATAACTCTGCCTAGAGCAAGGAAGAGGATAGATGACCCCCAGAGGTCCTTTCCAGCTCATTGTTCTTTAACCACAATTAATGGATAGTGTTAAAATAGCCATACAAATGGACGTGGAAAGTATTCACTTCCTCAGAGAGCTGACAAGAGAAAGATTTCACACTTTACACATTAATTTATTTGTTATGTTAGAAATTTTTTAAAATTAGCTTCCACAAATAATAAAGGTATATGCCCCTAAAATAGCATGTCCTATAAGTAACTATATATTCACACAAATGCATTTATTTGAAAACTCGTGATTTTCTTTAAAAATCTTCTTACTCTTATCAAGATTTTCAAATTTAGACAAGCTATCATTGGTTATAATTATTTTTCAGTTCCTCAACGTAATTGTTCAAATTATTCAATAAATAGAAAAGTATTTCTAATATGATGCTGCACAGTACAAAGGAATCTTCTATTACCTAACAGATGGGCTTTGCTGAGTTTGGCACAGATCTTACTCAATGTGCACAAACTGTATCTCCTGTGTTTCCTGGTCTCAATGAATGGCACAAACATCAACCTAGTTGACCAAGCAAGACAACTAGATTCTATTTTTTCCCTCCCCTCCATACTCAGTCAATTACCCGTGTCCACTGATTTACCATCTTCATAATTCTTGAATTATTCATTTCTTTCCATTTAAGATGTGGTACAGCCACTGCCTTGGTTCAGATCACCCACTGTTGGCCTGGCTCACCAGTGTACCACCCCAAATGGATTCCCTGCCTATAGGCTTGTTTCTTCCAGTGCATTCTCTACAGAGCTATAGTTCACTTTCTAAAGCACATATCTGATCATTTTACTCTACTACACTCTATACCTGGTTACTCAGAGCCCAGAGGATAAATTACAAACTATGAACTGTGACCTTCATGACAAGGTTACTGTTCTCTGTCATCTCCAGCCTAATCTCTCTCAGAATTCCTCCCTGAAACACTATGCTTTAGCCATGATGACCTACTTTGGGTTCCCTAAATATGCCACTCCTTTGTGAGTTTGCAAAAACTATTCATCTGTATGAACTATACTCCATCAGCCCCACCCTCTTCCTATTTCATTCCCCTCCTTTTTGGTTGGCTAAATCTTATGTCTCATTCCTTGGGGTGTCTTTCCTGACCCCCTCTCCCCCACCCCCAAGAATAATAGGTCAGCTGTCTTCTCTCATGTGCTTCCACAATTTTAAGTACTAAATATACTCTACTGTAGCTGAGCATTTATTTTGCTGTCTTCCCCAACAGACTCAAACTGTACCTTGTTCAGCATGCCTCCCTAGCACCAAGCATGATCCTTGCCCCATAGTAGGCACTCAATAAGTATCTGTTGAATTAGTCAGGAAAACACTTGGTCAAGAAAGGAAGCTTCAACAGTGCTAGTTTGTGTACAACATAGTAACCAATTTATAATCTGTGGTATTTCAAAAGTTCATTTACAAATTGCTTTGGGGGAACTTTGAAATGCATTTTCTCACAAAAACAATATTAAACGTAGTCAATAATTAGGTACCTTCCCCAAAGTCTATTTCATCTATAATGTAGCTAAACTATATTATTTCGTTACCATAGACTCCAACTACTGGATATCAATAATGTTTCTGGGGAAAACACATGAAGGATTCCAACTCAGTAATGCCATAAACTAATTATTTCTGGCTGCAGCCCAGGAATAGAAGAAATATAATACATAGTTCCAATTTATGTAGGTGGTTGAGGACAGAGGTTCTAATATGGAGGGAATGAAAAATGACTCAAAACTAGGATTGGTCTTCGGCTGCCATTAATCTTTGGGCACATGTTCCAATCTGGAGACAACTGACTTGTTATCGTTTCTCAATTCCTTCAAGGATCCTAGGAATTACGTACCTACTTCCTATTGGCTATCAACATTTCTGACTTCCAACAAAGGGTTTCTTACCACAGACAGAAAATTATCTAAAAGGTTCTCATATGCATTCTTTTTCCTTAAGCAAGCATTCTGTACTCAATATTAAGTAAAAAGAAAACCTAACAAGCAATCAAACAAACAAAAAACAAGGTAGCTATTAATGCGACGGCATAGGCTGCAGTGGGGCTGGCCGGCAGCAGACATGAGCTTTTGTGAGCTGCTGTGAGCCACTGTGAGTGGCCATCCAGTGGCCGGCGACCACGACCAATCTGCCTCACCCGGGAAGAGTGCAATGATAATACCAACATGGGCCAGTGAAGCGACGTCCTCCACAACTAGACTGAAGAACAAAAGGACAGCAATTTGTCAACTTGTCTGTTTCCCTTCCCCAATTCACCAATGCTGTTCCCCTCCTCCAATACCCCAATAAAAAATCTTTAAAAAATAAAAAAAGATAGCTATTAACTCTAGGAAAAACAACAGTTGTCAAAGTAAAGGAATGTAATTATAACTCAACTGTGAAATGTTTAACACAGTCATTATACTGTAAACAATGAACACTGATCAAACCAAAAATTATGATATGGGAAAACAGAGCAGGGTGAATGTATTGTAAATATTTTCTTCTAATCTGTATTTTGCATTTGCATAAGTGTCTTTCATACATCATACTTTATTTAAACACCATTGTATTTTAGTTTTCCGTCCCATTGTTTTCCCTTTAAAGGATGTGCTTTTACAGATGTCAAATTCTTTTGTACACATGAAATTTATTTTGGGTTGTCGGAAAAGTCATGACGTATTTTCTCTATGTTTTTCATTGCAAAAATGCGTCATGACTTTTCCAACAACCCAATATAATGTTATTAACCAACGTTATTTCAATAAGTTTAATAATAAAAAAAGTATATGCTCTTTGTATCTTATCTACCAAAGGTTCCTACCAAAGATTGGGAATATATTTATGTATGCATGCTACTAAAAATTTTATAAGTTAGCTATATTTATGTCTTTGACCCACTTCAAGTAAATTTTTATGTATGGTGTAAAATAATGGTAAAGGTTTTTTGTTTTTTTTAACCTTATGGATATCCAATTGTTCTAATACCATTTGTTGAAAAACTATCATTTCCCATTGATAGTTATCTCATCACCTTTCCTAATATCAATTGACAATCTATATAAAGGTCTATTTCTGGACTCACTTTTCTGGTTCATTAATATACATGTCTCTCCTCATGCCAATACCACAAAGTCTTGATTACTGTAACTTTATAGTAAGTATTTACATCACATGGTGTGAGTCGTCCAACTTTGTTTAGAATTGTTTTGACTATAGTAAGTCCTTTGTATTGCCTCATAAATTTTACATTCAGCTTGCCAATTTCTACAAAAAAGACTACAAGGATTTTGATTAGCTTTGCATTGAATATATAAATTAATTTACAGCGGCCTGGCATCTTAATAATATTGAATCTTCTGATTCATGAACATGATCTATCTCATCATTTATCTAAGTTTGTTATACATTCTCCAAACAATGTTTTGTAGTTTTCAGTGCCTACAATTGTACTTTGTTGAATTTATCCCAAAGTAGTTCATGTTCATGGAGGCAACTATAAATTGTATTTTAAAAATTTCAATTTCCAATTTTTCATTGCTAGCACAGAGAATTACAAATGCTTTTAAAATACTGAACACGAATCCTGCAACCTTGATAAATTCACTCATTAGCTCCAGTAGCTTGAAGGTTCATGGACTTTCTATGTAGGTCATCATGTTGTCAGTGAATACAGACAATTTTATTTATTCCTTTTCAAATTGCATACCTTTTTTTTTTAAAGATTTTTATTGGGGAATCGGGGAAGGGGAACAGACAAGTTGCTGTCCTTTTGTTCTTCAGTCTAGTTGTGGAGGACATTGCTTCACTGGCCTAAGTTGGCACCATCATTGCACTCTTCCCGGGCAAGGCACATCAGTCGCCGGCCTCTGGACGGCCGCTCACTGTGGCTGCTGGCCGCTCACGCTGGCTGCTGGCAATACATGGTAGCCCATGGCAACCCACTGCAGCAGGGGCTGCAGCCTACCCCTCGCCGGCTACTCATGGCAGCCCAGCTCCAGGTTGAGCTGTTGTTCAGCATCTTAGCTGTAGAGGGCAGTGTCACTTGCCCTCATTTACGGGATCCGTACAGGGGCTCTCTGGCATCCCAAGCCAGCTCTTAACCAACAAGCCACTCAGTGGGCCCCAAACTGCATACCTTTTATTTATTTTTTAGCCTTACTGCACAGTTATGAGAATCAAACAATGTTGAACAGAAGTCGTGAGAGTAGACTGTCTTGTCTTGTTCCTCATCTCGGGGGAACAGTATTGAGTCTTTGAGCATCAAGCGTAATAGTAATGGTATGTTTTTCATAAATGCCTTTTATTAGGATGAAGAAAACCCTTTCTATTCCTACTTTGCCGAGAAGTTTTATCATTAATGGCTATCGAATTCTGTCATATGATTAGGATAATTATATTGTTTTTAATTATATTGTTTTCCATTTTTACATTGCTAATGTGAATTGCAGTGATTGATTAATCCAATGTTAATGAAACCTTGTATTGCTCGTATAAATACATTTTTACATACTGGTGAATTTGATAGGCTAATCTTTTGTTAAGGGTTTTCATATTCATGAAGGATATTGACCTGAAGTTTTCTCATGATGTGTCTTTTTGGTCTTAGTATCAGGGTAATCCTGGATTCACAAAATTATTTAGGAAGTATTTGTTCCTTCTTTGTTTTCTAACACAGTTTTAGTGATTAGTTTTAGATATTAGATATACATATATTTAGGAACATTATGTGTAATTGATGAAGTGACTTGTTTATCATTGTGTAATCCTCTTTAATTTGGTAATATTCTTTATTCTGGAGTCTATATTATTTGATATTAATATATCTACTTCAGCTTTCTTTTGACTATTGTTTGTATGATATATCTTTTTCATCTATTTATTTATTTATTTATTTTAAAATCTTTTTATTGGGGAATTGGGGGGATGGGAACAGTGCTGGGGAATTGGGGGAAGGGGAACAGACAAGTTGCTGTCGTTTTGTTCCTCAGCCCAGCTCCAGGCTGAGCTGTTGTTCAGCATCTTAGCTGTGGAGGGCAGTGTCACTGGCCCTCATATGTGGGATCCGAACCGGAGCCCTATGGCGTCCCAAGCCAGTTCTTAACCATCGCGCCACTTGGCCGGCCCTCATCCATTTATTTTTAACAATTAGCCTTCATACTTAAAGAGATCTTCTTGTAGATATCATATGATTTATGCAACCTGACAATTCCTGCCTTTAATTGCTGGGTTTAGATCATTTACATTTAATGTAACTATTGATATAATTGGATTTAAACCTATCATCTTATTAGTTGTTTTTTATTTGACCGAGTTGTTCTTTGTTCCTTTTTCTACCCTCTTTAGCATTAAGAATTTTTGAATTTTTTCAATCATTGGATTGCTTTATTTTATCCACTATATATACATTTTAAAACTTTATTTTAAAATAATTTTAGACACACCAGAGGTTGCAAAAATAATATACAGTTCCTATGTACCCTTAACCTAGTCTCCCACAATGATAATTTCTTATGTAATCATATTACAATATCAACACCAGGAAAATGACATTGGTATAATAGTATTTTCTATCACTATAATTTTATTGTTTTGAAAATGTTATAAAAATGGTGTCATGATGTATGTAAACTTTTGAGACTGGCTTCTTTCACTCAGTATAATGCTTTTGTGATTCATCCAATTCATTGTGTTTATCAATAGTTCATTCCTTTTCATTGAGTATTCCATAGTATTAATGCACTACAAGTATAAAGCTAAGTTTTCATTTCTCTAGGATAAATATCCAGGACATTTAGATTTTTTTATGACTACATTTTTCTCTACTACTGGCTTATAAGCTGATCGAAAGAATTTTCTTTTCCTTAGATACTGTTTTTTATTTCTGGCATTTCCATTTTATTGTCTTTATAGTTTCCACATTTCTTCTGAAATTCCCCATCTTCTCATGTATGTTGTTTATCTTTTCTACTACATTCTTTAACATATTATTCATAGCTTTTTAAAAGTCCTTGTGTAATACTTCTACAATCTGGGTCACTTCTTCATCTTG
Organism: Hipposideros armiger; assembly: GCF_001890085.2. Classification (NCBI taxonomy): domain Eukaryota; kingdom Metazoa; phylum Chordata; class Mammalia; order Chiroptera; family Hipposideridae; genus Hipposideros; species Hipposideros armiger. Next base: position 160,598 of record NW_017731695.1, read on the forward strand.
CATTATTGATTGCTTTATCTCTTAATGATGGATTATTTTTTAATTTATTTTTTATTTCATAATTTCTATTTAATGTTAGAAATTATGTCTAGAAGAACAGAACTGAGTGAGATAAATGATACTTATACCCAGATATGGGTACGTTTCTTTTTCTTTTAGGGTGACAGCAGGGAGGGACTTAGACAACCTAGTCAGTATTGAGTTGTATTTGGGTTCTCTCATTACATTTACACTCAGTTCACCACAAACTTCGAATTCCCCCAACAATGGAATGTTCCTACCTGGTGACAGTGTGTACCAAGGGTGTTTCTAAGTGTCCCAGCTATATTCTTAGCTTTCAGCAGTCTGCACTATAAAGGGGTGTCTCTCTTTCCCACTAGTAGATTGAACTTGATGATTTCTCAGTGTTAAGTTCATGGTGGGGTGCAGGGAGCCTCTTGGGTCTCCGGGTACCAACTCAGTATAAGGCAGGCCCTTTGCTCCAGCTGAGTCTTGGGGGTGAGGCTCTTCTGCTGTTTCTGCCCCTCTTCCCTGTGGCAACCAAACTACATCTTGTGACGTGAGTGGTCGTGGGCAGGAACCTCTCTCCTGCAGTAACAGATCTCTGTCTTATATCAGAGTAAGGTCTTGATTTCAAGAGGGTTTCCTGCTCAACCACTGGGGTAGACAGCTTTTGTTTCTACCCAGTCCCCAGAAGAAGCTGATCCTGGACTGGGCTTCGGAGGCTGGGAGAGGGGGTGTTTTGGCTTAATGTTTCTGCTTAGTATGAGAAAAGGGTCTTGGAAATAAGCAGGGTATTATGCTTGTCCTCTACTAATGAGTATGCTCTCTGATCTCCTAGTCAGCACCAGGTAGAGGCCAATGTAAATAACACTTGTGTGTAAGGGTGAACTTCTTGTGTCAGGACCCCCTGATATTTTGAACTGTCATGACAGCCCATGCTCAGCCTTTATAATTTTGTTAAGTTTTAGCTGTTTTCTTCTTATCCACTTTTTATGGTAGCCACCTTCTTCCTAACCCAGGTTTGCCAAAAGAAAAAAATGTATATGTCTCATCTCTCCTCTCAACAAACTAGGAAAAGAAGGACATTTTCCTGACCTGAGAAAAGGCATGTATGAAACCTTAAAGATAACATCATGATGAAAGCTTTTTATCTAAGACTGGCAGCAAGCAAGGCTCTTCAATCCTATCACTTCTAATCAAAAGTGTACTTCTGTTTGTTCAATGTGAGAGGCAAGACAAATAAAAGGCATACAGATTACAGAGAAGAAATAAAAGTATCTTTATGTGCACACAGAATGATGCTCTATGAAGAAAATCCCAAAGAATTTACAAAAAAGCATAAGAACTAATAAATAAGTGAGTTCAGCAAGGTCACAGGATAAAAGGTCAACATACGAAAATCAATGATTATGCTATACTTAACAATGAAACAGTAGAAATTTAAATTTAAAAATACTATTTATGAGAGCATAAAAGGACATGAAATACCTAGAAATAAATCTAAGAAAATGTATTCAAGAAAAGTAGAAAACATTGCTGGGAGAAATGAAAAAAGATCTAAATTAAAGGAGAGAGATACTCTTTTGATGAATCAGGAGATTTAATACTCTTAAGAGGTCAATTCTTGGGCTGGCCAAGTGGCGCGTTGGTTAAGAGCCGGCTTGGGATGCCAGAGGGCCCCAGTTCGGATCCCACATATGAGGGTCAGTGACACTGCCCTCTACAGCTAAGATGGTGAACAACAGCTCGACCTGGAGCTGGGCTGCCGTGAGTCACCGGTGACGGCGTAGGCTGCAGCCCCTACTGCAGTGGGCTGCCATAAGCTACCATGTGTAGCCGGCAGCCAGTGTGAGTGGCTGGCAGCCGGTGTGAGCTGCCAAGAGCCACTGTGAGCAGCCGTTCAGAGGCCGGCGACCGATCTGCCTCATCCGGGAAGAGCGCAATGATAATACCAACAAGGGCCAGTGAAGCAACGTCCTCCACAACTAGACTGAAGAACAAAAAGACAGCAACTTGTCTTTTCCTCTTCCCCCGATCCTCCAGCGCTGTTCCCCTCCCTCAATTCCCCAATAAAAAATCTTTAAGAAAAACAAGTCAATTCTTAACAGCATCTCACACCTGTTAGAATGTCTAATATCAAAAGATAAGAAATAACAAGTGTTGGTGAGGAGGTACAGGAAGGAAACCATTGTACACTGTTGGTGGGAATGAAAATTGTTGCATTCACTATGGAAACAATATGGAGGCTCCTCAAAAAATTAGAGATAGAACTACCATATGATCCAGCAATTCTGGATCAAATACTTTTGGGTATTTGTCTGAAGAAAATGAAAACACTAACTCAAAAAAATATATGCACCCCATATTCACTGCACCATTATTTACAGCATGAAAACAACCCAAGTGTCCATTGATGGATGAATGGATAAAGAAAATGTCACACACACACACACACACACACACACACACACACACAATGGAATATTATTTAGTAATAACCATATGATTTTAGTCATATGTGGGATATAAAACTGAACGTAACAAACAAACAAGAAAACAATCAATCAAAACCTCATAGACACAGACAACAGTTTAGTCGTTACCAGAGGGTAAGTGGGGAGAGAGGGTGGTAGAAGAGGGTAAAGGAGGTCAAATATATGGTGATAGAAGGAGGTTTGACTTCGGGTGGTGAACATACAATGCAACATATAGATGATGGATTACAGGCTTCTTCACTTGAACCCTGTACAATTGTATTAACCAATGTCACCCCAATACATTTTTTTAAATGGGGGGGGAAGGGAAATCTTGCCATTTGTGACAACCTGCATAGACCTTGAGGGCACTATGCTAAGTGACATAAGTCAGAGAAAGACAAAAACACTGTATAATCTCACTTATATGTGCAATCTTAAAAAAACGAAACAAAAACCGAACTTATAGATACAGGCTGGTGGTTGCCAGAGGCTGGGGGTAGGGGTGTGTGAAAGAAATGGGTAAAGGGGTTCAAAAGGTACAAACTTCCAGTTATAAAGTAAATGGGTGATGAGAATGCAATATATAGCATAGGGACTGTAGTTAATAATACTGTACTACACGTTTGAAAGTTGCTAAGAGAGTGGATCTTAAGGGTTCATATCATAAGAAAAATTTGTAAATATGTATTGTGCTGGATTTTAACTGGATTTATTGTGGTGATCATTTTGCAATATATACAAATATCAAATCATTATGTTGTACACCTGAAACTAATATAATGTTATGTGTCAATTATACCTCAATTAAAAAAAGTCAATTCTTCCAAATTAATCTATAGATTCAAAACAATACCGATCAGGGCTGCCAGTTAGCTCAGTTGGTTAGAGCACAGTGCTCACAATACCAAGGTTGCCGGTTCGATCCCCACATGGGCCACTGAGCTGCGCCCTCCACAACAAGACTGAAACAACTACTAGACTTGGAGCTGACGGGGCCTGGAAAAACACACTGTTCCCAATAAAAACCAAAAACAACAATACCAATCAAAATTGTACACACTTAAGCTAATTCTTAAACTCATAAGGGAAAGCAAAGGACCTATAATAGAAAAAACATAAAAATAATAAAGTAGGGGTGAACACTATGTGATTTCAAGAATTTCAAGAGTAATCAAGCCACTATAATATTCTGTAAAGCTAGATGTATAGATCAACGAAACAGAATAGGGTTCAAAAACAGACCCACACATATATAACCAATTATTATGTTATGAAGATGCCAAGATAGTTCAATGAGGGAAAAACAGTCTTTCCAACAAAGAGTGCTGGAACAACTGAAAATCCAAATGCAAAAATAAAAAACCAAACAAAAAATAAGCTGAAACTCCACTGTTACTCCGTACCACATAAAAAATTAAATCAAAATAGTGTATAGACCTACATATATAACCTAAAGCTATAGTACTTTTAGACAAAAACATAGGAGAAAATCTTTGTAAACATGAAAAAAAGTACAAAACATAAAAGGAAAAACTGATAAACTAGACTACTTCAAAATTTAAAATTTCTGTTCTTAGAAAAAGCTATGTTAGGAAATAAAAATGGAATCCACAGACTTGGAAGAAATACTTGGAAATGACATAAATGTTAGAGGACTTGTTTCCAAAACATATCAAGAGTTCTTATAACCCAATATAAATATACGCTTGATATGAATATTTTTGAAAAGAAAATGAATGCCTAAAAAGCACATGAAAATATGTTCAATATCATTAGTCATTAAAAAACAGAAAATTAAATAACAATGAGACACCACTACATATCAAGAACAATAGCTAAAATTAAAAATATTGATAATACCAAGTGCTGACAATGACGTAGAAAACTGGAACTCTCATACGTTGCCAGTAGGAATGCAAAATGGCATAGCACTTTGACAAACAATTTGGTAGCTTTTTATAAAGATAAACCTACATTTTCCATATGACCCAGCAGTCCCATTTCCAATTATTTACTGAAGGGAAATAAAAATATGTCCATACAAAGACATGTACAAGAATGATTATAACAGGCTTATTCAAAATAGCCCAAACTGAGAATACTACCAAAACCATTCACTGATAAAGGAATTAAAAACAAAAAAATGTTATACCCATACTTTGGAATATTATTCAGTAATAAACGTGAAAAATCTAATGACATAGGCATAGACATGGATCAATATTCAAAAGCTTTATGGTAAATGAAAGTAGCCAGATATAAAGCTATATATGATTCCATTTTTGTGACATTCTGGACAATGCAAAACTATAGTGATAGAAGCAGATCTGTGACTGCCAAGGTACATGAGAGAAAATTTTAGAGTAATAGATATTTTGATACTCTATGTATTTATCAAGTGTCATCAAACTGTACATTTTAAAAGGGCAATTTTTATGTGTAAATTATACCTCAATAAACCTCACTTTAAAAAATTACATTATAGGGCTGGCCGAGTGGCGCGATGGTTAAGAACTGGCTTGGGATGCCAAAGGGCCCCAGTTCGGATCCCACATATGAGGGCCAGTGACACTGCCCTCTACAGCTAAGATGCTGAACAACAGCTCAACCTGGAGCTGGGCAGCTGTGAGTCGCCGGCGACCGCGTAGGCTGCAACCCCTGTGGCAGTGGGTTGCCATGGGCTACCGTGTGTAGCCAGCAGCCAGCGTGAGCGGCCGGCAGCCGCCGTGAGTGGCCGTCCAGAAGCCGGCGACTGATCTGCCTCGCCCGGAAAGAGCGCAATGATGGTGCCAACTTGGGCCAGTGAAGCAAATTCCTCCACAACTAGACTGAAGAACAAAACGACAGCAACTTGTCTGTTCCCCTTCCCCCAATTCCCCAGCACTGTTCCCATCCCCCCAATTCCCCAATAAAAATCTTTAAAAAAAATTTACATTATAAAATATCTCAGAACTGGAGAGGGATGACACTCATTAGTATGTGTAAGTTCCAGCACACTGGTGAAGACAACAAGAAACAATGTGTGATGAATCTGCTTGATAGTCACACTGAGATTTAAAAACTCTAACACTCTCCAATTTGCATTTTCAGACAAACAGAACTTGAGCACATCTATCTCCATAGGGAACTAAAATCATAGTACCAATTAAAAATGATTGACAAAAAAAAAGATTATTTGTAGCAATTATGTAATAAAACCATGGAAAAAGCTGATTTCAAATATGAATATATACTTTACACTTTAAAATGTAACATACCATCAAAGTGTACCCTTATATTGGAAAGTATCAGTATATGGATAGGTATAGTACTGTTCAATATTCTATTGTTTACTATGAATATGTCTACATTTTTTAATAATAAAGAGTTAAAACATTAAATGCTAAAGATATGTTACAATATACAAATAAGCTTCTTAAATAAAAACATTAAAATACACTAAGTAATCTGTATCAAGACAAAGACATGATGGCCCAGCAATGAGTACCTTGGCAATAGCAGTTTGTTTAAAAATGCGAGTAATCAACCCCATCATAGTCTCAGTGGCCCCTGAATTTGGAGCTCTCATTAATTTTTCCCACTCTTCAAAGCTGGTATTCAATTCCTACGTGGGAGGAAATAACAGTGTTTAGAAATACAGCATAAAGAACAGAACAATTAATGCAATAATGAATCACGTCCTACTTTTTTCTTTTTTATATAGAAAGATATAAAAAGGAAAGTCCCAAAGATGTCAATGTGTTCATTTAAAAACATCAACAAGAAGGTAGGTCAGTTGCCTGTTCACGCCAATGACAGACACCAACGACAAAATGGGTGAAAACCCTTTGCTAACAACATAAATCAAACAGCTGCAGCTTCCTCTTTAAAGGGAAACATTTTGTAAAGTAAAACTAAAAATGTAAATACATAAGAATGCAGGGTAGTGAAAATGTATATGGTACCAAAGAATTTTTATAAAAATATATTTTATTTAAGTAAGCATACAGACTTGGGAGATATTAGTTAAATAAAAATATGATACCACATGTTAACTCTTATTTTTCTTTCTAATGCTAAAATAGTAGATAAAGAAAACTGGATCATTTTAATTTTTCTAATAACATATTGCTTAATGTTTACAAAATGCAATAGTCTTTGCCAACAAAGTGATGTCCAGATTTGAAGAGATTTCAGAGAATATAAGCATTGGACTCCCCCAGAGTAAATGTAGATAGGGATTAAAACACAATTTGGCTTTTTGATATGTTGAACTTCACATTTTACATGATCAAGGAGTTTTAAGATTTTAGGAACAGGGCTGCAACTAAGTTATTCTAGAAGTAAGCTATTCATACTTTAAAAAACTCTAGAGAACGAAACACAACTTCACTTGCTTCATATCCTACAGGTACTTAGAAATCTTAATACTAAATCTTTGTTGTAATTGAAGTACTTTTTTTTAATATTCATCAGAAGTATATTTTTTAATCACTAGGACACTGAATCTTTTCACATTATTTGATGACTAAAGTTAAATTCTTCCTGCTCGCTTCTTGAAATAATACAAAGCCAACTCATATGCTCTATTAATTAAACCTATTTTAAGAAGGCAGACTTTTCCTTTTGTGCAGTAGGAAATATGTGCAATCTTTCATAGTATAATGTAAAATGATTTAAAATAAGACTTTCAATCAAACAAGGTTCTCACCTTGGCTGCGGCAGACGGAACATCAAATGGAATACGCTGTCTGATTTTAGGGGGCAGCTGGGTTAAAACTTGAGTCTTTAACCTTCTAATCATTATGTCACTCAATAGCTGATGAAGTTCATTAAGATTTGACGCCCCTCTACAATCCCACTGAGACCTTTTACCAAAATATCTGTGAATATGAAGAAAAAAAATGTAGCACAGCTGAATGCTAGAGGAAGAATGTAATTTATCCATGTGTGTTCTTCCTTTTAATGGTAAGGAGCCATGGTACTGCTTTTACTGTTATTTCTTAATGTAAATTAGTTTCAAAAAGCTCAGCTTGAGAAACAGTAATGAATAAGATCATACATTCCTCTCAACTATCAAAAATATTAGTGTCTAAACATACTGTGTATACTGAGTCCATGCAAGCCTAGGATTGTGTTTCGCAGATTTCGCCCTAATGAGGCACTAATCACCAGTACACTAGCCAGTCCACAGCCAAACCACCTAAAACATTTCCCACACCCTCTAGGAGAAGATATTATCTCACACTGACAGCAAAGGAAATTAAAAAAACAAAACCAAAAGCCACAAACCCACTATGAAAGAGAGGATGGGAGAGGTAACATCAGAGGATAAGCAATTTCAACAAATGGTTAGAAATCCATGCAGATAAGTGGTTTACTGACTTGGCAAGAGGAAGCTACAACTTAAAACGCTGGCACAAAGTAACTGATTCTCTAGAGTCTAGACCTTTGAGATCAAGAGTTGGAAGCACCAAGCATTGTGGACTGGTGTTAAGAGAAGGGTTGAAATCAAAATCTTTAGATTTAGTGGATCTACCGAACTTAGGCATCAGCACAGCTGGCCTAACGACATCCCCGTCACTGTGACAACCCAAACACTTCCCTACAAAAGTCCCAAACATCTCCTGAGGGCCGACACCATTGAAAATGAGCTGTTACAGAATAATTCACAAAGGAAAAATTCCCACTAGGCTGTATTATTATTATTACTAATATCATTAATGAAATAACTATCATTTTAATTGGATTTCGGTGGTATTTTAGCACAAATAGGGGTCAATTTGAGAAAGGTGACACTTACTAACGTGAATTTTCTTTTAGTGTAAGGTATTTTGATAGCAAACATACAAGAGCAATACACATAACATTAAATACATGTGCTTGCATATAGAATTGATTAGAAAAGTACAGTGAATGGGGTGGAACTATGGTATGATGAAATGATAGGCGCCATTCAGTTGTTGTCAATAAGAATTTTACTTGCTTAAAAAAAAACTAAGTGGTGGGGGCCGGCCGAGTGGCTCAGTTGGTTAAGAGCTCACTCAAGAGTTTGAGCTCTGAGCAACAGCGGTTCAAGTCCCGGCCCAAGCTGAGCAGCCGCTGAGCTGTCAACAGGTGGCAGGATGGCTCAGCTAAAAACAAACAAACAAACAAACAGAAAAAAAAAACAAGTGTTGGCATTATAAAAGAAATCAAAGATTTAGTTATAATTGTTATAAATTAAATTACTGAAATTTGTTCATTGAAATATTTGGACTTTCTTTAATGCTTTATGTCCCCATGTTTATATTAAAAACTCACCCACTAACGAAAATGGAAAAATACTTGCCAATATCCAATTCTGTCACCTAGTTTAACATTCACAATCACATACTTTGGTACATTTTGACCTCATGATTAAAAAATAAATAAATAAATTGATGAACAGAACTACCAATAATGGGAAGAGACTGGGTTTTGGGTGGGTTTTTTGAGAATGAAATGTTTGCCATTAAAATGGATTCTTAAGCACACTCTCCATCTGTGTGACACATTCTGCAGGTATATATGCTCAACGATGGTCTTATGGCACAATTGTTCCACACGGGCACAGACAGCACACAGGAGTCTTCAAATAGGGCAGCCCGTTAGCCTCTCTCACCTCCTGCAGAGTACCAATAGCTGTGCTCCAGAATCACAGGCTTGTTCTGAAGTCAGAGCAATGTAACATCACAGGCCACAGCACCACTACCAGGCCTGTCACCAGGAGCATTCTTCACCCCTCCAGCAGAGGGCGCACTTCTGACAGAAGCTGCTATACCCAGTTGCCTCCTGGGTGCTTTACCACTGGTTGACTGCAAGCCCTATGCTTAGTATGATCCATGGTTTAGAGAAATCCTTTCCCCCGCCCCCAACCCCTTCTCCGTCAGCTTGAGTCAGACTACAGGAGGTTGCCAAGGGCTCTAGAGTATTGGCAGCACCACATGCTGCTGAGCCTCCGCCCTCGGGTTTGGAGGGCCAAGAGAAAATGGGAGAGGGAGGGAGGGCTCAAGAGGCGCCAGCAGTAAATGCTTGGTCTCCTGCCAGTCAGTGTGATGGTTAGTACATATACTTTTTAGAATAGCCTAAACTCTTTTATTTAACAGCTTTATTAAGATAGAATTCATAATGCCATATAATTCACCCATTTAAAGTATACAATTCAATGGTTTTTAATATATTCACAGATAGCACAACCACCGCCACAGTAAATTTTAGTATATTTTCATCATTTCAAGAAGGAACCCCCGTATCCTTTAGCTGTCACTCTCTTAACAGCTGTCCTGCCTTCCCAGCCCTAAGCAACCACTGATCTATTTTCTGTCTCTCAATATTTCCCTACTCTGAACTTCCACATACATGAAGTTATATGGTATGTAGTCTTTTGTGACTGGCTTCTTTCACTTAGCCTAATGTTTGCAAGGTTCATCTATGTTGTAGTGAGTATCAGTATTTCATTCCTTTCTAAGGCTGAAAAATATTCCATTGTGTAGATATACCACATTTTGTTTCTTCATTTATCTTGCTGATAGACATTTTGGTTGTTTCCAACTTTTGGCTCTTATGAATGATGCTGCTATGAACATTCATAGGCAAGTTTTTGTGTGGATGTATATTTTCATTCCTCTTAGGTGTATACCTAAGAGTTGAATGGCTAGGTCATATGGTAATTCTATGTTTAATCATCAAAGGAAGTGCCAGATTGTTTTTCAAAGCAGCTAGACCAGTGTACATTCCCACCAGTAGTGTTCAAGGGTTCTAATTGCTCCATGGCTTTGTCAACACTTGTTGTTATCCAACTTTCTGATTCTAGCCATCCCAGTACATGTGAAGTGGTATCTCACTGAGGCTGTGATTTGTATTACCCTGATGACTATTGATGGCAAGCATTTTTTTCATTTGCTTGTTCACCATTTGTATATCTTTGTTGGAGAAATGTCAAGTAATGAGCTTAGAAGTTGCCACTCCAATCCTAATGACAAGTAAAAATCTAACACTGAAAAACCAACAACTCTTAGATTTTTCAGAGAAATCAGGTCACAGGGCAAACTACTGTGTCCCAAATTGGACAGAGTAGCAGCAATATGGTTTAGGGTGGAATTAACTACAAAAGAAACTTATTTTATAACAACCTAAAATTAGCAACAGGAGAATTTCAAATGTCTCTGAAGAAGTTATGAAACATGAACTTTAAAAACTTCTTTTGAGATTAATATAGATTTTCTCATTCAGATTTCAAAGTAGGTAAAAATTCATTTCTTCTTTTCTAAGCAAGATAAATGCAAACTTCTTTTATGTTCCTTTTTTATCATATATAAAAAAGAGGCAATTCTCAGTAGGCACTTAATATTAGCTTATGATGATAAAACAGAAAATTTATGACCAAGAACATACATGTTTATCTGTGTTCGTGAACACACACACACACACACACACACACACACACACACACACACAGTTAACCAGATTATCCTCTGGTTTGTTTTTTTTCAGTTCCCTTGTGTCTTTTTGTAGCCATCCCTTTTTCCCACCACCAGCTCCTGGGAAAACATTAATCTGTTTTCTGCCCCTGTGTTTTGTTGTGTGTTTTTTTTGATAGCATAAACTAATATTTCATTTTTTTCCCCCATCTCTTTTGTTTTTATTAGTTTCAGGTGTACAAAGCAACGTAATAGACATTTACACCCTTCACAAAGTGATAACCCCCCTCCCCAAGCTACTACCCCTCTGACATCTTATATAACTTAAAATACCACTGAGTATCTTCCTTATGCTATACTCCATCCCCTGTGACTATATATATATATATATATTTTTTTTTATAGTTGACATACAATATTATTTTATTTCACCTTCAGGTATACAGTGCATTGGTCATGGATCTACACAGTCTATGAAGTGATCCCCCTGATAAGTCCAGTGCCCATGTGGCACCTTCCTGGGTATCTACCCAAAGAAATCCAAAACACTAATTCGAAAAAATATATGCACCCCTATGTTTATTGCAGCACTATTCACAAGAACCAAGATATGGAAACAACTGAAATGCCCATCGATATATGACTGGTTTAAGAAACCATGGTACATTTATACAAGGGAGTTTTACTCGGCCATAAAGAAGAATGAAATCTTAGCATTTGCAACAACATGGATGAACCTAGAGAATATTATGCTAAGTGAAATAAGTCAGACTGCCCCTATGGTTTTACACAGTCCAGAATGGTATATAAACAGACTCAGTATATAAGTATATAGACTTTTAAATCTAATTTCTTTTATTTAGCGTAATGCATTTGAAATGCCCCTGGCAATTACCATTCTAATTTCTGTCTCTATGATTTTGACTACTCTAACTTCCTCATATAAATAAAATCACAGAGTATTTTTCTTTTGGCTTATTGCACTTAGCATAATATCCTCAAGGTTCATCCATGTTGTAGCATACGTCAGACTTTCCTTCCTTTCTAAGTCTGAATAATACTCCATTGTATGTATAAACCACAATTTGCTTATCTATTCATCCATTGATAGACACTTAGGTTGCTTCCACATTGTAGCTATTGTGAATAATGCTGCTATGAACATGGGTGTACAAATATCTCTTCAAGTCCCCGCTTCCAGTTCTTTGGGGTATATACCCAGAAGTGAAATTGCTGGATCATATGGTAATATCAGCCCACTGCCTTCTGCCCTCCAAATTTTTTATGAGATCTGATGATAATCTTTTTTAGTATCCCTTGTATGCGACAAGTTATTTCTTTCTTGCTGCTTTCAAGATTCTCTTTGTCTTCTGGAAGTTTGATTATAATGTGTGTCAGTGTGGTCTGAGTTCATCTTAGAGTTCACTGAACTTCTTGGATGTTATAATCACGTCTTGCATCAAACTTGAGAACCCTTCAGTCCTTATTTCTTCAAATATTCTCTCAGCCCCTTTCTTTCTCTCTTCTCTGACTCTCACAATGCATGTGTTGGTCTGTGTGATGATTCACACCGATCCCTTAGATTCTGTTCACCTCTCTTCACTCTTTTTTCTCTCTGTGCCTCAGACTTGATAATTTTCATTGTCCTATCTTCAAGTTCACTGATTCTTACTTCTGTCAGCTCAAATCTATCTGCTTTTCATTTCTTCTAGTGAATTCTTCATTTTAGTTATTGTAGTTTTCAGCTCTACAATTTCAATTTGGTTTGCTTTTTAGGTTTTTCTATCTCTTTATTAATATTTCCATTTCATTCATACATCTTAACTTTCTCCCCAACTTCCTTTAGTTCTCTGAGCACCTTTAAGACTGTTGTTTTCGTCTCTATATAGATCTGTTATCAGGTCTTTTTCAAGGACAGATTCTGTTTAATTATTTTTTCCTTTGAATGGACCATACTTCCCTTCTTCTTTGTATGCCTTATGATTTTTTGGTTGAAAACTGGACATTTGAATCTAATAATGTGGTAATTATATAAATCAGATTCTCCCCATTCCCCATGTTCCACTGTTTCTGTTGTTTTTATTTTTTATATTTGTCTTTTATTTTTGTAAGCTGTCTCTGTCCCACAAATCCGCCTGAGGTATACACTTGAGGTCTTCTTAGTTCCTTTCTGAGCCTATGCCTTTCCCTGGGGCACACGTGGTCACTTTCAAATTTAACCGATATATGCATCTGTTTTTGAATGTCCTAATCTTTAATGTCTGCCTCCCAAAAGGGGAAAAAAATAGAAAATAAAGGGGAAGAAGAAAACGCTGGCTCATTAAATCCCTTAAAAGTTATTTTAGTGGGTGGGGGAAGGGATTGCAACAGTGGGGGGGGGTGCAACAACAATGGATGCTCCCACTTCATCTGCTCCTCTGTGACTACAAGCAGCCATCAATAATCAGAGCACAGATCTTTGATATCTGGAGTATAGGGTTCTTTTTACCCACCCTGACTCCCACAAGCTGTGTGCAGTTTGCTTTAGGAACATCTATATAGCTGTCTGCCAAGGGGCTGGAGGGGGGAGATGGGTAGCTGTTACTGTGGTTAAGAGCTGGAATTGACTGAAATTAACCATAATTTACTCTCCAAGCCTTCCCTCCGGAAGTTGCAAGTCCTCAATATACTCCAGAGTTCCAAAATAGTGACAGTAAGTGATTCTACCAGTGCAATTGTTGTCTAGGTAGGGAGACAAACTCCTGATGCTTCCAACTCCCCAGTACTCGCAGAATCCTCTCCAATCCATTTTTAGTTAAATTTTACATATGGTATGAGATATAAATTGAGCTCCTCCTCCTCAAGATAACTGGAAATTTGAACATTTACTAGATTTTTAATGATATTAAGAGATTACTCTTAATTGTAATGCACAATGGTATTAAATTCTTCTCTTTTTTTAAATAAAAAAGTCCTTATTCTTTAGAGATATAAAATATCTTATGGACAACATGTGATGTTTAGGCTTTGTTCAAAAATAATAGAGGGTGGTGAAGGTAGATGGGAGTAAAGCTAAATCACGACTGGTCATGTGTTGATAAATACTGACACTGATGAAGAAGAATACATGGGGCGGGAGGTCATTATACTATTCTGTCTACTTTTGTATATATTGAATTTTTTCCATATAAAATATTATAAAGAAGCCCAGGAAATAAACTAAGAAACAAATGTTATGGAATCCAGGAATTTAGGAATCCAATAGAGCAGAACAGCAAAAGAAAATTCAGGATGACAGCTCTGCACCACGCCTAAGGAAAAACCAGTCCAGACTGGAGTAGAACAGAAGGCCGTGGGAGGGAGGGCTCCAGGAGAGAAAAAAAAAAAAGAAAGAAAAAAGATTATTTTATGTGCTTGTAAGACCTTTTGGAAGTTGAAACATGTGTTGGAATCTTTGAGTAAAAAAGATGGCTATGTAGAAAACCAAAGATGGGGGGAAAGGAAATAATTATAAGATTAAAAGTTGACCAAGAAAGAAAGTCAATACTTGATCTATTAGAGAATAATATTAACTTATTTAGTCCCCTTATTCTATTTATTCAATCATATAAACATGGGCACTGAATTACCAAATAATTCAAACATTAGAAAGAAAATGGAAGAAAAGTGGTGACAAAGGTTGTATAAAATACTGCTCTTTTACTTTTTAGTTTTGTGATTTGGCCAAGTTAGTTAACCTTTTCAAATCTCAGTTTATTCATCTATAAAATCTAAAAAATATCCTCAACTTTGTAGGATTTTTGAAAGAATTAAAGATTATACATCTAAAATACATGGCACAGTATCTTATGTAAAAAATGTAATGTGTAGCCAAGGAAAATGATGTATTTTAGTTATTGAAATAGAAATATATCCTAAAAATGGTGTTATGTAAAAAAGCATATTACAGAAGAGTATGTATAATATAGTCTGATTTATGTAAAATTGCCTATCTATCTATCTATCTATCTATCTATCTATCTATCTATCTATCCTTAAGTACCTAAGCAGAGAAGCTATCTAGAGGGAAAGTTACCAAAACACATTAGTAAAGGTTATCTCTGAACAGTGTGATTTCAGTTGATTTTGACTTCTTTAATTTTTTTTCTCTTTGGTTTGTTAAAATAAGTATAAATCTAAGTATAAAAAGCTATAAATTAGTAAAAATAAAGGAAATAAAAACTAAGGAAGACAGTGTTAATGCATGGGTCAAGGTCATGCTAAGTGAAATTAGCAGATACAGCATTATCTGTAGGCTATGTTAAAACTTTAAAAGTTATAAGCTATATGAACGAGGTGGAAATAAAGAAAAAAATTGTTACCTGTTAGTATAGTTGGATTATGGTATTTTTCCCTTTCTGCTTTTATTGTTACAGTGTTACATATTTTTATTGCTTTATTGTCATATATACATACATAAGTTATGTATATTTTACAAGTTCTTACTCATATTAAGGCAAAATCTGCTTCCCTATTAAGTTTCACTACTTGATAATAGTTTTGCCCTCTGAAGCCACAAAGACAAAAGTCTAATTCCTTTAAAAATGACAGATCTTTAAATATTTAAAAACTTGTTCCCTCTAGGTCTTCTCTTTTTCAAATTCCTATAGGCTTCATAAGATCAGGCACTATGTCTTACTCATCTTTGTATTGCCGGCAGCTCTGAAATAGTGTCTTAAATATAGCAGGCAATCAATAATCTGAGGCATGTGTAGAGCTGAATATGAAATCCCCTCATTGTTCTGGTTACCCTTTCCCAGATATGTTTTCATTTGTTAACATGCTTCTTAAAAATGACTTTCAGTTCCTTTCAATTCCTCACATTCCTTATCTCCAATGACCTTCTAAAATCTACTCCAGCCATTCATTCCACTCCCATGGCTATGACCGGTCCTGCGAAACAGCTCTGCCTGGTAAATTCAGACATTCCACTCTCACTATCCCCATCATTCTAGTCCATTTGTTCACTTATACCCACAATATCTTTACCACCTCATCAAGACCTTTCAGTCAACTGACTGCTCCACTTTCACTATAGCCACAATACCCTTCCTTCTCTTCATATTCATCCTCACCTTGTTTTGATTTCCAAGTCTATACATTAGCTTTGTTAGTATCAACATAGCATAATATCCCTGCCCCATAGTCCATGCATCACAAACTGGTGAAAAGAAAAATCTTCCATGGCTCCAGCTATAAGCCTTTTCCAAGCCTGTACCTAAGCTGCTGGGTGTTATTGGGGAAATCATAATTAGCTGGTTAATATTTGATCTGAAAACTCAGCAAAGGCTGGGACCATGTAAGTCTTGTTCCCTAACACATACTCGATGCCTAGCATATGGTATGGCATATGACAGGTATCATATAAACAGTTTTTTGAATGAGTGGGTTAATTCAAAATTAAACCATACTCCAGATGTACTCTAATCAATGACTGCAATAGAACCATCTTTCACTCTGGATGTTACTTTGACTAATGTGTCCTAATATTACTTTATTTTTATCAGTTATGACAGACATTGACTTCCATTTAATGCAAGGTTATTCAAAACCAGAAATCTTTTTGAGCTGAACTACTGATAACAGATGAGGATTTCTCAAATCCCTTCCACACAAAGCAGACAGACTTTCCAAGCATAAGTGCAGAATTTACCCTATTAATTTTTATCTAATTATTTTTCAAACTTATCTCTGCCATATAGTATATTAACTTTTTCTCTCAGATTTGAGCCATTTGCAAATGTAATAGACCTGACCTCTATTTAGCCATGGATGAGAACATTAAATGTGACAGTGCTGAGGACAAAGTGCCATGCAATTTCGTAAGAGACATTTCTTGAAGCTGACAGTGATCTATCTATTAATTAACACTTTTGGGGAAAGGCTATAAATACCTTTACTATGTATTATCATCCAGAATTTTCCCTCATAAAAATTTAGACAACTATTCCTCCTAGGAGGTGGAACTGGCACAAAATGTCATCAATAAAGAAACTTTAGAAAATCTGATAAATTACTATGAAGATATTCTTAACCTTTAAGCATGCCATCAGGAAGGACAAATATGCCTCCCCACAGCATCCTGATAATAGGATGCTTGGCTGGATTATCTATGCGACCTCTTTTTCTATGTAAAAGAACATTTATTAAAGTTGCCATTCCCTAAGTCTTTCTTACTGCCAGGAAAAGTGGGAGAAAAAATGTGAGAGGAAGCAGGTACGTACAGGGCAAGCCATTTAACCTCGCCAGGTGCCTATAAAATGAGAGGGAGACCGGGTGATCTGTAGTCCTTTCTAGCTCTCATGTGCTAAGAATGATTGACACCTGAATGTTGTGCCTTCTCCAAATCATATCTCTAATTATACCTTCCTCTAAATAAATATAACCCAGTAGAGTGAATGATATAAGGGATTTTGAATATGGGATGTTGTGGTTGAATAATACTTTCTCTGTGCTTCTCAAATCAAACCAGGTAGGTGATTACTTCTCATCTCTAATCCATATTCACATTACGATACTTCTGCTGCTTGCTATCACTTCTGTACTTAATAAACTTCATAAAGGCAAAGTTATATTTTCGCTTGAGCTTCACTTAACTTTATTTTGAATATAGTCATGACATTTCCAATATAAACTATGAGCCTAAAACTGAATAACTAACCATAATTTGCTTTCTGCAAAATTACAGCATATAAGTGACATTTTCATATAATCAAAACATTATGGAAAAAAAATTCAGCATTCCACAGACTAACTTAAAATGCCAAGAAGTGGCTTGACCTGAATCAGAGACTATGGAACCATACTGCTTTTAAGTTAAAGAAGTAAAGGAATAATGTAACACTTTTGAAATGGACTCTGAGAGAAAATGCCACTTGAGAAGAATGGTAGTAATAGTGAAATGGCTTTGTCTAGTAAACAGGAAATGGAACACAATCTCTCCAATCATAAAGCACTTCATAAAGATAAACTTTTCTTTGAAAGAGCATTTGTGTTAATAAGAAAGGGACAGGTATACACACACTGCTGTGGTCCTTTGACAAGTTGTAATCAGAAAACAAAGAAATACCTTTGGACCACTTAGGCTTTCCTAGTCCCGAAAAGGTAAACCCAGTTAGTATGTTTTTTTGTTGTGTTTTTTTTATGTAGGCCAAACTTTGTTTGCAGGTATTGTGACTAAGGGCTTCCCAATAATATCTAGCATCATGCCTATTTGGCATTATAGCTTAAAACTATTTATTATTATTTGTGTATTATTTAATAGCAAGTTTGTGCTAGGATTCCTTAATGAATTCTTTTTTTGCTTTGAACATTTTCAGCTGATTCTCTTGGGTCTTCCCAAGAAATAATATCAGCTGCAAAGAATGACATTTATGTCTTTTCTTTTCAATAGTTACCTCATATTTTTCTCTTGAATCCTTGAACTGATTAGTGCCTCCAGGACAAAGGTAAACTATGGTGACAGTGAACATCCATGCCTGGATTTTAGTGTTTCATGTGATGGTGGCTTTGAGCTTAAAACATATACACACATACATAAAGGTATATATTGTATATGTGTATCTATAGATATAAATAAATACACTTACACATATATATAGCTTAAATTTATTAAAAACTCTAATCAAGGATGGATGCTGAATTCTATCAAATTACTTCTCAGCATATATGGAGATGATGAAGTTTTTCCTTTTCGTTATTAACATGGCTAATTATGCAATACATCTCCTAATATTAAACTACACTTATATTCCTGATATGAATTCCATTTTCATATGGTTAGTATATTAGGCCTTTTAATGAGTTTCTGGTTTATACTATTATTGAAGATTTCTACATTTATAGTCTTAAGTAGAAAAGGTCCTTGTTACCTTATTTTTGGTGCTCTCTTGTCTGATTTTGGTATCAATGTTAAACTGCCTTCATACAAACAATTTGATAAGACTATCGTTATGCTCTAGAGCCTTTTAAAAAACATCAGAACACCATGACCATGTGGGATTATTTGAGGGAATTGCAGAAAGGAAAAAGAAAAAAGGAAATGTGTGCATTTTCCTAATGCACACGGCTAGGAATAAAAAAAGGAATTCAGATCATAAAGAGCTGATTTCCATAATATATAAAGATTTCTGGCATATGAATAAGAAAGAAGCCAATAAATTAGTAGAATGAAGAGCAAAGAATATAAACAATTGACAGTAAAAAAGTACAAATGACTCAAAAAATGCTTGATTGCATTTAATAACATAAGACAAATGTGCATTAAAACTACTATCAGATCATATTGGCAAGAACAAAATAATTTATATTTAAACATGGCAAAGTGTGGGGAAAGAGACAATCTTACTGCTGGTGGGAATATCAACCGGTATAACTTTTGTGGAGCACAATTTGTAAGTATCTATAAAATATAAAAATGCATGGGGTGACCGGTTAACTCAGTTGGTTAGAGTGTGGTGCTGATAACACCAAGGTTGCCAGTTCAATCCCCACATGGGCCACTGTGAGCTGAGCCCTCCCTAAAAGAGTCTACTACGCAATTGTAGCATAAAAGCAATGTGTAACCAATGACCATGGCTGTTCCCCAACAAAAAAAAAATACACATGCAATTCCACTTCTATAAATTTAACTTACAGATTCATTCTCACGTGTGACATGAAATATCAAAATAGTTAATAGTTACTGAGTGCGCACTCTGTGCCAGTCATTGTTTGAACCCTTCATAAATATTAGCTAATATAAGTCTCATAATAACTCTCTGAGGTAGAAATAATTATTCTGTTTTTAGAGCTGAAGAAACTAACGTATGGGGAGGTAAAGTTACTTTCCTAAAATGAAACATCTAGTAAGTACTGGATGTAAGAATAAAACATAGACGGTCTACTTCTGTCTCTCATGCTCTCTGTCACTATAATATACTACCTCTCAACAGGTGCAGGGCTATCCATTGCTGCGTTCTATGCAACAGCCAAATACCACAAACAAACGTCTATTAATAGTAGAATGCGTAAATAAATTACAGTGCATCCAAACAGTGGAATACATGTTGCATTTAAAAAGAATGCCAATGTTCTTTCAGTAACTGGTATGGAAGGATCTCCAAGAAACATGAGGTGAAAACAGCAGGCCACAGAAGAGTATGTGCATTATACTACTATATGTGTAGAAATAAAATGAAATACTATTATATGCCTATAATCATATGTGCCTTTTCAAGTATAGAGCATCTCCAGGATGATACACAAGAAACTGCCAACACCGGTTACCTGGGAAGGGAAATGGCTTGTCGGGGAGACACAGGTGGAAGGGACACTGACCTGTCACTGTTCTACAATGTGCATGTTTATCTAGTCAATACAAATAAATCATTTCAAAAGTATGATAAGTGGAAGGTAAAAAATAAAACTAGAGAAAAACTGTCATTATCTACTCCTTTTATGTATTTAATATATGCATATAGGTCATCCACACATGATTTTTCTTGTGGAAATTAATCGAGAGCTACCACAAGTTTGAAAAACACTGGAATGAAGAATGACTAATAAAGCTTAACATTCACAGTAAATATGTGAGGCTTAAAGTTGAGAGCAAATAGTTTGTCATACCTCATATGTGCATTACAGTATCTTTTGGAATAGTCAGTCCATGTTCCAAATTTTTGTGGAAAGAGAGCTTCAAGCTGCATGAAAAGCTGTAATAATACAAGTATTCTCAATATGTTGTAATATTTTCAAGCAGTTATTACTACTATGATAAGTCCAGCTAATAAATAATAAAAAGTAAAAAAGGAAATCTACCTCTCCTGCCCCTCCATCCACCCTTTCCTGCCATCGTATTCTTCAGGGATAACTGCCATCCATCCTTTTCTTAAATATACATTTATATATTTTCTATGCCTATATAAGCAGATGTACATACTCTCTTTTATTCACATGAATAGGATCATACTATACATACACAACTAGAATTTTTTCCCAAAATACATGTCTTACACATCATTAAAGTACATATATACTACTTTTACTTAGTTTTAAAAATTAGATAAACAACATATTACAATACGAAAAGTATGTTTAAAGGCTACATAACCACTCATTTTGTAGATGTACCGTAAAATATTTACACAGTCTCCTATGAATGGGTATATAGGCTATTTCTAGCTTTTATGCAATTATAAAACTTAATAACTTCATATAAGTCTGCATACACATGTATGCATATATATATATATATAAGTGTATTTACATGTACTACATCTACACCCATGAATGATCTAACCATCCATCCCTCTGCATTTCTATTGGATGGGTTTATAGGTTATATTACCAGAAATGGAACAGGTGGGTTTAAGGTAAATTCATTTTACAGTTTGATAAGTGTTACTATATTGCACTGTGAAGAGTTCCAGTTTACAATCCTATCAATAGTATCATGAAATCTTTTCATTTTTTATCACTTTTATAATATTTCCTTTAAACCTCATAACAGCCCCACAAGACAACAAGCCCATGGTTTTTTTCTCTGACTCAGTTTTCATTAGTAGGGCTTTCTTTGGTTTCACTGGCCCTTACAGACTCATAAGAGTTTCATTCATTATTTCTTCTTCTCAACACCTTTAATCACCCCATACCCCTCCCCCCTTCCTCTTAGGGTAGCAAATGCTAAATGGTGCATCAAACAAATGCCTTATTCCTCCTTTCTAAATAGATGCCCTATTTGGTCTACACATAAGGTTCCACACTGACAACCCTGGATCTTAAAGTGAAAGAGGAACAGAAAGAGGTAATGTAATACAGTATAAAAGATACAGCTTTATAAAAGATATAAAGTCGATTCAACTCCAATCCTAAGGAGGTTATAATGTAAAATAAACTGGATAAAATGAAGATTAAGGCCATAGAAGAACCATAAGAACACAAATGTGAAGAATGTTACAAATTTGTACTAAACACAAAAACCCTATAATAAAAGTAAAAACTATTGTTTTTTATAGTATATACCTATAAGCATGGCTAAGGTTCACCTGTAAATGGATAAAAAGTCGTAGTAAAAGATACATTTAATCATTAAGAGCTGTCTAGAAATTCCTCAGGTACTTTTCTGGTATTTGAGGCATCTAATTTAAAATTTCAAAACTGGTGATTGGTTCAATTTCCTATTTTTTTTAAGCCCAAAACATAAAGATTTTAATACCTCTTCAGGCCTTCCCAAAGCTGGAGTTCCCGTAAGAAGTATGGCTCTTTTGGCTTTCTGTACTATTGGCAATAGAATCCTGCTACGAGTTGCATTTCTGGACTTCATGTAGTGTGATTCATCCACTATCACCACGTTGAAGCTCTGATTATTCAGTGCATCTATCAAAGTCTCTGCATCTGTCGTTAAAAGACCATAACCCAGAACCGTCACTTTGCTGGTCGATATTCTCCTAAAAAAGAAAACCCAAGTACTTGAAAAACATTTCAGTAACTACTTTATCATAAGCAATGTAACTCTTTGGGAAGAAATGCAGAGAAGAAGAAGAAAAAAGGAAAAATAAGAGGAGATGGTACCACTGCTGGAACCCCATTTCTCTTAAAATTTTATAGTCTTCAAATGTAATAAACCAGCTTCCAAAATGTAAAATTTGGTTCATCAAATCGAAAGTTTTGATTAAATCTGGAAGATTTTGACATCCATTAAGCCATATTTTACTAGGATAAGAACATGACTTTCTGATAATATTTGCTTCCATGCACCCAGGATCATGCATAAAGTAGATTGACAAATATTAGTTGACTATACAATGAAGCCTTCCCATAAACAGGAGAGCAGTGCTTTTTAAGCCAGGTGCCATACCAGGATTTTGAGCAGAACAATACTTAGTATTGCAGGGCAGTCTAGTACCCTGCAGGGCATTTCACACTCCTGGACCCTCCCATTAAAGGCCGGCAGAGTCCCTGTCACTATGACAACAAAAATGCCCCTGGCCCTGGGATGATGACGTGTGGGGAAAAGAGGAGCGGGTACCACCTCATGCAGAGAAACACTGAGTTAAAGTGATCCCTGACCCTTGATCTATCTCTACACTTCACACACCTATAATATTCTTAATTATACTGTAATGAAATTATTCATTTACACACTTATCTCCCTTACTATCTTATAAGATTGGTGAAGACAGGGAATGTATCTTATTCATTTTTGTATGTACAGTGCTATGCTTTCAATGAGCTTGTACAATTAAATAATTAGACAAATAAATGTATTTAAAATAAAACATGTCACTTTGTATTTTCTGTATCACCAGTGAAAATATCGAACTGAGCCAGTCTTCTGCAGTTCTCTACCCTCCAACAGAAAAGGAAGAGCTCCTATGTAGCCAGTACCAACACAACAATCACATTTTTTTCCTTAATGACAATAGCATTTTAAGCCCTGGATAAATCTACTTAATACAGAGACTTATTTAGTATATACCAATGATTGACTTTTTTTCCCCTTAAAGATTAAAAAGTTATTCTTACCCAACATCAGTTTTATTCTGAATAACATTGATTTCTTCTGGACCTAGCTCTGGGATCCATTTCTCCATTTCTTCCGTCCAAGGGTACCTCAGAGATGAAGGGACCACTATTAAAAGAGGCCATTCCTCCTTATAGAAATAAGCGATGGCGATTGCCTGGATTGTCTTTCCTAGACCCATCTAAATTAAAAACAAATAAATGGATAAATAGACAAACATAAAGGCAAAAGTATTTTGAAAGAAAATATTTACCAAATATTTTATTTAAGAGTATCATTATTGACATAATTTTCCAATGTAAAATCAATTGGATTACACAGCTAATAAAAATCTCAAGATCATGGTGACCTTTAAAATTCTTTAGGCAAATTATTATTTTTCAAACCACTTGTGATTGAATTTAGAGATAAAATTACCCCTAATTTTAAATATTAGTGATACTGGTTTCATATAAGTCAATTTCATAAAGATATGTATGACCATTTATAATTCCTTCTCCTAGAAACACAAGGGTAAATGCCTTACCTTTACACTACAAAATCATGTTATTTTAAAGCTAGAATAAACCCCACATCAGGTATATTTTACAAAAGAAGTAAACACAGAGTTGTTAAATCACTTGTTCAACTTATACTTAACTAGATGCAAAATGAGTATGAGTGCCCAGGTCTGGAGTATTCCCGCTTGATGGTTTTTACACTTATATCATACTGCCCCATCCCTAATTTGTATCTATTTTAAAATCAGTTACTAAATGAATGTTTATAGAGGTTTTGTTCATAAGAGCCAGAAACTGGAGACAACCCAAATGTGCTTCAACTGGTACATGGACAAAAACTGTAATGTATCTATGTAATAGAATACTATTCAGAAATAAAATTAGGAACTGTTGCTATATACAATAACATGAACGAATCTCAAATGCATTTTGCTATGTGAAAGAAGTCAGACTCAAAAGCTGCATATTATATGATTCCACTTTATGTCATTCAGGAAAAGCCAAAATACGGATGGAAAGCAAATAAGGGGTGGGGTAAGGGGAGGACAGCAGCATGAGGGAACATCAGGGGGTGACGAAGCTGTTCTATTATCTTGATTGTGGTGGCAGTTACATGACTGTATGCATTTGTCAGACCTCATAGAATTGTACACTAAAAACCGGTGAATTTCTAAAAGGTTGAATTATACCTCAATAATCCTGATTTTTAAAGGAAAAGTAGTTACAATTGTGAACCATGTGAAAGAAAAAGACTAAAAGCCACAGGCCCTGCTTACCAGACTATTCAAAGATTTAAAAAAAGACATAAAAACCTAAAATAATTAATTCAAAATTAGTTTTAAATGCTGAGTGAAATGAGAAAAAGGAAGTTTAGACTTTTAGCGAAGTTTCCATTAAGAAAACCTTGTTTTGTGTATGTATTTTTCTTTTTACTGCTGCTGTTAACAACAACAAAAGCAATCTTAGAATAATTCAAGCAAAGTTACACTCATATAAAATCAAAGAGAAAAGAGAAATCTAGTGTGAATTGCTTAGAAAAACATTCTTTTGTTTGGAATAAAGACTGCTGAAGGGAAACATGATAAATGGAATGTAGGAAGTGATTTTTTTCTCATTAAGTAAGTGCTCAGATATTGTTTGAATGCACGAATGAATGATTACATAAAGATCAAATGGTTGAAATTCTCTGGGACAGGCAAGACCTAGGCACGGAAAAGGTGTCTGAAGTTTTAAAAAAAGGGAGGGAGATAACTGAAAAGCTTTCATCCAAGAGCAGTAATATTAGTTGCCATTCCAATGTTTTGAGGCAGATAACATTCAATATAGAGACAAAGCTAAGTCTAAAAGTTTTTATTTTTAAACAAAATCCAGTTGAAGATAAGATTGTTTTTACCTAGTATTTAAGAATGAAATTAAGGTTAAGTTAAGCAGGGCTTGGTGACAGGGTAAGGTAATTTAGTAATAGACACACACACGCACACAGCTTACATATTTTATTATAAAATTAAATCATTTAACACCTTAATATTCTGTATTTCTTTCCAAGGAATAGTAGATAACTCAACCTTTAAGTTCACACAACAAAATTTAAGATTTACTTGAAGGTAACAGACATAGCCCGAAAAGAAAATAACATTTAAAAATAAATCTGTGAAACCAAACCGTTACAAAGTGCAATTATGTACCAATATATGGTATAATGACTGGTATGTTTCCCTGTCTTCAAAGCCCTCCGATCCTAATAGCTGAGACCATTTAAACTTACTAGATTCTGGGACTTAGTTCCAAGTCAGCAGAAATTTAACAATCACAGATCTTTACTTGGAGGGGATCATTTGCTTTGCTGCTTCCCCCCAACAACTCTGACCACGAGCAGTTTCAGACACTGAGCTACAGCCTTATTTTGTGTGTGTGGACCACACCACTAACCCTGTGACATGGCTGGGGGATCCTGGTTGATGCCTGCCATGTTTTAAGAACCCATTTTCTTAATTTCAATATTTTCTGGAAAGAGGCATCTATTTTGCTTCCTTAATTTTCCAAGATGTAGAATTCTTTCTCTGGGACTCGGATTCTATCACTGGGTTCTTACCTTCTGCTTGTTGCTAAATTTACTTGGTGCCAATTACCTGCCTACCTACATGTTTGTGCATTTTGCATAGTGTGACTAGCAGTATTCTATGTTGGCCAGCCTGGCACCTACTGATGAACCACTTATCAAACTTTCCTAATAATTTCTGTGACTGAAATCAGTGATGTAGGTCTTCAATAGGGATATAAGGAAATGGGCCTTGAAACAACAGGTAGAAAAAAAGCCAGTCGAAAAAAAAGAGAAGCTTTGGATTGAGGATGGGGGGAGAGGGAACTAGCATATGTATAGGTAAGAATAAAAATAAACATAAACAGATTCTTTTGGGCGCCTTCCCCCTTTTTGAGCCTTTTGAGCCGCACCTTTGTGCGTGGCCCGCTCCAAACTCTTTGGAATGTAATTTCTCTTCTATAATGGGCCCTTGAGCCATTCAGTACTACTCAGGCCTACTTCTACTTCTTTGAAATGTACTATCTCTTCTAATAAACTGCTTTTTCAGTACTTAAAAATAAATAAATAAATAAATAAATAAATAAATAAATAAATAAATAAATAAATAAACATAAACGTAAACCTGGGGCCGGCCAAGTGGCGCGTTGGTTAAGAGGGGCCCCGGTTCAGATCCCACATATAAGGGCCAGTGACACTGCCCTCTACAGCTAAGATGCTGAACAACAGCTCGACCTGGAGCTGGGCTGGCGTGAGTCGCCAGCGATGGTGTAGGCTGCAGCCATTGCTGCAGTGGGTTGCCATGGGCTACCGTGTGTAGCCAGCAGTCCCCGGGAGCGGCTGTCCAGAAGCTGGCGACTGATCTGCCTTGCCCAGGAAGAGTGCAATGATGGTGCCAACTTGGGCCAGTGAAGCAATGTCCTCCACAACTAGACTGATAACAAAAGGACAGCAACTTGTCTGTTCCCCTTCCCCCAATTCCTGACCGCTGTTCCTATTCCCCAATTAAAAAAATCTTTAAAACAAACAAACAAACAAACAAACAAACAAACAAACAAACAAACCTGGAGTTCTGAGAAGCTAATCTGATTAGAAGTTTGGATATTTTTATCCTCCAGTTCCCTAATCCTGTCTTCTTATATCTAATTTTCTATTATAGTAAACCCATTGAATGAGTTATTAATTCCAGATGTTATTTTTCATTTCTAAAATGTTCATCAGCATCTGTTTTAAACTACTTTTAGATTCTTTTTACTAGATTAAATTCTCTATTGAAATTATTCATCTCTTTTGTCTACTTTTTCCTTGATTCTCTTGAATAAAATAATCATAGACATTTTAAAGTCCCTGTCTGATAAAATCACTATCACCTATAGGCTCTTTCTATTATCTACTTTCTCTTCTGGTAGTCAGTCTTTTGGTCCTGTTTTGTCAGCATCCCTTATATTTTCTGATTGGATTCCAGACATCATGGATAAAAAAAACTATACTCTTTGGATGATGTTATCTTTCTCCAAGCGGGAATTAGGTTTAAGTTTCTTTTGGCAGGCAGATGGAGTACCAACAAATACCTCCTTCCTTTTAAGGCTTGGTTTTAGGCTTTTTTTTAGTGGAGGTTTATTTTCAGTTTTGCCCTTATTGCTAGGGTATGGTATTTAATAGTAGGGGGTGGCCATTTTGGGGGTCATCATAAGTCCAGGCAGGAAGATTTACCAAAAATCTTCTACCTCCACAAGGCTCAATTCCAATCTCTGCTTCCCTAGCACCAGAATAGTGCTGAAATCTCTGCTTAGTCCTTTATCCTCCGAACTCCAAGTTTCTGCTGGGCTTCTTGGGGCACATGCAATTTAGGAGCTAGCCAAGGACTCGAGAGTAATATGTATGCAGGTTTTTGGGGTTTTCTCTCACGTTTCCTCCTCTCTGGGATTTTTCTCTTCATGTCCCAGGGCACAATACATAGTTTGGGAGCTAAACACAGCTAGACAGAGTGGCAGTCTCTGATGGAAACAGATATAAGCAGCTTGTTTCAACGATGTGGATTATAGCTTTAAGAAATTTACATTCAGTGATGAATCTAGGCAGCTGAGGTAGAATGGAAAGCCAATTTTGTGAGCTACGAATGTACTATTTCCAAATTAGAAAATAAAAGTATATTATTGTAATCTCATGTGCCCATTAAGGAAAGAAATAATACATAGCATAGGAGTTCTAGATAAAATTTGTAAATAGGAAAATAAGTGTTTGGGACTATTTTTTCCCTAGAAATAAACGTAAAATGCATACTTAGATTGCAGTATTTTTCCAAGAACTTTAAATGGCATTACATTCGATTATAAAAGCAATAACACACTTCAAGTAATTTAGGCACACAGAAATAACTACACTTAATAGGTGGTTCAAAGCTCTTGGCTCTAACTACAAGAGAAGTTATTAAAGTGGGACCATCCAGTATTTCATCACAATTAAGGGTAAATCACCTATTAAGAACCAACGTCTTGACTCCATAATAGTACAATTGTCAGGGTACTACATTAGAAGAATTAAATAGAATACATTAACTTCAAGGGTACATTTTATCAATGTTTTCAAAATAATGAACCACTCTTTTATTTAGGAGAATAATTTTAGGTTTTCTTAGTGTCTTATTCCATAAAATTATTAAGAGCAATTAAATAACAATGATCCCAACTGACACACAGAATTTCTGTTTCAATTTTTTTAATATTATGATTACTTTTATACAGCAACTATATACAGAAGATGCCTGCTGATTGAGAATTTTTTGAAACTAGAAAATTTTTCCAGTTTTAAAGTGATTAGCAGCTTGTATCTTTTAGGGCAGGCATGTGGGTTTGTCTTTAGAATAGGTGACCCATTTTTTTCCAAAGAGACTCCTTTGAAGGACTCTTTTAGATAGGCAGATTTAAAATCTTAATGAAGAACAAAGGTAAGTAAAGAAACCCACGTAGGGAAATGTCAGGCTGAAATCCTATGTTCTATTATTTAGTATTGCTAAGGAGGGGTATGTTTTAGCAGAACTATTTCTTTGTTCTTACAGATTAAGTCATAATTTTTTTCCCTACATGGAAGTTGAGATGGTATGTCTGAAAATTATTGTTTGTTCTTAGACGTGTGTGTGTGTGTGTGTGTGTGTGTGTGTGTGTGTGTTCATTCACGTGTTCTTGTCTGCTAGGAGACAAAGAGCAGGAAACAGAGTACAGGGATGAGGACATCCCAACCTGACCTTCTCCTCACTTAAGACTAAAGAGGACACACTTTGAGAAGTGTGCTGTCACCGCTTCCCTGATGGTCTGGCTCTACTTCGTGGGTTGGAGCAAGCTTTTTTGGGGAGGAAAAACACGGGGATCAGGCAAGGCTAGAAAAGAGGTTGACCTCAGAGGGTAGCAAGATGGGATGAAAACCTCTCTTTCTAAAGGCAAGACATTGAGTTGAGGATGGCAGCAGAACTCAAGCAGACCCGTGCGCCAAGCACAGCCTGCTGCTGCCCATGTGGAGGAGAGCAAAAAGGAAGGCAGTGGGAAGGTCTGCAGTGGACACAGTCTGGGTCTGAGCACATGCAGTTTAAGAACAGCCATTTCTAGTGTTAAATGTTACATTTTTAATACCGTAGCTTTATTCGTCCCAAGTCTCTAGGAAAGTTTTATTTTAAAAAATCACAGCTTGGGCCGGCTGAGTGGTGCGTTGGTTAAGAGCTGGCTTGGGATGCCAGCTCTGTGCAGCAGGGCCCCAGTTCGGATCCCACATGAGGGCCAGTGATGCTGTGCCCTCTACAGCTAAGGTGGTGAACAACAGCTTGACCTGGAGCTGGGCTGCTGTGAGTTGCCTGCGA
>NW_017731695.1:190625-238732 GCF_001890085.2 Hipposideros armiger
GCTGTTCCCCTCCCCCAATTCCCCAACAAAATTAAAAACAAACAAACAAAAAATCACAGCTTTACAAATGGGATACAATGTTTACAACAGATAAACCTGAGTAAAGGGTATATGGATGTTCTTGGTACTATTCATATTCTTGCGGCTCTTCTGTAAGGATGAAACAACTTCCAAATAAAAAGCCAGAAAGTAAAAGTTACAGGTCTACAACCTTGAGTCAGTTGTGCTGGGAGGAAAGACATGTGAGCTCTCCTATTTCAGGAGTGGCCTAGGGAAAACCATTTCAGGCAGTGCTGAAAAAAGAACAACTTACACATATTTTAAACATTATTTTAAAAAGTCAATGTAACACAGATAGCAAAACATGAAAGGGAGCAAAAAGATAATCAAAGATCAATCTCACATTTGAGTATGGGTATAAACATTTTAAACAGACTATTAGAATACAGAATTAAGTAGACCATTAAAAGAATAACATGATCAAGAGGAATTCAAGTCCAGGAATAAAAAAGACTATTCAACATAAGAAAGTCTGTTACTATAATTCACAAGGTTAATAGATCAAAGGGGAAAATGTCATATGATAATCTTTAGATGCCAAAAAGGCAACTAAAAATACTCAGTTTTTATTATATTCTTGATAAAAGCCCGTTATTATTAACTATTACTAAAAGATACTCTACTCACATGAAGAAAGTATGTATCTCAGCCAAAAAGGCTATATCATGCTTAATGGAGGAAAATACATTCCCATTGATATTAGAAACTGGAGAAAGAAATGACAAATATAAATATTAGAACAGACAGGCAAAAAAATGTACTACTTTCAGATAATGTGGCCAAATACTTAGAAACCAAACGAATCAATAGAAAAATGATTACTATTATTAGTAGCAGTTCCTAAGCATTATCTAAAGAATTTAGGTAAATAGCGAGTTTTAAATTATGATGAAAAAAACTTCAATACTTTGGAAGGAATAATCAAAACAGAGCAATGAAACAGAAGAGAGTGCAGTAACATGCCAAATACAACGGGAATTGAGTATATGATAAAGGTGGCATTTTAAGCCAATGAAAACATGGTTCATTCAATTAACACTGTTAGGAAAATTGGCTAATGAAGGAAACCAGAATATGTTACCCCAAAATATGCCTCTTTAACATAAAAAGAATTTCGAGCTGAAGGCAATTAAGAAGCCATAAATGCAGAAAAAGTTCCCTCTTTTCTGCCTAAAGACAGGAAATAAATTCTCCTTTTACTGAAAACAGACTCTTATCAGTCCAAGGAGACACCAGAGGAACCTGCAAATAAACCTGTTAAACTAACACTTATCTTCCTAGTTACTTCTTCATCATTTACTGCTCATATTAATTTCTGGGGAATTTTTTTTCTTTAAATTTTCATCTTTAATTACAATTCCGAGGCAGTATAATCACAGTGCTTTCTACTTTGCTATATAGTACACAGAATAACCTTAGCAAAAACAGAATTTGGCTTTAATCTCACAATCTATTTAGATGAACTAATAATTTAACAGAAAAAGACTAATTTCAAAAGTTCAATAAAAGCTCTTAAGGGAATCTAATTTGTACATTTCTTTGATTATCTGTTATTTCAGGTAACCAATTAAAGTGCTGTATTTAAGCTGCTATGATCAAAATGTAACTGTTTTAACAATTGGAAGAATAAATGATTGTACATCAATAAAATTTCTAGTAATGAACACAAAGAAATCAAATATAATGCATTCTTAAAGTAAAGAAAAATGTATGAAAATACAAAATTATCCATGTTATATAATAACACTAAATATGCTGATCACAAATGTAAACAAAAGAGTCTTTCAGAAGTATATGAAAACAAAGACTAAGAAACAGAGCAGACAATGAACATTTGCACTTGGAAAACTGATTACTGACTACTGCCATTAATGATTATAGATCAATTCAGCTAGAGATTTTATAAAAGATAAGATGAATAAATCTCTTGCTTTGTACTGCAAATAATTGTAGTGTGGTACTTTACATCCTTTTTTATGTGGCAACACTATAATTAACTTGAAGACAACATCAGAATTAAGAATAAAGAATTTCATGTTAAAACCCAGATCAGCATAATAAAATATTTTCTTCAGTTATATAATGATACATAAAAAATTGTGGTGAAAGTGAGGTAAATAAATACGTCCAACACTTACTCGTGATAAGAAGAAAATTACTTGTACTTTCAAAATAAGGGATGAAATGCAAATCAATCAAAACCAAATCAATCAATAGCTTGAGACAAAATTTTTGCAAGGTATTAGAATGCTTTCAGTTGAACAAGTACTTGTATTAATCTGTCAATTCATGTGTTGATACATAGCAATCACTTTAGAACCAACTATTAGAAAAACCCTGAAATCTCAATCCAGTAATTTTTGAAAACGTTAATTAAGAAATGTCAGAGATTCACTACTCAGATTCACAACTGAGACCCTTTTAAGATGGCTCTAATGTACATGAAAAAGAAAGTAAAAAGGAAGCCTCATAAGAAAAGTCTTTAGAAAGAAAAATAAGAATTAACTTACTTAAATGGCTACATAAAATGAAAAGGAAACAAGCAAGAAGGAACAAAAGATTGATCACATCTTCTACCAGTTGCCAAAATGCTACTATTGACTAAAATGGAGCCCTGCGAAGTTGGGTAGATAGCTTTCAAAGGTTAAAAAGTGAAGGATGGCCACCAGAGCCTAAGATTAGGCTGGAGTATTATTGCTGAAACTGAAGCAAGAATATGAATCAAATAAGGCTGCAAAATCAATTTGTCATTCTAAAAAAAGATATGGAATGTTAACCCAAAATTAAATTGCTGTTTAAATTCGCTTAAGTATGTTAAAGAAAACCACAGGCCCCAAATGGCATCACTAAAAGCCCTTGATGTCAAACCTAGATTTAACACCTGATGTAACTGCAGTTTTCACCTCTCCCAGAAACATAACCTTAATCAACTAAGTTGGAGTTTTCCAGCCAGACACCAGTAATCTGTCACAATGGGTCCTCTCCATCCCACATAGAAAGAAGAAGCAATCTACCAGATAAAAACCCTTTCTAGTTTTTCCCCCAAAGAAAAGATGTCCAGGTCCAAAACTGATCCTTTTTTTGCTTTTGTTAATATATCCCTTACCCT
This sequence comes from Hipposideros armiger, assembly GCF_001890085.2. NCBI lineage: Eukaryota > Metazoa > Chordata > Mammalia > Chiroptera > Hipposideridae > Hipposideros > Hipposideros armiger. The sequence continues at coordinate 193,795 of NW_017731695.1, forward strand.
ACTTTTCTTCCTATAAAAAAGTTCCATTTTTTACAACCCTTGAAACACCTTCTAGTTGCTAAATGGGACGCTCCATGTTCATAAATTGCTTAATAAAGCCAATTAGATTCTCATATTTAGTTGGTTGAATTTTGTTTTCTAACAGGTATAAAGAAAAAACCAGGACTACTAAGGAATAAGGAGAAAACCATCGATATTTTTAAAGTAATTATTCCTAAAAAATTAATTCTTATATGTTTAGAGAATACTTACAGAGCTGATTTATTTTTTTGTCTAAAAATCAACCACCCTAAATCAAGGTAGATTTTTCTGGGTCCAAACTATATAGTATTCTTCTCTAGAATAGAAGTTGTATAGGCTATCTCTATGTTAGACATAGTTGCAGATAATTTCTCCTACAATACGATGTTACATGAGCCCCAGAGAAGTATTATAGCAAAGTGAGACATATTTGGTTTCTGACATTTTTATTGGATAGAGATGCTCCTTGTTTTCCCTACATAACTAAATATGTTAGTAGATAATTTCTTTATTTCTCTTCCTTTGTCTTCTTCTAGAACTAGTAATGGCTCCAAATTTCTTAAATGAATCTATGTACAAAAAAGGCTCAAAAATGCATAGCCCATCAATTATTACTTAAGGAATTCAATTTTAATCCAGAAAAAGAAATGAGATATGTCAAAATTATGACAATAGCATCATATGCTAGTCACATTCCTCATTTATTAAATATTACCCATGTCAAATTAAAAAATGACTCTGGTTTTGTGGGACCAGCTGACTAGAGAAAATGTAATATATCTCAACTTTAGAAAATTTAATGAAAATGTTCTCTAAGAAAATCTTCCTAAGAAATAAATTCAAATTGGGTTTAGAATCAAAATGAATGTTACTTGCAAAGTATTAATGACTATAACAACAAAATACAAATAAAAGTTAATTTATATGAGGAAGATGCATACATAAGATCAAACCTGGGCTTGATTTAATTTTACTGAAATATTAGTGACATTAAAAGTAGACAAAATAGGGCTGGCTGAGTGGCACGTTGGTTAGGAGTTGGCTTGGGATGCCAGCTCTGAGCAGTAGGGCACCAGTTCGGATCCCACATGAGGGCCAGTGACGCCGCGCCCTCTGCAGCTAAGATAGTGAACAACAGCTCGACCTGGAGCTGGGCTGTGGTGAGTTGCTGGCGACGGTGTAGTCTGCAGTGGGGCTGGCCAGCAGCTGGTGTGAGCTTTCGTGAGCTGCCATCCCATGGCAGCTGAGCGACTGCCTCACCCAAAAAGAGTGCAATGATAATACCAACATGGGCCAGTGAAGCAAAGTCCTCCACAACTACACTGAAGAGCAAAAGGACAGCAACTTGTCTGTTCCCCTCCCCCAATACCCCAATTTTTTTTAAAAAAATTAAAAATTAGAAAGATTTAAAAAAAGAAAATAAAATAAATTCCTAAATTAACTTTAGAGCTTGAGAGAAGGAGAGTGAATGAGATTAGAACTTGCAGAAAATGCCAAAGGTTGAATCATTCTACTGAAAATTTTTGGATCACTTATGAGTAAAATTGGATAAAAGTTAAGAAAGATACACACTTCACATCACTGTAATATAATCACCGTAATATACAAAAATAGGACACTAACAATCTAGAAAAGCAGTTCTTAAGCTTTTAAAAAGCAGAGTAAGCCTTTTTCAAAGAACACATTACACAGAAATTCAACATTTGCAAAGTCGAAAAAGTCAGCCAGCTATGGCTGAAGTAAAGTAGGGACCTCACAGCCCCATACCCTCAGTTCTGTGAAACACCACTCACAAACCATGAAAGGTTACACAGCCAATAAACTCAATTTTCCTTTTTTTCAGTGCTGGTTTTCTACTTACTTCTTCCTGAAGGCCCATCTCAAATTTACCTCCTCCACAGAGTCTTCTGACTTAAGTGGGAATTAATGTCTCATCTACAAAAGTACCATAGAATTTATATTGTAAAGTTCATTTCTAGTATCCTACCTTTTACACTGACCACACAGAGACATACACTTCCCCCCTCCCATCCTTCATTTCCTGATTGAAAGCTTCTCAGAGGGTGGGCATATTTTTTAATCTATATTCCTAAGAACGTATCAAATAGAAGACCCTCAATAATATTAATTTGTTGAATATAGGAGTGACAGGTAAGTTAATCAATGACTATGGGAAAAAATGGCCTTAAAATGTTCTAACATAAAGAAACAAGACCTGGACTACTAACAATCCCTAGCTGCTCTCTATGAAAAGTCTGGAGCCGTTCTGGATAGTCAGAACTGTTGTCCAATTCCCAGTGCAGCTGTGGCCTCTTCGGGATTTTTAAGTTCTATGGAAATTTAAGGCCATTACCAAAAAAGGAAAAGCAGATTATGGGGTGATACTTAATTTTCACCACCCCTCCCGATTTTAAATAATTTCTATTCATTAAGAACAATCCATTTAATAAAAACTGGTGAGGCAGGAATGTTTGCAGCATTCTCCTTACAATGTACTTGGAACTGTTAATGTATAATAACAGTGATTTGGGGTGAGATAATGGCATTGGTGCTTTGTGCCTTTCAAATGCTATGTGAATAGTGAATGTTATATTCCAGGAAGATGCTTTGTGTCTGACTCTATTTGGGTAGGGTTTAAATCACCATTGCTGTCACCTCTGTTTTTCATTTTGAATTCTGTCCAAGACTATTGAGAGAACATTGTAATAGCCCAGCTGCGCAAAACAGCAGGAGCCCTAAACAAAATTACATCAGCCTCCAAAGAAATCAGGGTAAACTTCTTTAAAATTGAAAATGTAATCAGTTGCATTTGTACATTGCTAGTGCTCAAGAAAAAAAAATAAATTCAGACTGGGAAGAATGACTTGAAGGACAGCAAGAATACTCTATGCAACACATTTTAATAAAGTTTTGTTTTGTTTTTAAAGATCCCCAACCCCCCCCCCCAAACTCACTTAACAGAACCTTTTCTCCATTACCTTCATGCCTAGGATAACTGGAGGTGGGTGGTGGTGGGTTTGAACCTGATTTAAAGTACTCATGACTAGTGGCCAAGTGGTCTCTCTTGTTCAAATGAAGAGATCTGTCTTGATGAGCTTAAATGTTCTCAAGTCAACACAAAAAAATTAATAAAACAATGTAAGTTCTAGTTCTCTCTCTTATTTATTCTTTCAGAAGGCATTAACTGGAAATTTGCTATTCCCCAGACACTGCTAGGTAGACATGGCTTCAGTCCTAGGAGTTCCAATCTATGGGAGAGAATGAGATAAGTACAGTTGAACATAATTTAAATTACAGAAGTTGGAGCACAGAGGGACTAAGGAGCACCAAGGATGGTGATATAGCGGAAGTGATATTTGAAGAGGATTTTGAATGATGATTTTGTTAGATGGACTTGGGGAAAGGACTGAATACAGAAGGAAAGGAATTAATCAGAAAAAGAACAGCCTATACAGCGATATCGAAGCATACAAAGTCATGGTGTTTGGGAATAGGAGAAAAGGGGAAAGAAAAAGCTGAGATGTACTTTTTCCTGTTCCTTAAATAAGTAATCTCATGAGAAAAGTATTATTATTTCCTAGTTTATACAAGGAAACTGAGGCTCAGAGAGATTAACCTGTTCAATGTGACTCTAAGTGGTAGATGTTACAATAAGAGAAATGGAAATGTCACTAAAATTTATGCTGGAGAAGAACAGAAGAAAAGAATGAAAGAAAGAGGTAGTGGTTAACCTGTGAAGTGCTTTATAGGCAACAGGAAGAAATGCAGAATTTTAGGAATATAACTCCAGTGGCAGTAAACAGTGACTATTTTCATTTGATTCAGCTTTGGCCTTCAGAAAACAAAAGGAACACACCCTAACTCATTTTATTAGGCCAGCATTACCCTAACACCAAAAACAGACAAAGATATTATGAGAAAGGAAAAGTACTCACCAATACCTCTCATGAACACAGATGCAAAAATCCTCAAATACTAGCTAATCAAATCCAACAATTTATATGAAGAATTATATGCCATGACTAAGTAGAATTTATCCTAAGTTGCAAGACTGGTTCAACACTTGAATATCAAAAAATATAACTCATAACATCAAAAGACTAAAGAAGAAAAAAATATCATATTACTTGATTCAGAAAAAGCATCTGATAAACTCCAACACCTATTCATGACAAAAGCTCTCAGAAAACTAGGAACACTGGGGAATTGCATCAATTTGGTAAAGAGCATCTTTAAAAAGTCGTACAGCTAACATCATACATAATGGTGAGAAAGTGGACTCTTTCCCCATGAAACAGGGAACAAAGCAAGGGTCTCTTGTCTCACTATTCCTATTCAGCATTGTACTAGACGACCTATATAGTTCAAGGACAAGAAAAGGAAATAAACAGTATATAGATTGTAGACATGGTATTACATATAGAAAACCCAAAAGACTCTACCAAAATAACTGTTAGAACTAATAAATGAATTCAGGAAAGTTGTAGGAATCAAAATCAATATACAAAAACCTGTTGTTTGCATATACTAACAACAAACTATCAGAAAGAGAAATTAAGAAATCAATCCCCTTTACAATTACATCGAAAACAATAAAATACCTAGGAATAAATTCAACCAAGGCAGTGAAAGACTTATACACTGAAAATTATAAAACATTAATGAAAGAAATTGAAGAAGAGTCAAATGAATGGAAAGATATTCTGTACTCACCCATTGCAAGAATTAATATTGATAAAATGTTCATAATACCCAAAGCAATCTACAGATTCAGTGCAATCCATATCAAAATTCCAATGGCATTTTTCATAGAAATATAAAAATTCCTAAAATTTGTATGGAACCACAGAAAACCCCTGAAAAGCCAAAGAGATATGGAGAAAGAAGAACAAAGCTGGAGGCATCATGGTCCCTGATTTCAAATTATATAACAAAGCTACAGTAATCAAAACAGTATGGTATTGACATAAAAACAGACACATTGATAAACCTACACATATATAGTCAATTAATTTATGATAAAGGAGCCAAGAATATACCATGGAGAAAGAACGGTCTCTTCAGTAAATGGTGTTGGGGAAACTGGAAAGTCACATGCAAAAGAATGAAACTGGACCACTATCTTATACCATACACACATATCAACTCAAAAAGGATTAAAGGCTTGAATGTAAGACCTGAAACCATAAAACTACAAGAAAACATAGGCAGTAAGCTCCCTGACTTCCATCTTGGTGATGAGTTTTTTTAGATGTGACACCAAAGGTAAAGGCCACAAAAGCAAAAATAAACAAGTGGGATGACATCAAAGCAAAAACCTCCTGCACAGCAAAAGAAACCATCAACAAAATGAAAAGACAACTTACTGAATGAGAGAAAATATTTGCAAATCATATATCTGATAAAAGGTTAATATCCAAAATATACAAACAACTCATACAACTAAATAACAACAAAAATAAACAATCCGATTAAAAAATAGGCCATGAGGGCCGGCTGAGTGGCTCAGTTGGTTAAGAGCTCGCTCAAGAGTTTGAGCTCTAAGCAACAGCGGTTCGAGTCAGCCCGAGCTGAGCAGCCGTGAGCTGCCAACAGGTGGCGGGATGGCTCAGCTAAAAAATAAATAAATAAATAAATAAATAAATAAATAAAAAAATAAAAAATAAAAAATAGGCCATGAATCTGAATAGATATTTTTCCAAAGACATAGAGATGTCCAACAGGTACATGAAAAGATACTCAACATTACTAATCATCAAGGAAATGGAAATCAAAATCATAATGAGATATCAGCTTCACCTGTTAGAATGGCTACCATCAAAATGACATGAAACAACAAATGTTGGTGAGGATGTGGAAAAAAGGGACCCCTGTGCGCTGTTGGTGGGAATGTAAATTGGTGCAGCCACTATGGAAAAGATTATGGGGGTTCCTCAAAAAATTTAAAATAATAGATTGTCAGAAAAGTCATGATGCATTTTTCCAACAAAAAACAGAAAAAATATGTCATGACTTTTCCAACAACCCAATAGTACTGCCATATGAGCCATTAATTCCATTTCTGGGTATTTATCCAAAGAAAATGAAAACCCTAACACAAAGAAATATCTGCACCCCATGTTCACTGTAGTCTTATTCACAATAGCCAAGATACCGAAACCTAAACATCCATTAATGGATGAACAGATCAAGAAAATATGGTACCACTGAATATTATTCAGCCAAATAAAGGAATGAAATCTTGCTATTTGTGACAAAGTGGATGGAACTTGAGGGCATTATGCTAAGTGAAATAAGTCAGACAGAGAAAAACAAATACTGTATAATCTCAATTATATGTGAAATCAAACTATAAAATGAAAACTGAGTTCATAAATACGGAGAACAGACTGGTGGATGGCAGAGGTGGGGGTTGCAGGTGAGTGAAATGGGTGAAAGGAGTCAAAAGGTACAAAATTCCAGTTATAAAATAAATAACTTACAGGGATGTGATGCACAGCATGGTGAGTAGAGTTAATAATGCTGTATTGCATAATTGAAAGTTGGTAAGAGAATAAATCTTAAAAGTTCTCATCACAATAAAATTTAGCAATTGTATGGTGATGAATATTATATTAACTTATTGTGATGATCACTTCACAATATATACAAATATGAAATCATGTTGTGTACCTGAAGCTAATAAATGTTATATGTCAATTATACCACAGTAAAAATAAAAAAGAAAATTACTGATGGAAAAAAAATCAAAGACATTGTAAATAAATGTAGAGATATTTTGTCTTCATGGACCAAAGACACATTGTTAAGGTTTCTTCCCAATTTGCTTTATAGATCTATAGATTCTTCCTAATTTGATCTATAAATTCAAAGCATGCCCCATTAAAATCTCAGCAAGCTATTCTGTACAGACTGAGAATCTGGTTTGAAAATTTATATGGAAAGGCAAAGAACCCAGAATAGCCAACACAGGACCAAAGAAGACAGACCAAGTTGGATGACTCACACTACCCAATTTCAAGAATTACTATAAGGCTACAGTAATCATGACAGCATGGTATTGGTGAAAAAACAGATACAGGTCAATGGAACAGAAGAGAAACCCCGGAAATAGACCTCTACAAATAGTCAACTGATCTTTAACAAAGAAGGAAAGGTAATTCAGTAGAGAGAGAACAGTATTTTCAACAAATGGTGCTGGAATAACTAGACACCCATATGTCAAAAAAGAATCTAGACACAGAGTTTACACCTTTTACAAATATTAACCCAAAAGGGATCATAAACTTAAGTGTAATGCAAAACTATAAAAGCCCTAGAAGACAGCATAGAAAAAAATCTGGGCGACCTTGGTTTGGCAATGAGACACAAGACCAAAAGAACAATCAATGAAAGAAAAAAAATTGTTAAGTTGGACTTCATTAAAGTAAAAAACTTCTGCTCTGTGAAAGACATTTTTAAGGGAGGGGGTGGTAGATGAGGGTAAACGGGGTCAAATATATGGTGATGGAAGGAGAACTGACTGGCTAGAGAACACACAATGTGATCTATAGATGGTGTATTACAGAACTGTACACTTGAAACCAATGTAACTTTACTAACCATTGTCACCTCAATAAATTTTATAATAAAAAAAGATGAAAAGACAAGCCACTGTCTGGGAGAAAATATTTGCAAAACACATATCTGATAAAGGACTTGTACCTAACTTATAAAGAAATCTTAAAACTGAACAACAACAAAAAGAAAAAACCCAATTAAAAAATGGGCAAAATAACTGATCAGAGACCTCACCAAAGAAAATATATAGACGGTAAATACACATGTGAAAGAAGGCTCAACATCATATACTCGTATGTCATTAGAGAACTGCAAATTTAAAAAATAATGAGATACCAGAAGAATGGCTAAAATTTTTTATTATTTTTTAAGTGACAACACCAACTGAGGTGAAGTTGCAGGGCAAGAGGAATTCTCATTCACTTCTAATGAAAATGCAAAATGGTGCAGACACTTGGGAAGACACTTTGACAGTTTCTGACAAAAGTGAGCATAGTCTTATAGTATATTATGGGTCGAACTGTATTCCCCTTGCCCAAAAGATACACTGAAGTCCTAACCCCCAGTACTTCAGGATGTGACCCTATTTGTATTTGTATTATAACTAGTTAAGATGTATTATAATTAGTTAAGATGATGTCAGATCCGAGTAGCGTGAGACCTTAATCCGATCTGACTGATGTCTGCATAAGAGAAAAGACATAGACACACAGGGAGAATGACCCATGAAGATGGAGGCAGGAATTGAAGTGAGGCAGGGATTGAAGTGATATACCTACAAGCCCAGAAATGCCAAGGACAGCTGGCCATCACCCAAAAACTAGAAGACAGGTATAAAACAGATTCTCCCTCAGAAGGAATGAAACCTCCTTACACCTTGATTCAAACTTCTGGCCTCCAGAACTGTGATAGGATAAATTTCTGCTGTTTTAAGCCAACGAGTTAATGGTACTTTCTTATGGAAGCCCTAGGAAACTAATATACCATATAATCCAGCAATTGCACTCCTAGATAACTACTCAACTGATCATATCCACACAAAAATGTACATGCAAATGTTTATAGCAGCTTTACTCATAATTGTGAAACAATGAAAGCAACTAGGATATCCCTTCATCTTGGTGAATAGAAGACCAACTATGGTACGTGCATACAGTGGAATACTATTCAGTGATTAAAAAAAAAATGCTCTCAAGCCACAAAAAGACATGGATGAACTTAAATGCATATGGCTCAGTGAAAAAAGCCAGTCTGACAAAGGTGCGCTTCCAATTATATGAAATTCTGGAAAAGGCAAAAAGAGATTCATTAAACTTATCTGTGGTTGTCAGGGGTTTTGGCCTGGGGGGAATTAAATGAGTGACACAGAGGGGACTGTTTAGTCAGGAAAACTATTCTGTATGATACTGTAATGGTGAATCAGACATTAATCATTTGTGAAAATCCACAGAACTTTACACTACAAAGAGTAAGCTTTTTTTTTTAAAGATTTTATTGGAGGGGCCGGCTGAGTGGTGCGTTGGTTAAGAGCTGGCTTGGGACGCTGCAGGGCCCTGGTTCGGATCCCACACTAGAGCCAGTGAAGCTGCGTTCTCTACAGCTAAGATGGTGAACAATAGCTCGACCTGGAGGTGGGCTGCACTGAGTTGCTGGCAACGGCGTAGGCTGCAGCCCCTGCTGCAGTGGGCAGCCATAAGCTACCATGTGTGGGCAGCAGCCAGCGTGAGCAGCTGGCAGCAGGTGTGAGCTGCCATCAGCCTCAGTGAGCGGCAGCCCAATGGCCAGCAAGCGACTGCCTCAGCCAGGAAGAGCGCAATGATAATACCAACATGGGCCAGTGAAGCTACGTCCTCCACAACTAGACTGAAGAACAAAAGGACAGCAACTTGTCTGTTCCCCTTCCCCCGATCCCCCAGCGCTGTTCCCCTCCCCCAACTCCCCAATAAAATCTTTTTAAAAAAAGGTTGCTCAAGGCGGCTCACAGCAGCTCATGAAAGCTCATGCCTGCTGCCGGCCAGCCCCATTGCAGCCTATGTCATTGCCTCCGAGTCACGGCAGCCCAGCTCCAGGTTGAACTGTTGTTCACCATCTTAGCTGTAGAGGACGGAGCGTCACTGGCCCTAATGTGGGATCCGAACCGGAGCCCTGCTGCTCAGAGCTGGCGCCCCAAGCCAACTCCTAACCAACGAGCCACTTGGCCGGCCCTACAAAGAGTAAACTTTAATGCATACAGGTATTTAAGAAATAATTTAGGAGGTCAGGGATCTCATGATCAGGGATCTTATGATGGAATGTAGAGCGTGAGGAAAGAATTTAAATGTATTATAAATGCATGAAAACCTCATTGAATGGAGTACAGGAATAAGGTGCTAACCTGCATCATTTTGGAACTGAGTGGGATCTGTAAGAATAAAGCAAAAGGATAAGCACTGCACCCTAGTTGATAATTTTCCTTCCCACGGGTACTGGTTAATAATACCGAAACCACTATGCATACCGAAACTGAAAAATGAAGTAAATGGATGGCAGATGGTGGGCGCCAGGACTCTCACTGTTGGAGTGGGAGGTTACAGATAAGCAAGGAGGTGGAGCTAGAATGATCCATGTGGTGATTGATTAGAGTTAGAGACATCAGTATGAACTCATGTCTAGCTTAATTACAGATACAGATGGATACATATATACATATTTCTAACTATATGTATACACACAGGTTAGTATACATACATTTATCTCCTTGCTCTGTCAGCTGAGAGGAGCTAAGAAATGACACGCCAGTAAAAATGAGTACACCTAGCACTTAGATCCTGGTTCTAATATCATTCTTCAATAAAAGGCACAGGTTTTCTTAGAGAAATGACTGATTCTAGGATTGGCACAGAAAATATACAAGATGAAAAAAGAAAAAGAAAATATACAAGATGAGCCTGGAGCACCCTGTAGTGCCAGAAAGTAAGAAAATGCTAAAAAACAAAAACAAACAAACAAAAAACCCCAAAACTCAAAACCCCAAACAAAACACCCCACAATGAAAGGTATGTTAAAGGGACACAGGAGTGAATTTAAAGAGTTCCCAATGGCCAAAACTGGAACAATTTAAGCAAAAAATAAAGTTGTATTGGATAATAACCTAAAATATAAAATGAATACCCATGAGTCCATAATATAAATATATAATAAAGTAAATGAATGAATGTATTCCAAATATTTTATGTACTTACTCCGCCTTTAAGGAAGTGGAGTGTAAATTTGCAATTCCTTAAGCATGGGCTGTATATAGTTACTTTCTTTTAAAAAAATACTGTATGGAAAGGGGCGGGGGTAAACAGTAACTTGACAGTGGAGAAACCTGACAAACACTACATCAAAACAGATGATACAGGTTAACATCAACAGTGATAAGTCTATTGATAGTATGTCCCCTTAATGTGACATGACGACAACACCACCTTACCTCTGTGGTCTTCCTCCTCCCCAAAACGAATTATCCCAGCCTGATCATGATGAAAACATCACACAAATCTCAATTTAAAAACATTCTATAAAATACTGAATAGTTAATTCTCAAAACTGTAAAGATCTTCAAAAACAAGGAAAGTCTGAGAAACTGTCACAACCAAGAGAAGCCTAAATAGATAGGACTACTAATTGTAATGGGTATTCTGGATAGGATCTTGGAACAGAAAAAAGGCATTAGAAAAAAAGGGAGGAAATCTAAATAAAGTATGGTCTTTAGTTAATAATATATGGATATTGGTTCTCTAATTGAGATACATTTACCATACTAATCTTAATAATAGGGGACTGGATATGAAATATATGAGAACTCTCTGTACCATCTTCACAAAAATTCTATAAATCTAAAGCCATTTTAAAATTAAAATTTTATTTATAAAAAAGGAACATCCCAAAATAATAAAGCTGGCCTTAGAAATGTGGATAGGAAGAAGCAGGCATAATTATACCGATCTAAAGGAGTACAGATAGTCTCACCAGCACAGAATTGTAGTGCCATCACCTTCATTCTAACATTCAGCTTCATTCATTTGTGCACTATGTCGTGCAGATTCTTCTGTCCTCAAGAATCCTGTTTCAAATTATAGAAAGTCTGGTACCTGGAGATGCTGTAGAGAATAGTAACTGACAGACTTAGGAGCTGGATTGCTTCTGGCCAAACATGAGCTCCTAGCATGTTCTAGCTGTACATTCTTAGGCAATTTACCTACCTCTCTGAGACTCAGCTTTCTCATCTGCAAAATGAGAATAATAATAATAATAATAATACCGCATCAAACTTTTGTGAAGATGAAATAATATACGTAAAACACTAGAATAGAACCTGACACTTATGTAGGCATATTAATTGTTAACTATTTAATCAGTCCATTCATTCAACAAAAATGTTCCAATAACAAAGAAGTGTTATGAATTTGAAACAGGAAGAGCTCAAAGGAGGAAGTGTTAAATTCAACTTGGTAAAGGAAAACTAGGATTTATAGAAGAAAATGGAATAAAAATTTCCATCTCAGCTTACTTTGTCAAACCATGGTAGGCTTACATAGAAAGAAAACTAAAATTCTTCACATCGCGTTTAATTTCTTAGGCCTCAAACCTATAAATTAATGTTGGCAAACTGTATGACAGCATCAAATTTAAGGTCTTCTGGGCAGAAATCACCTTCCAAAGGGGTATCTCAGTGCTTACAGACACCTACACATTTCTGCCTGCAGAGAAACTGACAAGGTTTCTCAAACTGGATTTCAGCCTACAAAAACACTTCTCCCAGCATTGCATACATCCCATACCCTCTCCCTTCCAAACTCCTCCTCCAGAGAAGCACTTTAACCAAAAGCATCCATAAGGATGACTATAGGGCATTTGTTCCAAATATTTATCTATTAATACGTTACAAAGTAAGCCAAGCCAAGCAGTGTGGCCTTGACAAAGGTTTCCTTTTTCTTTTGAAAAAGGAAGGAAAGCAATACTTTATTTGGTATACTATTCTCCCTACCCCCTAAATGTTTACTAAAGTAACAGGAAATAAATTTAAGAAAACTGTGTGTGTGTGTGTGTGTGTGTGTGTGTGTGTGTGTGTGTGTGTGTGTGTAGTGAGGGGGGCTAAAGTACTAACAAAACAATATTACATAAAAGGAAAGTAGAAATTTTCTGAGTTTGATAATAAATACTATAGACAAGAGAAGACAGAGTCCATGTACTGACAAAATTGTGTCCATTATGACACAATATTAGGCTATTCATGTAAATATAAGATGTTAATCCTATTTCCTTAAGTAAAAACATTACAAAATTTTCTGAAAACTAAGTTTCTACAAAGAATAATAGCCTTTAAATACTTGACAAATAATGTAGGAAGTGTGTAGGTTTTAACATTTTTCTCTGTGTATATCCTGGTTTGCGTTCATGTGAGATTATTTTCATGTTTAAAATATTTTTATGAAAAAACATTTTCAATGATCTTCAACTGAAGAACAACAGAACAAAGACACAGTGGTCCAAAAGTAACCATTAAAAAGCAACTAAGATGATAATGCAACAGCTTGACTACAAACTATGGTCTGAATTCCGTTATTTATGGAATACAAATTCACAAGAGTTTCTGGATATTCACTATATAGTTCTTGAAACAACATTTAATTGCATGAAACCAAGAGTGGAAAAAAGGAAGTAATCAAAACAGTTTAAGCTAGGTTTGCAAAGTTCATTTTCCTAACAGTTGCAGCTTTGTTGGTTCCCTGAAGTATAGCTTTATAATTGAAATAAACAATGGTCGCACAATTAGACAACTAAACAGAATTTAAATCACCATTCCAATTTAAAGTTAATGATTACCTTATAAATAGTAGAGAGACATGTAACTCCACAAAGATTGAATACATTAGAAACAGATAATAGTGGAAAAATACTAGAAGAAGGGGGAGTAATATTAGTAAATGTTTTGTGTAACATTTTTTATTAGTACTCTACTTTAGCCCCCATCACCAAATAGACACACACACACACACACACACACACACACACACACACACACACACAACCAAGGAAGTCATTTGTTTAAAGCTGAGGAAAGATCACAGCCGACAGCTAAATTATATAATACTTGAAGTGGGTATTCAAGTGTCTAAAAAAAGGAGGTTCAGTAACAGAGATGTAAAATTGCTCTCTTAAGACTTTCAGCTATTTGATGAGTCAAATATTCATCATATCAAACTATATTTTTTAATTTAAAAATCAAAAGTTGGTTGGCCTCCAAATTATAAACTGTATTTCCTTCTCTGACTTCACTACCATTTTGTGGTAAGAGGAGAACAGTATTAGGAAGCAGAATGAAGGTCAAACCAGAGTTCATATAATTTACATATATACAAGCTCTTTCCACTTCAACACTTTTAATTTACTAACCTTCATCCACACTAGATTGGTAAAGATTCCATAAAAATGGCATTTCAACTCTACCACTACCAGAGGTCATGAGTAGTTGTGAGCTGAGATCTTAGACTTGTACATCATACGGTTTATTTCTGTAGCCTGCGTTTTTGTACTCATTTGTAAAGTTGAGGGCTTTTTCTTAATTAACATTATTAACAGGATTTGATATGAGCCCTGCAAAGTTGAATAGGTACAAAAAAATGACAGTCTTTAAAATGATGGTGAAAAGAGAGAAGTGATTATGATGGACACAAAAGGGGAGAATTTTTTTAGGTATTGAGAAAATATGAAATGATTCTTTTAAATTTATTAAATTTAATAATTTTGAAAGATCACAAATCATTTAACACGTGACAAGTGCTATGTGACCCTAAATAATAGGAGCTGAGGAAAAGTGACTGATATAATGAAAAACTTGCTAGCTAAGGGTTCATCATGTACTTTCCATAATCCTTAATCTGATGTTCACTGAGGAGAAGAGAGTTTTTTGAAGAACAGGAGAATTAAGGTGTTGATCAAGTGTTGATTTCAATCCATGAATGATTCCATAGATTTAAGGCCTATTCAAATCTCTAAGACATCAAAATGAAGAACAAGGTAGCAATGATAGCCATAGCTGCTAAACCTTTCCCCATGAATTGCTTGTGGAGATTATTAAGATGGTGTTACCTTTTACAATGTATCTTCTGTGAACATAAAACTGGCTGGTAAAAAAAATTATTAATACACACATATCCATACATATATAACATATATATTTTATAGATATCAAAAATGGTTATGCCTAGTTTGAGATTTTGAGAGATGAATTTACTTTCCTATTTGGTGCAAACATATTCAGGGAGTAAAACACAAGCCTCGTTCACTCATTTTGGACTCTCAAAATTATTAATTTATTAACAGCCTTTTGGAATTCATCCTGTTCCAAAATAGAAATTTATGTTGTTTCCCAAATGTCTATGTCCTTTCTCTTCAATTACATTTTTGAAGGTCTTCACAGGCAATGACTGTTTCTAACAATAACATCTAAACTAAACAAATGCCTATAGAATGAAGAGTTGAAACTAAAAACTTAGGTAATTATAAATCAGCATGAACCAAGAAACCCTATATCAACCTTTTGCATAGCATTCATATTCATGCTATACTCTTATTCATTTTTTTCCTAAAGAAGAGACCACAGAGCTAAATCATTGGTGAGTCTCTTATGTAACTAAAACTAAAAGTTAACTGGAAGAATCTTTTATGGTTCTACTTATATTTTTTTAAAATTCAGTATCCATTTTCTTCATTTCTAATATATTTTTAAGTAGATTATATGGTTTAAAGGTGTCATGAAAACAGCAGCACCTTTTTGAAACTGATATTCTAATTAGAACTTTATTGATTTACATTACTCTAAGAATGTATGTAAAGAGTATCATAGTTTATATAACAAGAACTTCCATTTCAGTGAGAATACATGAATTGAACACATACAAGTACATGCCAGTTAAATATATCAAATTGTATATTAACAATAAAATACCCTTTTAACATACTTTTGTACTCATGCAAAACAACTAACAACCTTTAGAAAAAAATCTTAAAAGTTTAGCTTTTTAAGCAAGCAGTAGGAAAGTAGAAAAGTTCAGTTCATTTGGGGCTGAATTTCAAAGCACATTCATGCTTCATAGGCCAACAATGTAGAATTTTGGATCACTAATATTAATAATACCCGATCCAAGTGCATGCCTCGTATGCACATGCATGCACACACACATCCATTCTATTCTTATTCTCTCCACACCCCTCCCTGCCTTACTCTCTCTCCCTCTTTCCTTCTTTCCACATATAGAAATATAGTCATATAGGAAGACAGAAAGTACATAGTAAATAGTAGACCCTAAAAACTGATTGTGGAAATTAATAAGACATAAAAATCATGAAAACACTTACTTCATCAGCCACCATGCACCTGGAAAAAAAATAAAACCAAATTAATTTCTTAATTATCAAAGTCAACCATTTTCAAAGTTCAGATTAAGGAGCTTGACACAAAATAGCTTACAAATATGTTAAAGTACTAAGCTAGAGAGAGGTGTTTCTAAGTGTGCATGAGAAACGGGCCAGTGCTGATTTTATAAGACTCTCCAGCTGCCAACAGCATATGGCTACATGGGAGTATTAGGGCTTCAGATGTGTTGCTCCCCACTGCCTCCCCACTGCCTCCCCATTGTGGAGATGGCCACAATGACCCTTCAAAAATACAGCAAAATGGCAAGTGATTGTGCCAACGACTTCCCTCCTTACCAGGAAACCTTAAAATTGGTTTTCCCTAGATATTAAAAGAATGCTGTATTAAAGTGCATGAAAATAAGTGTCAACCACATATAAGTATGTTCAACATTTAATTGTGTATGCTAGACTAGATACGTTAAGCTTATTTTCTAGCTGAATTTTGGTTTCTATTATTTTGCTAAATTTTTTCTATTCTTTCTTATTGGCCTATAGAAGTAAATCCTATACACTGAAAATTGAAGTTAGGGGCATAAACTAAGGTCCTAAAAAGAAGAAAAAGCAAAGAACAAAAAGAAAAAAAATAACAGGTATGGTCAGGTTAGAGATAGTACCTGACATCATAAGGGGAAAAACTAATCTCTTTTTTTTAAATTATTTTTTATTATGAAATACACATTCTTTAGAATTAGTTTCAGGAAAAACTAATCTCTTCACTGAAGGGATTTCCAGGCAATCTGAAAAAGTACTGAAATATAAAAAGTTGGAATCAAAGCGGTTATTTCTATTTTTCTTCCTACCTTTTTTCACCAATTGTCTTGACATTATATAATTTTATAAGATTTCTTTTAACATAAGACACAAATTAAGAATTTCAGAATAAATATATTATCAAGGAAAGAGTTATAAGTAAAATGGAATTTCGTTCTTAGAAAGAAAAAATATGTCAACTTATCTAATAACTGTTTTTATGGAACAATAAAATACAAATACTTTAACTGAAATTTAAAACATATGGAAGAGTAAGAAGTTTATTACATTTTTCTTTTTTTTGCAAACACACCTAAAAAGTAGAAATAAAAAGGCAATACTTTGAAAAACATCCTTTATTTCCAGGAAAATTCATGTGTATGCCTACTTTTTCATTTTAAAATGAACTCAAATTTGGTAAAGGTGTCCCTTGAAGTATGTTACTTATTGAGTGTCTACTATGCAGCTTGCACTGTTCTAAGTACTGGGAATATATCAGTGAGTTAAAAAGTCTTTCCCTCATAGAGGGTGACTAGAAGAAGACAATAAACAAATAAGCATATGGTTCACGTGGTGCTCAGTGCTATTAAAAAAAAATTTAAAACAGAGTAAGGTAGTATGGGGAATGCAAGGGAGAGTCTATTTTATAAAGTGGTCAGGAACAGTCTTTATGGTAAGGCAATTTGAACAGATTTGAGCAAGACATACATTTAATGAGGGAGGGAAGTATGAGAAAATCGGGAGGAAATATGTAGTCTCAACAAAGTGATCAGCAAGTGCAAGGGCACTGAGATAAGATACTTATGATGTAGTTTTAAAAGGGCAAGGAAGCTAATGTGACTAAGGTGCAGTGAGTCATGGAAAAGGGTTAAAAAAAAAAGGTTGAAAGGCAGCTGGAGTCCTGACCATGGAAAGCCTTACAAGCAATGGCATGGATTCTGGATTTTCTTAGAATCCTTTGGAGGGAAGCAACATTTTACCTTTTAAACAGATTACTCTGGCTCATAGAGAATAAAGTATAGGAGGCAAGAGTGGAAACATGGAGAGCAGGCAGGAAGCACCTGCAGGAGAGCAGGAGAGAAAGCATGACCCATGGATGAGCGCAGAGGTGCAAGCGGAGAGAAGTGATCAGTTCAGGTACTTTTACAAAGTACAGCAAATAGGGTTTGCTGGTCCACTGGGATGTGGATGTAAAAATAAGAGAGAGAAATCAAGAATAAATCTTAAGATAGTGGCTTATGTAGTTAACTGTGAAAAATGGTTGTAACGCCATCCACAGGGACAGGAAAGGCTTGGACAGGAGTAGGTTTGGGGATGGCAATCAAAAGTTCAGTGTGAACAGGTAAACTTCGTGATATCCACTAGATATGCAAGTTCAGCTATTAAGTAGGCCACTAGATATATGAGTTTGGAATGGTAGGGACAGGAGACGAAATAAATTTGAGAGTCATCAGAACGTAAATGGCATTCGAATGAGTGAGGATACAAGGTATGAGGATACATGACAACGTGACTGTGGCTTGTTTCTCTTCTGTGTCCAACTCCAAGTTTCTTTACTTTTTGGAATTAAGCAGGTCTAAAACCTGCAGGCTGCTGAACAGAGCTTACAACTCTACTAGGGTAACATCAGAGCCACTGGGTTTGCAGCGAAATTGCCTTGTGAGTGGCTAACCAGCTGAAAAGCAGCATCAGGGCACTGGGCAAAAACAGGGCAGTGGGTCACTGGAATAGGTTGGCTTTCAGTGGTAAGATTACCTTCAATCCCTCTGAAATGCTGGAGTTTCCTAATTGAGACAGGTGGGTCTTCCTACTTTGGGAACCAGGAGTTCAAGTAGTTTAGAGAGCATTAAGGCTTACTTCAGGTATCTCTCATGACCTGATTGTCCTTCAGCTTTGAGCACTATGCCCATTCAAACCTCTGGGATTTCTGCTATTAAGGGTAGTTCGGCAATCAGACCTGATTTCCAATGAGCCATTACAGAAAAAAAAACCTGACTATATGAGAGGCCCCAACATTTGAAAGAGCAGAATAAGAGTGAATAATCAGAACACATATCTTGTGAAAGAGAAGTGCCAGAAAAGAAAGATAAACACCTGCCCAAAAATTGTTTGAGCACTCAAGTAAATTCTAATGCATCTCCCCCCATCCCTCTCCCTCTCTCCTTTTCTCTTTCCCCCATCTCTCTTCCTAAAGTGCAAAACCATGATTTTCAAAATCAAAAAAGTAGATAAATTTTTAAAAAAAGGATGCTCATTATTGACACCTAATACCAGTAAGTAGACTGGAAGATTAAGTGCAAGGATTATCTCAAAGCACAGTGCAGAAAGTTAAGCAAATAGAAATACTGAAGATAAAGAAAAAAGACTTGAAGGCTAGATCTTGAAAACTAGTATGTCAAAAATATGTGTTCAAAAGGAGAAGGTGAGGTAACAAATACCAGGAAACATCTCTGGGTTGAAGAAACACCTCTAATGGATAATTAGAAAGGGTAACCAAGTTTCAGGCGGGATTCAAGAGAAAAAGCAAATATGTACTCATATCCTTATGAAATTCATTAATCTTAACCATAAAGAGAAAACCTTGTAAGGGTTCAGACAGAAAGAACAATATCTATAAAGGCAAAAAACAGAGCTGGCTTTGGATTTATCATCAACACTAGAAGCAAAAAATAATGGAAGAGGATTTACGAGGTATGATCAAACAATGCGGTGAATGTTTAAACAAAAAAAAATTATTACAGTAGAAGACACATTGCCATTAATCCCCCTCAAAATACTCCCGCTCGCTTTGAACACACTTATCCCATCGTTCTTGCACTTTCTGAAGAAGTTCTGGAAGTCCTCTTCATGAGCGTCTTTTAGTTGCTCTGTCATGCTGCCTCGATGTCCTGACCAATTCAAAACGTTTACTTTTCACGGCCATTTTGACTTTGGGGAGGAGCCAGAAATCACACGTTGTCAGATCTGGTGAATAAGGTGGATGAGGACACACTGTAATGTTTTTATTTGACAGAAATTGCCGTACCAGAGGTGATGTATGACACAGAGCGTTGTCATAATGAAGGATGAAATAAAGACACGAAGAGGACTTCCAGAACTGCTTCAGAAAGTGGCAAGAACAATGGGATAAGTGTGTTTGAAATGAGAAGGGGGTATTTTAAGGGGGATTAATGGCAATGTGTCTCTTACTGTAATAATTTTTTTTTTAAGATTTTATTGGGGAATTGGAACAGTGTTGGGAAATCGGGGGAGGGGAACAGCACTGGGGAATTGGGGAAGGGGAACAGACAAGTTGCTGTCCTTTTGTTCTCCAGTCTAGTTGTGGAGGACGTCGCTTCACTGGCTCATGTTGCTATTATCATTGCGCTCTTCCCGGGTGAGGCAGATTGGTTGCTGGCCACTGGACAGCCACTCAAGGCAGCTCACGGTAGCTTATAGCAGCCCGAAGCAGCTCCACTGTAGCCTATGCCACCTCTGGTGACTCACAGCAGCCCAACTCCTGGTTGAGGTCGAGCAGTTGTTCGCCATCTTAGCTATAGAGGGTGCAGTGTTACTGGCCCTCATGTGGGATCTGAACCAGGGCCCTGCTGCTCAGAGCTGGCGTCCCAAGCCAACTCTTAACCAACGCACCACTCGGCTGGCCCAATAATTTTTTTATTTTTATTTAACATTCACCATATTGTTTGATTACACCTCGTGGAACACTTGAAAGGAAAACAGAACTTAAGAATCTTACATCCAGCCAAGAAAGGGATGGCAAAAAGATCTAACCTTGGTTCAGGCTAACCAAGATCTCCAAGATTACATGACTCAAGCAAACTATCTGACAAAAAATACTTAAGAAAATAACCAAGCAATAAACAATCCTTAATATAGATATAGGTAGGACAAGATAAATGGAAACCTGCTAAGCACTGACGCTTGATATGTATGAATTTAATGGGTGATGTGTATTATAAATGAGAACTCTCGAAGGGGCACATTCTGAAACGCTGAAGGTGCAAAATTGAAGGGTGGTAACCAAGAAGAGAGGTGCTAAAAGTACAGTTGTCCCCCCTTATCTGTGGAGGGTATGTTCCAAGAACTTCAGGGATGCCTCAAAACTCAGATAGTATGGAATCCTATATGTTGTTTCCTATACAAACATGTCTATGATAAAGTTTAATTTATAAATTAGGCAGAGCAAAAGATGAACAACAATAACCAATAAAATAGAACAATTTTAACACTATACTGTAATAAAAGTTCTGTGAATGTGGCCCCGCCATCCCACCTGCTTTCTCTCTGTCTCCAAAATTTTTAGATCTTACACTCCAAACCTATTCCTGAAATTTGTGTAACCATCCCTTGTTTGTAGTGAATGGCTTGGCGTCCCTTGTTTCAGGGGATCCCTCTCTGAAGTCTTCATATAGGCTCAATGTTTTCTGGCACAACACGTTGCCATCAGTTGGAACATGTTTTCCTGTTCATGTTTTCCAGCCACTGATTTCATGCCTTTTCCATCTTAACACAACTCTTCCCACGCACTATGGCTGTAACTTTTGCAGTTTAAGATGTGACGGCAACACTTTTTCCTTCACAATTTCATGGACAGAAGATTCGTTCTTACCATAGATCTTAGCAACTTCAGCACAGGAATTTTTTCCTTTCCTTAAGTTGAGAATGTTCACCTTCTCATTTAAAGGATGCACTTTACAAAGGCTTCTCTTTGGTGTATCTAAATTGCCAGCATCATGACTCTTGTGCTTTGGGGTCTTTATTAAGTAAAATAAGAGTGACTTGAATATAAGCTCTGCGATACCTCGACAGTCAATCTGAAAACTGTGAAGGTTATTAAGTGACTACCTGATGGGCAACGTCTACACCTTAGATATGCTGGAAAAAGGGATGAGTCACATCCCGGGTGGATGCAGCAGGGTAGTGTGAAATTTCATTATGCTACTCAGAATGGTGTGAAACTTAAAATTTATGAGTTGTTTATTTCTGGAATTTTTCATTTAATATTTTCAGACTGAGGTGGACTGTGGGGTAACTGAAACCATGGAAAGCAAAAAATAAATAAATAATAATAAGGGGTGGGGACTACTGTATTTACAAAAGTAACTGATAGGCCCGATTTGGCCCATGAAGAATCATTTGCACACTTTTGTTTTAAGCGAGTCAGAATTCTCTTTGCAAATGCAGAGTTTGCAAAGATTACAATAGAAAAGAAAAATAGTTCTGTAAGACTATCCTGGATTATCTAAATCACTACTTTGAAATCAGCTGTGTGTATATTTGGTGCTTTCTTTTGCATTTAGGATTGTATGAGGCATATCTTCTCCCACACACACACACACCTCAAATACTTCTTATTGTGGAATGGTGAATGAATAAAGATTTTTTACAATAGTTAGAAGAGAGAAAAATGGAATAATTGATATACCACCTGGCACATAGGGGTGCATGCATGTGGAATGTCATACTCATGAGGGAACTGATTTTTTAGCTTCCAAACTATACACTTTCATTACCAATAACTATGATAGTCAACATGAAATGAAGAATATATGGCTTCTCGATGACAGCCATAGTTATACACCTATTTGACACAGATTTCAATAACATCTCAGAGCTGACTTGATATTTATGTGACAGAGGGGGCTATAGTGTTTCCTTACCATTCTTCCTTAAAATTGGCCTTGGAATTTGTAGCAGAGCCTGATGTTGCTTTCCCCAAATCCTTGCTTCCACTTTCCCTCACTAACACAACACTAAGAGTTAGTTATGTGGCACAGTGTGTAGCCCATGAGACATTAGAAGTCACTGGGTGGTGATTCGGGAAAACTTGTTAAAATAGGATCAATTCTGTTGGCAAGTGCTCTTTTGTCATCTTCCTTTCTTCCTTCATCAAACAATGATACCAAATCTGGAACTGTAACAGCCATCTTTTCACCTACCAGGAAGGAAAGGCCAAGAAGATTGTAGAGGTGTGGCTCTGACACCTTGGCTGCTGCTATGGCATGGGTTACCTAATTCTGAACTTCCTGTTGGGGAAGGGGGAAAAAAGACCTATTGATTTTAGCTGTTACTATTAGGCTTTTTATTCTGTGTAATTGGACTTAATTCCCTATCATTAAAAACGTAAATATAGGCTATAGATACAGATTAAACATTAAATAGACATGAGGCTCTTCCTTTTCACTATAAAACCCAAGAACCTTAATTTAATTTCTACAAAATCACATCATCCATATTAAATTAATATTCTTAAATTGAATTGTCTCTATTTTGTGGTTTATTCTTATTTTGTAAATGTGTTCTCATTTTAAAAAATATTTTCTAAAATCTATAGTATAAGCAATTTGGATCTAGTTTGGGGTGGGTATTTATTTAACATAAAACATCTTTTATAAACAATATGGCTTTGGGGCCTTTAGATAATTTTTTCCTTTAAAATGAGTTTGATGATAATACTCAGGTAAGAGGACCTGTTTGAGGGTGAGGTAGGGCATTCATTTTGAATCCAGCCAATATTTTAATGTGTCACCATGTTTTTCTCCATGTAACCTTTATTGCACATTTGGATAGAAGTGACTACTCTCGTCTTCTGCCTTATAGTCTTTACCCCGAAAGGACTTCTACCATAACATAAGTAACATAAGCAAAGTTTAGTACACTTCCTTGCTTATATGTTTGTCTCTTACTCAGACTAAGAGCCTAGCACTATGCCTGGTGCTCAAAGATACATTTGGTGAATGACTAAATGAATGATGTATACCTGGCGGTTACTGAAGTTAAAAAACAATTTTGAGGGGCCAGCCGAGTGGCTCAGTTGGTTAAGAGTTAGCTTAGGAGCGCAAGCTCTGAGCAACAGGGCCACCAGTTCAATTCCCACATGGGCCAGTGATGCTGCACCCTCTACAACTAAGATGGTGAACAATAGCTCGATCTGGAGCTGGGCTGCTGTGAGTGGCTAGAGACAGCGTAGGCTGCAATGGGCTGCAGTGAGCTACTGTGAGTGGCTGGCAGCCAGCATGAGCAGCTGGCAGCTGGCAAGAGCTGCTGTCAGCTGCCATGAGCTGCTGTGAGCAGCCATCCAATGGCCAGCAACCGAGTGCCTCAGCCAGGAAGAGCGCAATCATCATAATACCAACATGGGCCAGTGAAGCAGTGTCCTCCACAACTAGACTGAAGAGCAAAAGAACAACAGCTTGGCTGTTCCTCTTCTCTGATTCCCCAATGCTGTTCCCCTCCCCCAATTCCCCAATTTTAAAAAAGCAAACAAAAAAACCAACCAATTTTGATATATACTTGCCCTAATTCACCTCCACATCTCCCCAAGATGGAGTAGAGACTATAATAGAAGTGTTCGGGTTTTATTAACATATAATTCAATAAATCCAAAACCCAGCAAAAAAGGAATTCATAAGCAGAAGGATAGTGTCCTACTGTATTTATTTATTTATTTATTTATTTATTTATTTATGGAGGTGCAACTCACAGTGGCCAATGTGGAGATCGAACCAGCAACGTTGGTGTTATCGGACCCTCGCTCTAACCAACTGAGCCAACCAGCCACCCTTCCTATTGTATTTAAGAGAGGTTTTCAGTTTGTAATAAAACTATTTGACTTATTTCTCCATATACTTATCAACATTTAAGTATCAATGATGTATGTATCTTTATTAACAAAGCAATTTAATACTATAAATCATTTTTATTATTTATAAAATCACTTTAGACTAGATCAGGGGTCGGCAAACTGCGGCTCGTGAGCCACATGCGGCTCTTTCGGTACATACATGTGGCTCTGAAGTAAAAATGAAAATAAAACTATCATAGTTTCATTTATAAAATTTTTACAGGATTTTTAAATTTTCCTTATTTGTAAAAATATATTTATGGCTCTTGAATAATTTTTAAATTGTTGTGAGGGACAGGATTGGCTCTTCCGTCTCAAAAGTTTGCCAACCCCTGGACTAGAGCAAGCAGACCTGACTTACTTCTTAGTTGCTTTTTATATCAACTATAGTTTTATTTGTAATTCCAAAATATTCTAATGAATGCTATTGTTTAATTAAGCCCTAAAATTTCTCTACTAAATTGCTGCAGGAATAATCAACCTTTTTGACCTGCAGCTTTATAAACAAGAATAAATAATTGTATAAAAGCTAATATGTGATATAATGGCCCAGTGGGAATTATTATACATCCCGAAAACAATAATAATTATCTCAAAACAGCTTAAATACCTTTTTTTAACCATCTAGAAGGGATGCAGAGATTATCTCCTGTTTTGCTCTTTATTAGTAAAAGTTATAGGGCAATTTCGTGCTAATGAAGTTAGACTAATGAAGCATAATATTTTCAAGAAATAATCAAGCATTAGGGACTAGTTTAATTTTTTTTTTAAACTCATGAATGGAAAAAGCAATTCTTTTTAAAACTTCATCTGGTTTTTGGTATACACAAAGCAATTGTTTATATTACCCCACATGTCTTATATACCTTGAAATTATCACAGGGTTTTATGCCTTTCCTGTATATAACTGGTGTTTCATAATGGGTAAAACAACTGAAACAAAACAAAACACTAAATGTTATTTTAACTTGTTTTCAAAGGTCATAACATATGCGGCAGATGTGGGTTGCTTCACCTCAAGTTGTTCCCTTCTTGCTCCTCTATTAACAGAGCTAGAATTCTTTGGGTATACCTTCCATGTGCTTCTGAACCTTGGTGGGTAAGGATATGTTGTCTGGCACTACTTAGGGTGACAGAGTAGACAGATGACATGAGTAGGCTGCTGAATTAACCACTTTGGAACCATCCGACTCCTAGATTTCTTGTTACGTATTACGTGATATGTTAATTCTCTTTAGCAATTAAGCCATTTTCAGTTGAGTTTCTATGCTTGCACTGCATCCTAATGGAAACAGTGTTTATAAAACCAGTTTAAAGTCAATCACATTTCCTTCCATTTACAACAGCTAAATTTGAAGCTACTGTCCTCTGTAACTCCCCTACATCCATTGTCAATATTTACTTACTGGCAGTGAACATAGTTACTTGGTTTTTACTGAACAGAATTTATCATTGCCATCCTAACAACAAGCAAGTTTTTATGGTATCATTCCATTTACAAAGTACTATCTTACCTCATTTGATCACAGCTTAGCTTACTTGGTTCATTTCATAAAATGGATGCGACTAAGAAGCTGGATATAGAGGTCTAAGATATTTTAAATTTTATGCTTGTAAATAAGAGCTGCGTTTTAAACTTTTACAGAAATGCAGCAAACTGACTTGAATGCAACCAAAATAAAGTGTTGTTTTGCAGTTTTTATTTTAAACAGAAATGTTTAACCCAAGGGTTAAAACCCAGACTCAAATCAATTGGTTAAATAACCCCTTCAAACACCTTTTTTTTTTCTTGGTATTTAGGTCTTAACTAGCTTTAGTATCAAATATCAACATGCACTGTATGTCATAACTTCAGGATATCCAGAAAAAAATGTCCAAAACAAGGTTTTAAATGTAGTCTGGAGCATACGCTGAAAGTCTGAGTATAGACTTAGGACTTATATATGGGTGGTACTTAAAACTATGAGAATGCATGATAGCTTTAGAAATGTATGTGGAGTACAAAGAGAAAGGGACTAAAGATTGAACACTGAAGAGGGTGAGCAGAGGAGGATGACCAGGGAAAGGGGCAGACATGAGAGCTAGGAGGAGGCTCAGGAGCAGCTGGGCGGCCCAGGGGAGCTTTACAGGAGGTAGATGTTCTATCCCAAATGCTAAGAAAAGTACAAGCGAAACGAGAGCTGAAGCTGAAGGTTTCCTGACTACATATACTTGTCATTTGCCAAAACAATAAAGACAAGACATTTTTTCCTAATTTTCAACCTCCATTTTTTCCTTCTCTTCTTCATGTTACACATCAGTACCATGTTATAATACTACATTGTACAGTTTTGGAACTTTATACAGGATCACAAAATGTATAAACCTTATGTTATTTGTATATAGTATGCATATTTGTATATATATATATCTACATATATACATATACATACATACATAATATACATATACACATATATACATATATGTATACACACACACACATATATATACACATATGTATATATATAAAGTTA
This sequence comes from Hipposideros armiger, assembly GCF_001890085.2. Lineage (NCBI taxonomy): Eukaryota > Metazoa > Chordata > Mammalia > Chiroptera > Hipposideridae > Hipposideros > Hipposideros armiger. The sequence goes on from NW_017731695.1 coordinate 220,711, forward strand.
CACTTACAGAAAATATTTCTAGGCCACACAAGAAATGGGTAACTTTGTTGCCTCCAGAGCAGCCAATATCTGGGACACCCTTGAGGAACATGGAATGTTGTACCTCTTGAATCACATACATATAAATGTATCTCAAGTTCCAAAAATAAGAATACTAAAGCTAAACAAATAAAAGACAGGCCATTTTATCATTTTAACATTTTATGTTGAAGTTTTACAGTTATGGGGAAAAGTATTTTACGACATTGCTGTGGCTGGAAAAAATTTCATGACTTGGTCTCTGAACCCACGGTCCCTGTGGCTTGGTTTGTAGGGGAGACTGGGTGGAGTTTATTAAAGTAACATTGTTAGCTCTGGTCAAATATACTGGAGTAAAAAGTGGTACGGTATGGGCCGGCCGAGTGGCACATGGTTAGGAGTGGCTTGGGATGCCAGCTCTGAGCAGCAGGGCCCTGGTTCGAATCCCACATGAGGGCCAGTAACGCTGCGCCCTCTACAGCTAAGATGGTGAACAACAGCTCGACCTGGAGCTGGGCTGCCGTGAGTTGCCAGCGATGGCGTAGGCTGCAGTGAAGCTGCAGTGGGCTGCCATGAGCTACCGTGAGCTACCAAGAGCCGCTGTGAGTGGCCATCCACCTATCTGCCTCACCCGGGAAGAGCACAATGATCATAATACCAACATGGGCCAGTGAAGTGACATCCTCCACAACTAGACTAAAGAACAAAAAGACAGCAACTTGGCTGTTCCCCTTCCCTGATTCCCCAACGCTGTTCCCCTCACCCAATTCCCTAATAAAAAAATCTTAAAAAAAAAAAGTGGTACAGTATATAATATGGTATGTCATTAACTATTTATATGCTAAATGGCAGATTATTGCTAATGGCCAGATTACATATGAATATCCAAAGGCTAGTATTCTTCCTGTGGTAATTAGCCTACATCTGAGGAAGCACCGGAATAGATTAAGCAGGGCCTGTTTTCAGGTACTAAGTCCCGAATCCTATACTTAGGATTCAGAACAGATTTAGAGTGGTCATATTACATATGTCCTCCTCATTAAATTCTCAGTGTAATCAAAACGTTCTCTTGGAGAGTTTTGCTGTTTTCTTTTTACAGGCATGATTCATCCAAAAGAAATATGGGTGTTAATTACAGAAAAGGTGGCTTTACTAATATCAAGAAATTGGAGAAGACCTTCAGGTTAAATACAAATGGTTCAGTTCTACGAGTCTTGGATTAAAAATTTAGCTGGTATGTAAAATGATTCTCACAAAAGTGCATAATGTTGTTTAGTTTCCTCTTTTCTATCTGTATGAGAATTTGGGTTAAAAGTAGCAAATACTGAGCATATGCATCCAAAGATGTCGCTGCTGCAAACAAGTATGTATATCTTGATATTGTAAGTAGATCATTAACGTAAGGAGCCTCACGGTTTTGGAAATAACTCAGTGAAGTGAAAAGTTGCTTTTTATTGTCCGCAGCGAAGTTGGATAAGTTATAATGCAAGCAATTAACAATGAATTTGGAGCAAAGTATATTATTTATTTTTTTGTAACAATGGAAAACTGAACTGCTTGTAAAATTCAGATAAAATTGTCTAACTGTTGGCACACCAAACCAGGTCTGGCAAATAAAATGGATATTCATCAATGAAGGAAGTTTTCTTTTTAGCTGTATGTTAAAGTCCCTAAAACTTGGAATGTTTTTGCCATTTCTCATGGGAGAAAAAGCTATTTTTATTTCCATGAATAATGGTGATTATGGGCAGTCCTTCGCTTACAAAGTAGATTGAACTTTCATTTAGATGTGGCATAAAATTTCCATGAAGTGAGAAATTGTATGAGCCATATTTTCCCTTTATAAGTTAGGGTAGCACTTTAAGGTCTCCATTAGTTATCTTTCTTGTTTTTTTCTCACTGTTGACTCCTTGCCCCACTATTCAAGTTTCCAACATGTTCTACAGCTACTGCCCTATTTTTAATCTTTTTTTTCCTCCCAAAATACCTTTCTAATGATTCTATACCTGTTGCCTCCATTTCTTTTACTACCCACAATCTCCTTAACCACTTTTGCATAATGCTGGCAAGTGAGCGCCTGACAACGTAGTAAGGTGGCCTTTCAGCCCTCATCCTTTGCAATGTTTTTGTGACATCTGACACCGTTATCCTATTCACTCTGTTGGGCATATGTTTCCCTAGGCTTCACAGAACCTGACCCTTCTCTTCCTCTTTGAATATTTCTAGTTCTTCCCTTTGCTTTCTAAATGAGAATGTTTCCCAAGGTTCTACCCATGAAAAATCTCCCCGTTCTTTTTACAATTTACATGAGAACTCCATTCATTTCTACTTCTTCTAGTATCCTATTCATACATAACTACTTTCTCATATTTATTTATTGTCTTGATTTGATTCCCAAATTCCTTGTCCACACTTATATTTGCCTGCCAGGTGTTTCAGTCAGAGTCAATAAGATATTTATTGGGTCATTTATGCTATTCTAGCCTCTTAAAAATCTTCTCTGGACCCTAGTTTTCCTGCCAGCTACCATCATGTTTCTTTGCTCCCCTGTATAATTCCTTGAGACAGTAACCTCTACTTATTCTCTCTCCTTCCTCTCTTCCCATCTCTTGAACACACTCAAGTGAGGCTTTTGCCCCCTACCGTTCTATCAAAGCTGCCCTCGTCAGAGCTATGAATGACCTCATCAAATCAAACGGTCACTTCTCAGACCTCATTTTACAAGACTTCTCAGCAGCATGTGCTCTAGCTGTTCATTCCCTCTTTCTCAACACAGTTTTTTTACTCGGCTTCCAGGGCACTATGCTCTTGCATCTTTTTACATGACCAGACATTCCTCAGCCTGCTCAGCTGCATCCTTCTTTCTGTGACCTCTAGCTGTCGGAGTGCTCCAGGTCTCAGCCGACAGCTCTCTTCTCTTCTCCCTATAGGCATCCTCCCGGCTGATTTCACTTAGTCTCCTGGCTTTAACTATCATCTACTTGGTATTCTGCTTTAGAACACAGCAGTCCCCCTTTATCTGTGGTTTCGCTTACAGAGGTTTCAGTTACCTGTAGTCTGAAAATATTTAGTTGAACATTCCAGAAATGAACTGCATAAGTTTTAAATTGGACACTGCTCTGAGTATCATGATGAAAGCTCGCGCCATCCCACTCCACCCACCTGTGATGTGAATCATCCCTTTGTCCAGCATATGCGCACTGTATATACTCCCCGCCTGTTAATCACTTAGCCATCACAGTTGGCAGATTGACAAGTGGCAGTGCTTGTATTGACCTAACTATTATTTTACTTAATAATGGCCCAAAAGCATATGACTAATGATGCTGGTAATTTGGATATGCCAGAGAGAAGCCTTTGTAAAGTGCTTCCTTTAGTGAAAAAATGAAAGTGCTCGATTTAATAATGAAAGGAAAAAAAAAACAAAAAACAATCACATGCTGAGGTTGCTAAGATCTACAGTAAGAACAAATTTTACCAGGTTGGACAATTAAGTTCGCAAACTCATCCTAGAAAAAGTGCTACACACCTCATTGTTGAATATCACTATGGTCACCTTCGAAGTACTTCCCTTGGGATTATGCATCAACGCCAATGCCTACTCCACTCTTCAAAGCAATTTTGGAACACTTTTTTCTGGAATGGTCATCAGAGCTGTCATCGTATTACACTTGATGTCCTGAATGCCATCAAAATGTCCTCCTTTCAATATTTCCTTTATCTCCGGGTAAAGAAAGAAGTCATTGGGGGCCAGATCAGATGAGTAGGGAGGGTGTTCCAATACAGTTATTTGTTTACTGTAAAGAAATAGGAGCTAAAAACTCCCTCACAGACAGTGCCATGTGAGCTGGTGCATCGTTGTGATGCAAGCGCCATGAATTGTTGGCGAAAAGTTCAGGTCATCTCACTTTTTCACGCAGCCTTTTCAGCACTTCCAAAAAGTAAACTTGGTGAACTTTTTGTCCAGTTGGTATAAATTCATAATAAATAGTCCCTCTGATATAAAGAAAAAGTTAGCAACATCGTTGCAACAAGTTCATAAACTTAATTGTCAGACTTTGTATATCCATGAAATTGTAAAGAAGGAAAATAAATTCATGCTAGTATTGCTGTTGCACCTTACAATAAAAAAGTTACAGCTGCAAGGTATGATAAGTTTAGTTAAGATGGAAAAAACATTAAATTTGTGGATGAAAAACATGAACAGAAAATATGGTCTATTGACAGCAACATGTTACGCCAGAAAACACTGAACCTATACAAAGGCTTCAGCATGGGATCCCGTGAAACAAATGACATCAAGTCATTCACTGCAAATAAGGGATGGTTAACATAAGATATTAATATTTTGAGACAGAGAGATCACATTCATATAGCTTTTATTACAGTATATTATAATTATTCTATCTTATTATTTGTTGTTAATCTTAAACTGTGCCTAATTTATAAACTGAACATTATCATAGGTAAGCATGAATGGGGAAAAAACATAGTATATATAGGATTTGGTACTACCCACGGTTTCAGGCATCCACTGGGGGTCTGGGAACATATCCGCCAAAGTAAAGTGTGGGGACTACTGTGATATTTTATTGGAACACAGTCCTGCTCATTCATTTACATATTGCTAATGGTTGTTTTTGTGCTACAAGAACTGAGTTGAGTAGTAGTGACAAAAATTGTATGGCGTGCAAAGTCTAAAATATTTACTATCTGGCCATTTATAGAAAAAGTTTGCCAAGCCCTGTCTTAGAATATATCCATGAACCACCTTTTAAGAATTAGCAACCTGAAGGAAGTTTCGTGTCTAGTGCCAAAGGGTTGTGAGATTGGTTTGATAAATAAAATCTTTCTATTAAGACTGGATGAAAACACAAAATGTTGATCTAACAGAAGAATGAAGAAATAGAGCCCATATCATTAGATATAATTTTATAGGAATAAGTTCAAAGTACTATGCTTGAGAATAAAAACAGAATTGTTATAAACTCAGAATTGAGGAAATACAAAATAATAGTTGAAAAAGAAAACAGATCCCATACATGGAAAGAGCTACACTGCCACAGAGCCAATTAGAAAAAAAGTAGTCTCAAATTCATTTAATCTTATGTTTCAATCTTTCTGTTCTAATACCGAGCTCCTTCTCTTTCCAAAGCATATTATCAGCATTCTTTACAAGTAGCACTCAAACTACAACTCAATTATAAGTGAACACAGAATATTAAGCAATGTAATATTTTTATAACATTTTGACATCATCATCTTGAGATTTAATATGCCTAAAAAATATGCTGTCTAATCTTGTATGCTTTTCTTTTAAGAACATAAATTCAATGTCTAGAAAAAGCCAATCTGAGGTGTGATAGTCAACCAAGAACAGTTTATATGCCCTTACCCTTGTTCCTTTCTAGGTGCAGCTTAGGGAATAAATGCTACTCTAAACCTTAAGTTGTGGTCTTATTTCCCACAACATGGTACGTATTTTTAAAATGTGTGAATTTTAGTTGATGGCATATTTAATGTCACCTGTTGAATGTACCCTTAAAAACCTAATGCTATCTGAGATTGTAGTATAAAAACACTATTTCTTTTTTCCAGCTTTATTAAGGTATGATTGACAAAAGAAATATATATTTCAGGTATACAATGTGATGTTTTGATTATAAATCATAAATGTTTTGATTATAAATGATTACCACAATCAAGTTAATTAACATATATCCATCTCCAACAGTTACCATTTTTTGTATGTATGTGGTGAGAACACTTGAGATCTACTCTCTTAGCAAATTTCAAGTATATAATATAGTATTATGAACTACAGTCACCATGCTGTACATTAGGTATTCAGAACTTATTCATCTTATAACCATTAGTCTATACCTTTTGACCAACATCTCACCTTTCCTCCTACTACCCTCCACTGGTAACCACCATTCTACTCTGTAACTATGAGTTTGACTTTTTATTTTTAGATTCCACATGTAAGTGACATCATAAGATCATGTAGTATTCGTCTTTTTTGTATCTGCCTTATTTTGCTTAGAATAATGTCCTCCAGGTTTCTCCAAATCCTCATCAACACATGTTATGTTTTGACTTTTTTATAACAGCTGTCCTAACACAGGTGTCAGGTGGTATCTCACTGTAATTTCTCTGAAGATTAGTAATGTTGAGTACCTATTCATATACATGTTGGCTATTTTTACGTTTTCTTTGGAAAAATGTCTACAAAAGTCCTTTGCCTATTTTTTTATCATGTTGTTTTTTTTCTTGCAATTGAGTTATATGTGTTCCTTATATATTTTGGATATTAACCCCATACTAGATCTACATTTTGCAAATGTTTTCTCCAATCTGTAGGTCATTTTGTTAATTTATTTCCTCTGCTGTACAAAAACTTTTTACTTTGCTATAGTCCCACATTATTTATTTTTGTTTTAATTGTCAAATCCAAAAAAATCATTGCCATGACCAATGTCCAGGAGCTTACCCTCTAAGTTTTCTTCTAGGGGTTTTAGTTTCAGGTCTTAGATTTAAATCTTTAATCCATTTTGAGTTGATTTTTGTGTATGGTGTAAGATAAAGATCCAATTTAATTTAATTTTCATGTGGATATCCAGTTTTCCCAAAAAACAGGAGAATTAGTTAAAAATGTATAAAACAATTAGACTCCCAGATCCCCTAGTTGACACAATGTCCTCCCATGCTCTACCAAAAGTCTGAGTTTATTCTCTGGAGAGGGTGAAACAGAGTTTATCAACAGACAGAGACAGCTTACTAGACACTTATGAACAGCTAATAATATGAAAGACAGAATTCAAACACACATAAAGAAAGCAAATTGAAGGAAACTGATTAAAGTGAAAAGAACTCAAGAAACATTGTCATTAATATCCTCAGAGAAGAGATCTCAATCATGAAGCTAGAATAGAATACTAAGAAGAGGAAATATTCAGAGAACAAAAAAGAGCTCTTGGAAATTAAAAATATAATAGCAGAGATTAAAAGTGCAATAGAAATACTGGAAGACAGAGTTGAGAAAAATTCTCACAAAGGAGGCCAAAAAGACAATAGGTTGAAAAAAAGGAAAAAAGAGATAAAAACATTAGATGACCAATTCAAGACATCACTATCTAAATAATGCGGAAAGAAAGAAAAAACAGGGGGAATATATAAATAATATTAATATTAATAATTCTGTTAAGATTCCCTAACTAAAGGAAACAAGTTTCCATGCTGAATTGGCCCAACCACTACCTAACACAAAGTTCAACAGATAGTGTCTAAAACTGGGGGAAACAAAGTTATAACATAAGCATATTATTTAGAGATATGGTATAGAGAGCCAAAGATTTAAAGAGTTGAAAATGATAGCTCTGGGGAATTGGAAACTGTAGAGAGGAAGGTTCGGGGATACTAGGAGATGACTGATTTTAATAAGGAACTTTAAGAGCTAATGACTTTTTTAACTATGTATACATAAACCTTTGATAAAAGTAAAATTAGAAATAAAAATCAAGACTTTTCCAGCGGGTAAAAACAAACCAGTTACAATGCAATTGTCCAAAAGTATTCACTTCTTGATTAAGGGGAACACTGGTTTCTAAATGAAATGAATATCATAAGAGCTATGCCTTTTTTGCTATGTTGAATTCAAGTGACCTGCTTTAAGGACATTAATGAACAATTATTCCAAAGAGTTCAATTCAACTCAGTTCAACAAATATTTCCTGAGCTCCTAATATGTGATAATCTCTGAAGATAAAAAACAGAAAAACATCTTAACATGAAAAGGTCTGTAGCTTATGGATGCTTAATCCAAATTAAAATCTGTGAACATTTATTCAAATAGATGAAGAAACTATAGACAGAAAAACTACAGCTCAATATTAGTTTTCCCATAATAAGAATACACCAAATTTCAAGACTTGCTACAGTTACAATAATCAAAACAATGGGGTACTTGCATTAGGATAGATATATGGAGCAGGAGAACAGAATAGAGTTGAGAAATATATCCACACATATACAGTCAACTGATTCTAGATAAAGGTACCAAGGTAATTTGATGGAGAAAGGGCAGTCTTCACCAAATGCTGTTAGAATAACTGAGCATGCATATGCAAAAACAAAACAAAAAAAACCCTACAACCTATATCTTACATCATATACAAAAACTAATTTAACAGAAAGATCCAGTCAAGATGGTGGAGTAGATAAACACTGTGCCTACCTCCTCTCATGACCACATCAAAATTAAAACTAAACTACAGAACAACCATCACTGAGAATTGCTTAAAGTCTTGCAGAACCAAAGCCCTATGACTAAGAACATACAAAAGAAGCCTCCTTGAGAAATTTAGGGGGGCAAATACATGGAACAGGCTGGTCCCACACCCACATATGACCATTAAAAATCAGGAGGGGTATCTCAGCTGCAGAGGTCCCCATCTGAGGAGTAAGGGGTCCAAGCCCCAACCAGGGTACCCAGCCCAAGGTTTCAGTGACAGGAAAGAAGTCCCCATAAGTTCTGGCTATGAAAACCTGTGGAGATTGTGGCTGGGTGAGATTAGGGTGCCTGCAATTTCAGGTGCTCCTTTTAAAGGGACTGTACATAGACTTGATCAGTGATTTAGGTATAGAAGATAAGGTAGAAGAAAATACCCAGCAAAAATAAAAAGGAATCCAAAAAATTGAGGATAGTTTAAGTGGCCTCTCGGACAACATCAAGCATACCAACATTTGCATCATAGGGGTACCAGAGGAGAAGAGAGGTAACAAAAAAATGGAAAACTTTAAGAAGCACAGAGAGTCCCAAACAAGATGAACTCAAAGAGGCCCACAGCAAGACACATCAAAATTACAATACCAAAGGTTAAAGACAAAGAAAGAATCTTAAAATCAACAAAAGAAAAGCAGTTAGTTACCTACAAGGGAGCTCCCATAAGACTGTCAGCCGATTTCTCAACAGAAACTTTGCTGGCCAGAAGGGATGGCATGAAATATTAAAAATGATGGAAAGCAATGACCTACAACCAAGATTACTCTACCCAGCAAAGTTATTATATCATTTGGAAATGAAGGACAGATAAAGAGCTTACCAGACAAGAAAAAGCTACAGGAGTTTCACCAACACCAAAACAGAATTATAAGGAATGTTAGAGGAACTTAAGACCAAAAAACAGATAAAAAATATGAGTAATAAAATGACAATAACTACATATCAACAATTACTTTCAATGTAAATGGATTAAATACTCCAATCAAAAGATTGGATGGCTGAAAGGATAAGAAAACAAGGCCCAACATATGCTGCCTACAGGAGACTCACTTCAGATCAAAAGGCACATACAGACTGAAAATAAAGGGATGGGAAAAAGATAATTTCATGAAAATGGAAATGAAAAAAATGTTTTAAAAGCTCGAGTAGCAATACTTATACCAGACAAAACAGACTTTAAAACACAGGCTATAACAAGAGACAAAGAAGGACCCAGTAATCCCACTTCTGGGTATGTATCTAAAGGAACCCCAAACACTACTTCAAGGGGACGTGTGCATTGATATGTTCATTGCAGCATTATTTACAATGGCCAAGGTGTGGAGGCAGCCTGGGTATCCACCGATGAATGAATGGATAAAAAGGAGGTGGTACATATATACAATGGAATATTGCTTGGCCAGGGAAGGGAATGGGTTCTTGCCATCTGCAGCAAGGAATTAGTATACTTCTTATACTAAGAAGTATAAATAGGTAGTTACAAAATAGTCATTGGGATGTAAAGTAAAGCATAAGGAATATAGTCAGTAATATTGTGATAACATAGTACAGTGTCAGATGATTGCTGAAATTACCGTGATCACTTCTTTAGGTATATAAACGTTGAATAACTATTGTATACACCTGAAACTAATATAATATTGTATGTTAGCAATATTTTAATAAAAATCTTAAAAAATAAAAAAATAAAGGGCTCGGAGAAAGGAATAAACAGTTAATTTAAAATGAATTATAGAACTATTTGTAAGAGATAAAAAGTATTAAATTTGTGCAAGGAAAGATAGGAAAAGATCTTTGTGATCTTGGATTAGGCTTTTTCTTAGCTAAGATACAAAAAGCACAAAGTATTGAAAAACTGATAAATTGGACTTCATCAAAATTTACATCTGTTCTTTAAAAGACACTTCTAAGACATGTCACAGGCTAGGAGATGTATAAAAGCTGATAAAAAAAACCAAAAAAACCTTTTTTCCAGAATATATAAATAACTCTTACAATTTAATAATAATAAGTTAATCCAATTTTTTAAATGGACAAATGATTTGAAAAGACACTTCAACAAAAATGTACAGATGACCAGTAAGCATACAAAAATGTGCTCAACATCATTATTCATCTGAGAACTGCAAATTAAAACCATAATACGACATCATTACATACCTACTAGAATGGCTAAAATGAAAATAAAATTTATAATGCCAAATGTTGGCAAGGATGCAGAATGCCTGGAACCCTCATATATTTAATGGTGGAAATGAAAAAAATATATACCCACTTTAGAAAACAGCACAGTAGTTTCATAAATCTAAACATACATTTCCCATATGTCCCACAATCCCACTCCTAAGTATTTATATAAGGAATGGAAACATGTTCTCAGAAAGACCTACATGGGAATGTTTATAGTAGCTTTATTCATAATCATGAAAAACCGTATGTAAACAACCCCAAATGTCCATCAACAGGGGAAGGGCTAGACAAATTTTGGTACACCTAAACAATAGAATATGACTCATCAATAGAAAGAAATACATTCAACAAATAGGTGTATTACATTTTTAAGAAAAAGAAGCCAGTCACAACAGGCTACATATTGTATGATTCCATTTATATGGCAGTCTAGAAACAACAAAATTACAGAGACAGAAATCAGGTCAGTTGTTGCCAAGAGTTATAGGTTAAGGGAGGGGACTGATTATAAGGGAGTGCAGGGAACTTCTTGGAGTGATGGAAGTCTTCTCCATCTTGATTATGATGGTGGTTGCACAATTGTATAAATTTGTCCAAACGCATCAAACTGTACACTTTAAATGGGTGAATTTTACTGTATGTAAATTACACTTCACTAAACTGGTCTTTAAAAAGCATTTTACTAAAATAACTATTATTGTACTAGTGATAAAGATGTCAGCAAGATTCAAATTATTGCGATCGTTTATAAAGCTAATAAAAATCAACACATTCCATGTACTCAAGTGATTTTTAAGATGAGATAGTCTTCTTGCCTTAAGATTAAAAAAGTAACAGGAGGATGTTGGAATGAAGAAACAAGAAGCTATCAGGAAGTCAAGGATACAAAAATAACACATATGAGCATCTTTCAATTACACAATTGGGATTTTTTTAACTGTCAAAATAATCCCAAATAGACTATAATGAAAAAAAAATAGGAGTGCAAGTATTTCTAGAGAATTTTTTAAAATAAACATTCACTCAAATATATAAAACATTTATGTGAAAATGGGGATTTTTAGTGCTCTCAACAAGTTGTAAAACTGATATTGCTTTTTTTGCTTTAAAATTTTAAGTCAAGACAAGCACTCAACATAAAACCTAAATGTAAAAATGAGAGTAAAAGGAGATTGTATAAGAGTGCTTTTCTGACAAAACTAAGGAAGCATGGATCTAAAGCTTGGTGAACTTTGTACTTTTAAGAGGTAAAAGTAACTAACAAGCTGGGCTGACAACATTTATGGATGCCAAGTATTTTCTTTTTCTTTCTTTTTTTTTTTAATTAAAGTTTATTGGGGTGACAAATGCCAAGTATTTTCAGAGGTGGTAACACTGGGCACTGAGGTAGATCTTAACCTTTAAATCAACTATTCTTCCATCCCCTCCCCTCCTCCAGGTTTCAGTTAGCCCAAAGAGGAACATCTGAAAAGTAGGAAAGTCTTATGTGAAATGCCTTAACCAAGCCCAGAAAGCAGTAAATGAAACAGTGAGGAGCTGGAGCTGAAGGGCTGTGCCTTCAATTGGAGGGCCATTTCCTTTTCCAGAGGCAGGCGAGAATGTGCTCAGTCATTGTTTCAAGTGCACCAGGGGGAAATGCTCCCTGATTGCAAATAGCCATGGCCACTTGGCATTAGGAATTTGTGCCTGTGGAAAGGCCGCACTAGAATGAAGTGCTTATTTCTCCCCTGATCCAAGGAGAAATCCCTGGGTGAAACAGTAGACCTTGCATATTTCACAGGTGGAGAGACCATATCAAGTGCCAGGGTTGGTGGTTTAACCTGTGTACCCTGCACTGGGACTCTGGCAGGTCTAGGTAAACTGAGGCAGATCACAGGGTATTCTGTGCGGATAAGGAGAAATGAATCTCCTGCGATAGAACAGTTTGACATAAATCAGAGTTAAAAGAGCAGTTGATCCAAGATGGAACACACAAGACTTTCTCCTTTCCGGGAGCACCCTACATAGGCTGACCCTGTGGTGGAAGTTTAAAAATCTCAGGCTCAAATTAAAAACACGAGATGAATTTGGCAAGCAAAGACAATTTTTGGTGGAAAACCGATAAAGGGCAGCCTCTGTCAGGGTTGACCATGAGGAAGCATGTTACTGTCCAAACACTGACAAGAAGATATGAGTCCGTTGCCTGTTTATTAACTTATGGACAAATTTTCGGGAGGGGAATAAAGTCAATTAGCTGCCCAAAAAATGAAATAGGAAGGTTATGAGTAAGCAAACAGAAGACTGAATGGTGCACATGCTGAAGGGTAAATTAGAATAGAACTAAGATTAGACAGCAAAGCCTGAAATACACAGCATGTCCTGAAATATTGGATTGTGGGCGAATGGAGGGGTAATTCAGGAGCTAACTACAGGAACATGGTGTAATAGCACACACACCTCAGACATAGGGCTAGAAGTAAAGATTTAAAGGGACAGAGCTGTTCACTTATGATGAGGGCACTTTCTGTACATATGATATACTTTAGTAGAAAGTCTCCTTTAAAAAAATCAGTAAGGAGCTTCCTAAAAATATCTTTTTTTAAAGTTTAGAATTATTTTTTAATACAAAATGACATCTTAATTTATTGATTTTATAAATTTTTATTCCCATAAAAACCATTTTGTTATTTCAAAGGATAAGGGAACAATACTTTTCCATCATTAATTTTTTAATCAATGTAGTTCATGAGCATAACTTTTATTTTTAAAAAGTACATAGTACAATAGAGCTTATGTCCCCACTTTCATCCCTCCTCACCTCCAGTCCCAATACTAATCCTGAAAGGCAACCGTGATCTTCTTAAGTAATATACTTATTTTGCAATTTCATTATTCATCAACTCCAGATATTATCTACTGACTTCTGCGGAAATCGAAAATCATAAATTCATATTCTTTAATTCTAGCCTGACTAGAATAGTACTCTGAGGTCTGAGTACTAGGTTGCTGACAACAGTTGTTAATGAAGATGTTTTTAAACAGAATACTGATTTTTGAAAGCTTTCCAGGGGATTCTAATGCAAAGCCAAGGTTGATAAAGGCTGAGATGATTAGAGAAGGAAAAGGTGTAATACCTTTATGTTCCCATTACTATAAAATTTAAAACAAAACCATAATTATTTTGTACCATGCATTCCAAAAATTTAGTTTCTGCCTGTTATTCGTTAAGAAAGAAAAGTGACTTTACTGAAATACTGCAAGTTTTGTTTTGAAAGTTCTAAGGACTATTAACATTTAACCTTGTGTCTAGAATGTTTGCCAGAAGAAACTATATTTGTTGAAATGTCTTTTATAGAAAACTGTAACTATTCATGAAAAAATGTAAATTATGTTTGCCATAGGAAGTCGATTTTAACATCCAGATAATTTATACAAAATGACCTCATTGATCTAGCTCTAATTAACTCAATCTATATAAAAAGACAGTACAGATTCTCACAAACTTAGGAACACGACTCACACGGTATTTCCTCTTTGCAAGCAAAACACAATGACTAAGAGACTAACTTTGAAACAAAACGCTGAATTTCATTTGCCACCACATCCCACTATGAAAGAAGATTTGGCTTCCCATTAAGGAAAATTTGGCTCACCACCAGCACCCTCCTACCTCACCTCCCCCTTCTTTTCCCCAACGAGATAGTTATAAGAATGACTGTGCTACTTATCACATTTGTAACTTTAGAGAATATATTTCAGCTTCTAGCTCTAGTTACAAAAACTTTAGACCACTGATTCCTAAATTTGACTACACACTGGCATCACCTGGCAAACTTCAAACAACAAACAAACAAACAAACAGATATCAGATCCCACCTGCAGGATTTTCATTTCATTGGTATGATGCAGTATGGGCATCAAGATTTTGAAAGCTTCCCAGGTGATTTTAATATGCAACGAAGTTTGAGAATCGCTATATAGCATGAAGATTTTAGTAGCAGCTGTCATACCTGTCCTTCCCAACTTCTATCACATCTACTTTTCCGGTTTTCACACTTTTTAGGATGAGAAAATATAGGTTATATTCTATAATCATAATTAAGACTTCCATATTCTAGATAGAAAGTTAATTGTTTTTTAAAAAATGAAAATCAATACACAACATGTACAATACCAGGGTTTATATGAATACTGTTCACAGCAGAACTAAGAAGTGTGATCAGGCTACATTGCCTTCTGTACTGTGCTGCCTCAAGGTCAGAAGATGTCTCTTTCTTTATACTCCATTAATTTCTCAAAATCATATTACTTTGAGTCTACCTAATACCTGGATATTAACTTTCTTACCTAGTTATTTTGTTTTTTTCTGAACTTTCTGACCATCTTTCTTGATTTTATTGAGATGAAAAACATGTCTATTTAACCACCATCCCGATATTATCCTGCCTGTTATCAATTCTAATTTATCAATTTTTATTCCAGTCTTCTTAGACACAACTGAATTCCTGCTTTACTATGCTCTGATTTCTTCTCTTGCCTGATGCACAAATGTCATCTGGAGCTTGCACTCACTGAACTTTCGGGTCAGTTTTGCTGCTTGTTGTATCCTCTCTTGGTTTTAATGCATGTTTTGACACACACAAAATAATTTATCAACTATCTTAGAGATAAATGTCATTTATCTCTTCATTTATCTTCACATATTTTCATGTGTGAAAATGACTTTAATTTGATTTCACACTTTCTATAGTTTGCTTGGGTACAGAATTCTAGATTAAAATTCATTTCTCTTCAAAACTGTTGAAATTGCCCCACTGTCTTGTAGTATCCATAGTCCACTACCTTATAGCATCCATATTTGCTAATTTGTAGACTTTGGTTTCTTTTCTCTATAAGCTTTTTGGGATCTTGTATATAATCTTGATATTTTCAAATTTTATAAGAATGTGTTTCCTTCTTTCTACTTGGTACTCAGGGAGACCTTTTAATCTGGAAATTCATGCCTTTCTTCACATTTCATTATAAACACCCCACATTTATTGCAAGCTTAAGTGCTAGGAACTGTTTTAGGTTCTAGGACAGTAGTAATGTAGAAAAAGAACAAAAACTCTGCCCTCATGGAGCTAAAATTTTAGTGAAAGAAACAGAATTTAAAAAGTAAGTTAAACGTATAGTATTTTGGTGATTAGTGCTAAGGTTAAAAAAGCAAGATAGTGGAATATGAAATAGTGGGGAAGAAGGCATGGAAATTTGGATAGGGTGGCCAAGGAATGCCTCACACAGAAAGTGAATTTTGGATAAAGAGCTGAAGCAAGTAAGGAAACTAAGGCAGAAGGGTAAGTATGGTGGGGAGGCCATTCCAGGCAAATGGAAAACAAGTACGAAGGTTCTGACACACATGCATGTCTGGGGGTCTGGAGGAGCAAAGTGAGCTGAGTGAAGAAGAGTAGAAAGTTATGAAGTTAGGAAGGTCATGGGGAGCGAGGTTCTGTAGGATCTAGTAAGTCTTGGTAAAGACCCTGGCTTTCATTTTGACTATGATAAGATAGCATCCATTGGGAGAGTCTGAGCCGAGGAGTGACAGGTCCCACTGATGTTAAACGAGATCAAGCTGACGGCTCTATTGAGAACCCATGTAGAAAGAAAAGATGGTTAGAAGAAAACGGAAGCCTACTTAATCTCAGACAGAGGTGATGGTGGCTTGAAAGCAGTGGCAGTGGTAAGGACAGTGGGAAGAGTATCAAATTCTGTGTATATTTTGAAGGTACAACTGACAGGATATTCTGATCTGGCAGACATACAGCATGAAAGAAAGGAGTCAGGAATCAGCCCACAGTGAGTGGCCTGAGGAGATTGAAGAATGATGGTATCAATAACAGATGATGTAGACGGAGAGAGAAGCCAGTTTCTGGCAGCTCATATCAGGAGTTTTGGGTTCAGCTTTATTCAATTTGAGATATCTATTAGACATCTAAGTAGGATGACAAATAGGCAGGTAGATACCTAGATCTGAAGAATAGGGAAGAAATCTGGTCTTGAGTTACATATTTGGGATCCATCCGCATATGGATAGTATGTTAAATGTTGACACTTGATGAAATGCCCTAGTGAAGGCATAGAAAGAACAGATGAACGTTCCAAGGACTATGCTGTAGGACATGCTATCATTTAGAACAAGGAACCATGAGTCACAACCTGCAGAAGCCAGTACGAAGAAGTAACCAAGAAAATTACATCCAGTTATGGTGGAGTAAAGAGGTCAGTGATTCCTCTCCACAAAAAAACAATTATTAAATTGTACAGAATTTTTAAAACAATCATTTCAGAGCTGTAGATTGGTGCAGAAAACAAATGGAGAGCATTTATTCTTGAAATCATGCTAAGGCTTCAGGTAAGAACAGCAGAAGACTGGCCTTTTTGCCTGAGGCTGGTCCCATCTGCACTACTCCCCGCACCCCCAGTTCTGTTGGCAAGAACAGTAGTTTATTTGTTTTTAACTTTTTAATTGTGGTAAAAGACACATAAAGTTTACCAATTTACATGTACCAGCTAAGTGTACATACAGTTCAGTAGTGTTAAGTATATTCTCATTGTTGTGCAATCAATCTCTAAAGCTCTTCATCTTCACAACTGAAACTCTATACCCATTAAACAACCACTCTCTTTCCCTCTGTCCCAGCCCCTGGCACCACCATTCTATTTTCTGTCTCTGAATTTAACTGCTCTCAGAACAGTAGTTTTACCACCATGGGGCCGGCAGTGAAAACCAGGTGCTTTACTGCCAGAGGGGTTGGACTCAATTAGAGGTAGAGGACAAAAAACTCACGGCTTTGCCCTTTAAAAGTGGTGGACTTACATAGCTTGTAAGGTCTGTCCAGGAACCAAGGGAGATATAAAATAACATCCCAGAGTAACATTTTTAGAGTTTTCATTGTATAACAAATATACTGCGATTAGCATTGGGGATGTCAGCCTTGGTAATACTTCTGTAAGAACATGTTGGCATTCTGTCTTGAAAGTGTATCACCCCATTAATAAAAAACACAAGTGAAGAAAAAAGTGGGGGACTTAAATAGAAATGAACAGAGAAAATCTGAAGCTCTACCACATTCAAGGTTGAGATTCCAGCGGACAAACCAGAAATTTAATGGGGTACCCTGGGAATCAGAGAGTCATAAAAGGGCTGAGATACATTCTCCACACAGTCCCTGGCTCACTAGGAAACCACAGACACATCATGGGGAAGACTGGAGACAGCCAGGGGAAAAGTGAACACTAAGAAAGCCTTGAGAAACGACTACAATTTTGAATGAGAACCTCAATCCACATACAAAATGTTAGGCAGAAGGTGAAAGCCTTAAGGACTCATGCTGTTAAAGTATAATCTGCACTCAAATCATTGGCTGATGACTACACTACATAGACAGAGGGATAACACCTAGGAATCTAGGCTAAAAAAAATTAAATTAAAATTAAAATATTGAGCAGAGCCATCATTGGCTGCACGCCATGGAGAACAAAGAATATAAGATAGATTCCAGATCTGCTATA
>NW_017731695.1:240092-244162 GCF_001890085.2 Hipposideros armiger
GGATGCTTGTTCTTGGAATTCAGTCACCATGCAGTGAACAAGTGGCGAGGTCCCAGCCAGGAGCTTGAATCAACTGCCGGATATGTGACCAAGAAAGCCTTCAAGATGACTTCAGCCTGCACTGTCTGACTGCATGAGACCGAGTGAGAACTGCTTAGCTGAGCCCAGCCAAACCTCTAAAACATTAGAGATAATAAAACAATAACTGCTGTTCTAAACGACCAAGCTTTGTGGCAATTTATCACGCAGCAATAGATAATCGAAGTAACAATCACTGAGCACCTAATCCATGCCAGGCACTGTGCCAAGTGCTTTACAATTATCATTTTATTTCATCCACACAACTATTTAATGAGGTGTTACTATTATCCATTTTTTATAATGAGCAAAATGAGATTAATAGAGGCTAAATAAGGCCATGACAAATGGTAGAGCTGATACCGAAACAAAGATCTTCCTCACTCCAAAGTTGAAGTTTTTTGCATTAGAAATTTTGTATGATAATAATAGTAACAATAATTCATTTATTGAAAGTTTATATGCCAGTCACTTTTTTCTTTTTCTTTTTTTCCAGTCACTATTTGAAGAATTTCAAAGTCCTCTTTTTTTTTTTTTTTTTAGCTGAGCCATCCTGCCCCTGTTGGCAGCTCAGTGGCAGCTCAGATCGGGCTGGGACTCAAACCTCTGTTGCTCAGAGCTCACACTCTTGAGCGAGCTCTTAACCAACTGAGCCACTTGGCAGGCCCAAGTCCTAACTCTTTTAATCCTCACAAACACCCTATGATGCACGTAATATTATTATTTTCCTTTTATAGATTAAGGCACACGTGACTAATCAGAGAAATGAAAATGAAAACCACAATGAGCTATTACCTCACACTTGTCAGAATAGCCACCATCAATAAATCAACGAAAGCAAATGTTGGTGAGAATACAGAGAAAAGGGAACCTTTGTGCACTGTTGGTGGGATTGCAAATTGGTGCAGTTACTATGGAAAAGTTGGGAGGTCCTTCAAAACATTAAAACTAGACCTACCATATGACCTAGCAATCCCATTTTTTTTATCTTTATCCGAAGAAATCCAAAACACTAATTTGAAATGACATATGAGCTCCTAAGTTCATCGCAGCATTATTTACAATAGCCAAGGTATGGAAGCAACCTAAGTGCCCATTGATAAGCAAATGGATAAAGATGTGGTACATTTAGACAATAAAATATTACTCAGCCATAAAAAGGGTGAAATCTTACCATTTGCAACAACATGGATGGACCTACAAGGTATTATGCTAAGTGAAAGAAGTCAGACAGAGAAAGACAAATACCATGATGTCCCTTATATGTGGAATCTAGAAAAACAACCAACCAACCAAAACAGAAATAAACTCATACATACAGAGAACATTTTGGTGGTTGCCAGATGGGAGGGAAGTTGGGGAATGGGTGAGAAAGGGGAAGGGATTAAGATGTACAAATTGCCAGTTATAAAAACAGTCACGAGGAGGTAAAATATAGCACTGGGAATATAGTCAATAATATTGTAATAACTATGTCTGGTGTCAAATGTGTACTAGACTTACTGGGGTGATCACTTCATTAAGTTATATAAATGTCTAATCACCATGTTGTACACCGGAAACTAATAATATTGTATGCCAACTGTAACTAAAAAAAAAGTTTTAAATAATAAATAAATATTTAAAAAACAGAAGTTAAGGCACAGAGAGCTTAAGTAACTTGCTCCAAGTCAAACAGCTAATAAGTGGAAGAGCCACCATTTAAACTGAGGCAATAAAGCTTCCAAACCGTCTCATTCTCCTTTTATACTATTCTTAAAATTACAGAGCGTTCCAGCCAAGATGGAGTAACAGAGACTAGATTTATCTTCCTACCTAAAATAACCCCAACAAGTACAAAATAAATTAAACAATGGTTGTTAAGACAATGGACAGGAGGACACAAAGGGCAATGACCCCTGAAAAACAGAAATCAAAGGATGTGAGTTCTAAAAGTGCCAAAGCTACTGCCCTGGAGAGAGCTTCCTAGAGGAACCCAAGTAGAGCCTGGTAGTCTTCACAGTCTCCCTGAGATGAGGAGATGGTAATGGGAGTCTAAGGAGACCATGAAGATTAAATTTGGGCAGCTGATTAGCTCAGGTGGTTAGAGCGCAAGCTCATAACATCAAGGTTGCCAGTTTGATTCCCACATGGGCCAAGGAGCTGTGCCCTCCACAACTAGATTGAAGGCAACTACTTGACTTGGAATGATGGATCCTGGAAAAACATACTGTTCCCCAATAAAATTTCTTGAAAAAAACCAAAAAAAACAATCTCCAGACCAGGGAAGAGTTCCTGCTCATAATTCACAACCAAGTAAGTGGTAAACAGAATGCCTGTAAATTAAGTTTGGTGACAAGTTCATAACAGGGGTTTTAGACATAGCTAAACATAATATTAATATTATAGATTATGGTATTATAGTTCAGTGTATTTATATACTACAAGTATGGGTCTAAAACAATGAGCTTATAAATTGAAAATACTGTACTTATACTGACAGCTCTGAAGAGGCTGTTTGGCATTGAGGTATAATGAAAGGACATTATTAGTTCTGAAGTTAAACAATTCAAATAAAGGTTTTGCCATTGTCTGACTGAGAAACATTAAATTCGTTGAGTCCAGTTTATTCATTAGCAAAACCTAAACAATAGTATATGTCTCAAAAGATTGCTGTTAAATAAAAGATTGTTATAAGCATTAAATAATTTAAAACATGTAAATCATGTAGCAGAGTCTCTAGGCAAAGGAAGAATTCAATAAACATTCCAGCCTGGAGAAGGCTGAATTGGATATAAATTCAAATGGAATTTAAAGTAGAAAACATTAATTACCTTATTTATTCAATCTTCAGATAGACACACTTACACATATATATGAATAAATTGCTAGGCCACTAAGAGACACTGTAAAGACTGGAAAAAAATCATAATGGCACTTTCCCCAACAAATCTACTAGCACAGAAGTCTTCTTTACTTTGGTTGATCATAGGTACTACAAAGCTCCAACTTCCCTGTGAACGAGACCTCAAAGATAACTTTAACTTTGGATGTTCCCAAAGGCTGCATCCAGTTATATTAGGTTGGTGCAAAGGCAATTTTTTTGCACCAACATAATAGAAATAATCTATGGCTACAATTCCATATAACTAAGGTACAAGAACACACAATATTTAAAAGCCTGTGATTTGCTTTTAAAAAAAATCTACTTGGGTGGNACAACTAGACTGAAGAACAAAAGGACAGCAACTTGTCTGTTCCCCTTCCCGCAATTCCCCAGCGCTGTTCCCATCCCCCAATTCCCCAATTAAAAAAAAAAAATCTTAAAAAAAAAAAAATTAAGTGGGACCAGATGTTGAATTTAGCAGCAGATAAAGAAGTCAATGTAGCTATTACGGATATGCTCAAAGAAGTAAAGGAAAATATAATTATTATTCAATTTGGATATCTTAATAAAAACATAGAAATTAATAAAAAATAACCAAATGGAAATTCTAGAATTGCAAAGTACAATAACTAAAAAATTCCTCAAGGGGTTTATGGCAGGCACAATTCTAAGGGGTCCCCAAAAAACTTCCCCCAACTCATGTACACACCATGCCTAAACACAGAGGAGTGATCAAAGGGTTCACAAATGATAGCAATGAGAAGGAATTAATAGCATTAGTCTCAAAAGATGGAGTCTGGAGTCTGCATTCTGATGAAGAGTTAATGATTTATAGGTCTCAGCTGGAAGCTAGAAGAATGCCACCACCACCTGCTGGCCACAAGGTCCTTTAGATAGATTGAAAGAGCTTCCAAAAAGTTCACGGAAAACTAGAAAATGTATATGTTGTGTGTGTCAGGGGGATGGATCAAAATTGTATGTAAAATGTTTGCATATATGTAAACATGCACATGAATAATAGCTAACTGTGGAATATTATGTATTATCAAAAAATGACTACATCAGTATCTCCCCATTACACACATTGTTACAAGGTGATGTTGACTCTTCTGTTAAAATGAGGTGG
>NW_017731695.1:247652-254483 GCF_001890085.2 Hipposideros armiger
ATATATATATATATATGAAGATCTACATTAAACATTTAAAACAATGTTATGGGGCGATAACATAAGTAACTATATATTTTTATTGGGTCACTTGTAATATTCTTGTCTTTCCAGAAATGCATTAGGTCTTGTTTGCAACTGCCAATCATTCCTGCTTTTTCTTCCATTTCCTCACAAAAATGTATCAGAAAGTTTCTTTTGACTGATAGAAGCAATAGACACAGAAATTGACTTTAGTTTGGGAGCTAAGTTTAATTCAAAGAAAATCAAGTACTTCGATGTTGGAAGAAAAAGTTCCAAATCCATTCATCTATAAAACGATGAGCTTCTACCTGTTTAGGTTTGCTGCATCATGGAAGATGCTAACATACACAACTCTTATAATTTTAGGAAGCATAAGGACAAGAAAAAAGGGCTGAATTGTAAAATCTCAAAGACATGCTATATAATCAATTTCAACAGACAGGTAAGGTCAATTCTTGAAAGTAAATTGAGCTGTTTTCATCTTGACATAAACATACCCCCCAAAAGTGTTTCTTAGAGTAAAAAATAGACTTTTATTTGTTTAATGCATTTCCCCTTCAAAAAATATAAGTTGAGGTAATGCAACTTAGCCAAATAAGTTCCCAACTCCTTTTGTTCTTCTTCCTCCTTAACAGCCCCAGAGCCCTCAAATGTCTTCAGAGCCAGGGTAAAAATGGCCGTGGTGGCAAGTGGGGCAAAGTGGAGGTACAGGGATCCATGGTACGTTGCTCTCTTTAGAGCAGAGGCTGCAGTCTGGTTTACAGGATTTGCTTTGGCCCAAGAGTGTGTTTTGGAAATTCCCAGTAGCTGCTGACATTGAACACGAGAGCAGAAGGAGAATAGAATGGAAGAAGGTTAGAACTGGAATGGTATCCCCCAGTTCCTGGTGGGAAGTGGGTCTGTTGTAATGATTCCTGCATGCATGCATGGATAAACCTCTTCTATTGATGAAAAAAAATGAATCCTAAGCAGACTTATCAAAGAACACCCATGAAAACTATCTTAGATTCAGAAATCCTTTGTTCTTCTGTTTTAAAGTTCATGTAAACAATTCTCCCTTAACTGGCAGTTACCTAACTCTGTCATCATCCTACCCATCTGTTCCAATGAGAACTTAATAAAATCTATATCCAGGGGTACAAGTCCGAGCTATTAAACATTTACTTTCAACTTCATGTATGTGTATGTGTATACAGTTTCATGTTCTGCAAATTGATTCAATCCACCAAAAGAAAAAAATCGAAATTCAGAAAAATATGAAATGTCATTGATGCATTTGTTCACCAAATTCCTTCTGGAATAGCCAGTCTTATTACATCTTGAGAATGTTGATAAGCTGTGACTTGACCTGAATTTTTAGATTTTAAAAGGTTTTCATGAATAAATTCCTAAATGAAGAAAAAATTAAAGTTAAAATTGAGATTTAAAAAGGATGCCCTGATATAATCTTAAAGTAAGGTAATTAAAATATAAGTTATTAAAGAAATAGCATATTCACTCTGAGAATATAAATATTTACTGAGTAGCAAAATAAAGTTGATGATTTCCTCTAACAGATATTTTGCTGACCAAGTTGCTGACAACCTAATTAGATACTTGAAGAAAATATCAATTAAATGCTCAAGACTCAGAAGAGAATCATTAGGAAAGTAAAAAAATCTAAACACAACATATGAAGAATAGATGAATAAATTAAGAGGAAAAACATTTGGAGAGGCGAGGATCAGTCATGATGACAATCTATCTTCAATACATATAAGGGCCTTGTAAAAACAGTTTTAATAAGTTGCTGAAATGGGAGGCAGCATGGTGTGGTGGATAAAACTGTGAGTCAAGAGCCTGCTGTTGGAGTTTGAACCTTGCCACTAAAAGCTGTGTTTCACGTCCTCCACAACTAGACTGAAGAACAAAAGGACAGCAACTTGTCTGTTCCCCTTCCCCCAGTTCCCCACCGCTGTTCCCATCCCCCCCAATTCCCCAATAAAAATCTTTAAAAAAAAAAAAAGGCTGTGTTTCAGATCTTGGCTGAATCACTTAACCTCTACAGGTCTCAGTTTTCTCTTCTACTAAATGGACAGTAATAGTATACAAAGATTTTTCATTAGAACTCTATAATTCAGTGATATGAAAAGCTATTCCTATTACAACTCTTAGAAACAATTTATATTCTTTAATGGTGCAATCATCATTATTGTAGATAACGGGTTTTCATTTCCTTTAAGGCAGTTGAGTTGAAGAAGGTATGACTCTCTCGGTTCAATTCCTCTTCCTTAGTTTGTGTTTCTTGCTACACCTTCTCATAGAGCCAGGCTTGAGACTGTGCTAAGTGGCTTTCATTCTGTTTCCATTTAAACAACCGAGCAGAGTGTCACCTCATTTTCCCTCTGGTACTATGCAGTCACAGCCCTCTCCCTGAAGCCTCCCAACTACGAAGCCTCCTGTCTCATTCTCTTCAGCTGTTAGGCTACCAGAATTCCATGAACCCTTCTAAACTGTACGTAGTTGTTCTTTCAGGCATATCACAGAGATCAGTTAAAGGGAATGTACACAGTGAGGCAGCCCATTAGGCTGATACACCAATTCACCTGCATCTATACCATGCTCACCTCCATCCCTCTTGGAAGGTGTCCCACCTCGTCTTATGTTGTCAGAACCTTCAGTATTGATTATCCTGTCTATCACCTGTACCTTCTAATTCTCTCTTTGCTGGGTTATTTTTATTAATATTTACACATGCTAAGCATTACCCATCTTAAAAACAAACAGGAATGGTCCTTAATTGGCCTCTCTGGCTTCACTCTCTCCCACCTCTTCACAGCCAAATTACCAGCTCATTTTGTGCCTCTCTCACACACCACCACCACCGCAGAATCACTGACCTTTTTAGTTTCTTTAAGTACTGGAAACAAAATGTATGCTGTTTCCTCCATTTATACTACTAAGCGTAGGAAAAGTACTTCACCTCTGTACCTTAGTTTTCTGGCTTATAAAGTGTGCATAATCATTTTTAAAGTGAGGATCCCAGTTCCATATATATATATATGTGTTGAATAAATAAATCCTGCACAGAATTTATACTTTAAGCATAGAGTTAAAATTTTCAGTGAATTATAATAAAGTTATGTATAAAAACTTGGCAGATACTCCAGGCATTTTATCCTTCCATTTCCCTCTTACGCCTGCTGTTTAGTTATTTTATCACTCATTAGTGCCATTAATGCTTAACAATGATCAGAAACGGTTGGAAACTTACATCAGTGCAAGAACTACTTGATAAATGTTCTAATTACTGTAACGTTTAACTTAAAAAGAAGAAACATGTTTAAAATAATCTTCTCAAATAATATGTGGATTCTTCTATATGGTAGTTCCCTAAACACTATGCTCACTTTTCCTGAACCGATCCCATGACCATTCCCTACTTATATTCTGCCCTGTTAGTAAATGTGTATTTGTCCTTCAAAACCCAGCTCAGACATTAGCTCCCTAAGAAGCATTCTCAGACCACCTTTGTTCCATGCTTCCATCTTCAATCAGGACGCCCTCTGTACCTTGAACATCTTTCTACTGTGACATCTATCACACTGTAATAAAATTTTTCTATGCTTGTTCAGTGCTACTAGGCATGTCCTAGGTAGGGTATTTCTTGAAGATAAGACAATGTCTTGTTCATTCTGCATTCCAAGGGCCTCTCTCTGGGCCCAATACATAGCCATTCAGAGGATATTTATTTGAAATGACCTCAGAAAACAAACAAGGTCTTTGACCTTATTTGAGGAACACCGATCTAAGAAACAAAGTTCAATTCTATGAAAATATCATTTCAATTGGGAATTATTACTGGAAATTAGTTTTTGCCTATAGGAATTTACTTTTTACCATTAAGATAAAAGCCAAAATAAAAAAATTCTCATAAATCTGATAGATATATTTGCAAACAATGATTTAGTGGAGACAATTAAGTTGTCATAAATAGCTTGAAGAATTCATCTTCTATCTGATACTATGCAATACTGAGAAAATCAATTAGAATTACCCACCTCAATATATCTTTCTCCATACAATAGGAGTAACATCTAAGATGCGATCATAGAAATTAAAGTGCAAATGAAAACTAAACATGCTACTGAATCTAAGCAATAAATACCATAGATACAAGTATGGTTGATTGTAATTTAAAATTAAACCTCTCAGGTTCCTGGTTATCAAATTAACTTTTCATTCACTAAGAAAAGGCTCACGAAAAATGGCAAATCAATAGTATTCTACATGTGGAACACAGTCTAATTAAAATTTAATCTGGTATATACACACAATGAACATACATACATCACACACACACACACACACATATCTATCTCACAAAAATCAAGATTTACTTAAAATGCTCTCATGCTTTTTCTTTACTAAAGCAAATAAGCAGCTCATAAAAATAATATTGGTTAGGGGAGAATTTGAGATCTTGAGTATATGTCATCAAGTTTTGGCCCAAATAAACTCTTATAAAAATTTTCCAAAAAAAGTGTAATAATAATAATATTGGTTACTTGATCAGAGGTTTAGTTATATGGTAAGATATAAAAATTCTAAGATAACTATCTGAACATAGAGTTATTTTAATCATTAACAGATTAAGAACATGATTAATAATTTTCAATTTATTTTAAAAAATACAATCACAATAATCATAATAGATATCAGTTTGAATAGAATCTCATTTTGAGAAGACAAAAAGGGACAAATTGTTCAGTTTTTTTTTAATGGAGTCCAAGATAGGTATACAATGCAATAGAAATCACATATATGTTTGTATCTGCAACAGCAACAGAACACCCCTCAAAAAAAGATTTATATACAAATGCAGATATATTATGGTTATAGCACACAAAAACTTCAAGAACAGAGGTTTTGTCTAGCTTCAAATCCCAACTCTGCCATTAGGTGGGCAAGTTACTTCACCTCTCAAAGATACAGATTTCTCTTCAAAAAAGTTACACTACATTTTGGTAGTGGGATTATACCACTACCCTTGGAGAGATCTTATAATAATGAAATAACATAAATGAAAATATTTTTTAGAGGGCCTGTTTCAGCAAGTGCTGCCCTTTGGCCATTTTCAAATGAAGTTTACATTCTTCTCAACAAAACAGGAACTTATAAAAAAAGTATTGGTTGAGATTCTCAGTTTGGGCAAAGAATGTTAGTTAAGAGAGGAATGAGAATTTCAGTATAGAAAATAAGGTTAGCATGTGGTGAAAGAGCCTAGGAAGTATCTTGAAAAATCAAACCAAAAAAATGTCTATACAAACAAAATCTCATTTGTGAAATCCAACCAAAACATTTTGGATAATATAGCAAATATATTTAATAATTTTTCATGTTACCATGAAAAAGAATACCTTGATTAAAATTTAGTAGCAAACAGACTGAATCTACATGATAATATTCCCATACAATACATTGTTTTTACATGAGCTGTTTATCAAGATGGGAATACTACTTGTTAAGAGATTATTTAATTGTATTTGTACACGATTTAACAAATATTCTAAAATACTCCAAAAGGAGGTGTGTTTTAGTCTCTTGATTTTAACTAATTAAAAAAACTGAAGCACAGGGAAATGAATTACTTCATATTCTGAATCAAACCTTTTGTCCTATGAACAGTGATTTTTTTTTAATGATAAAAAATGTTACTTTACTTTTTTTTTAACAGGAAGATATTCACCAAGGCAATGAAAGAAATTACAAAGATTTTTTTAATGAGTACAGCTCCATTAAGCAGCCTGCTGGAACAGGGTATAAAGAGAATTGACACATACTGGCTTTTTCAAGTGTGGGTGTCCTGGTATTCTTGGGATTTGTCACCCACATATATGAGTCAGTTTTATATAACACTGTAATTTATAATTTCCCTCCTACTCACTGGCCAACACTTTGGAGATAACATCTCACCATTACTTATTTACAGAATATGGTAACTCAGAACATTCTAATATTTTATAAAATTTGCAAACAACCAAATTATTACCATGTCAGCAACAAGCTCTCTGGCTTCCAAAGAAGAATTTCAGTGTGTTTCAGTATTATAATAGTTTAAGGAACATGTTAAGAAAATATGAAATCATTTCACTGCACTCAAACATCATAACTGTATTTAAAAATAGAGATGTTCTACCAAGTATTACTCATTTTGTACATAGAGAAAATCAAGTAATTAAGCAGTGATTTAGCAATTACATTCTTACTAAGGAATTATTTCCATGGCTACTAAAGATAGTTAAGTACCAGGGTTCAAGAAAAGTAAGATTGATTTTTGTTTTCTCTATAGTACATCAAATATTCTATTTCTGAAGGGTAATTGAAAGGGTAGATATGTAAAATCAACTAACCACAAATGTAAAGGGAACATCCAGATCTTTTTGTTGCTGATGCTAAAATTCCTTCACTTACAACATTACTAGAAAACAGTGGTTCCATGAGTAGTTTGAAAACTCATTATTAGACTGAGACATTTTCTATGAAATTATTTATCATGATGAGATACCTTTAGTTTTCTTTCATTCAAAGGAAGAGTCTCCAAAAGAAGCAAGAAAAGCAGGCAGGAAAGAAGGATGCGATTGAAAATAGCAAATAGATACAAGAATGAATCTCCTCCCTTAGAGTCGTGGTTAGAGAGTTGCAGTATTAGAAAGAAGTACCAATTTCATATCTGATGGGAAACTAATTTAAAATAAAAAATACTGTAGTTGGGGCCGGCCGAGTGGCGTGTTGGTTAAGAACTGGCTTGGGATGCCAGAGGGCCCC
>NW_017731695.1:256333-257615 GCF_001890085.2 Hipposideros armiger
ACAAAGGCTTGCTTCCTGTGCCCTTCACAGGGGGTGACTTCCCAATTAAATGGCATTACAGACATTAGGTCAACAATGAAGAACTAAGGGCCCCAAAGTCATTCAAACCTCTGCCTCCTTACCCTAAACATACAAATACACAAAAGAGCTCTTCTTATAAATTTAGATGCGTCATCTGAGAGGCTGAAGCCTCCAGTGATTCTTCTAGCTCCAGGGCATACTGACTGTACCTTTCTGATGTTTTCTCCAGATTTCAATGTAGGGTGGCTTTTCTGCTCTGGCAGGAGCCAGGAGGCTGTCTCCTGCAAAGCACCTGGGGCCCTGTGCAGGCGGCCAGCCAGGGGCCTGGGGCGGGGCCTGGGCTCTCCTGCCAGCTCCTGGAGCGTGCCCTCTGGCATGGTCTTGTACGCACCGAGCTGCCATTGTCAGCTCGACCATCTTGTGGAACTGGTCCTGGGCCCCGTCGTAGCTGAAGATCCCCACCACGCTGACAGGAACTGCCTTGTCCAGACCGCGCCCAGAGCTTTGCGGTTGAGAGCGAGCATTAAGGGAATGTTCTGGACGCAAGCGTAATCGATGATGGTGTGCAGGGTGTCGTCCAGCCCACCCTTCGACTGTAACTTCTCACAGTTGGGATAGATGATGATGCACTTCCGCTTTCGGAGCCTCAGGTGTTTCAGCACCTCCCTCGGCCCCAGCACAAGCCGCTGTTTGGCCTTGGCCTTGAGGGGATCTTTCTGGTACATGCGTGCGGTCTTGGAAGAGGACCAGCTCTTTCAGCAGATCCGTAACACAGGCGTCAACTTCTTTACTGAGCACCTGGCTGCAGTAATCCCTGAATCTCCGACTGTGGATCTTGGGGCAGCTGGTGGTGTTGGGGGCCAGGTGGGAGGTCTCCTCCTCCTTATGGATCTCAGCTCCCAATGGCTCTTCTGACTTGCTCATCACCACAGGAGCGGAACACACTGACACTTCTGCTGCCCCTAGAGCTAAGGGCTCAGCCTGCTCGAGGGCCAGGTCCTCACCACCTGTATCTTGCACATCGTCACTGGCAAAAGCTGGGCTCACAGCATTTTCTTGGAGACGCTGCTGCTTTCTATCCTGCCGTTCTATCAAAATAATCTTCTTCAACGAGGTCGGCTTCTTGGCCTTGGGGACCTTCCTCTACTTCCCCTTCTTTACAGAGGGGCACTGGAGTCCAAGGAGTTGCTTGGGGTCTTCATTTGGCTGGAGTGGTGGCACTTCTTCCCTGACGTGACCTCTTTGGAGAGGACGGGCACTG
>NW_017731695.1:261261-265167 GCF_001890085.2 Hipposideros armiger
TTCACCACTATTTCACCCTCTGCTAACACTGCAGTGGGTTTCACCACTTCTCTTATAAGAGAAGTGTCTGTAGAGGTGGAACGCAATGGTCCCCACTTGGGTTGTTTCGGTATCTGTAATATCTCATTGTTCTCTGCACCCTGTAGTTCAGAAAACTACAACCTCGAAAACTGAAACTCAGGTTTGGAGGCAGGTCCACTTTTTCCAATGATTCTGGATTTCCTATCTGTTCGTTTATGATAACCATCTGATTTCAAATGAGTGCCAGCATGAATGGACATATGATGTGAACCTTTCATTGATTTTGTATCAGATGATATAGTTCCATCAGCCTTCTTGGTGTCAAATTTTTGCTCATCATACGTTTTTTTCTTAAACAGAGCTTTCGTGTCTTGTGGGAGAGAGCACATGTGCTCATACCACGGCTGCTTCTTCTGAAAACTTCGGTAACAACTGGGTTGGTTGTAATCATGCTGTGAACTAGGTACTGGGCAAACGTTGTGTGTTGATTCCACGGTGTAAGGAGAATAGGTGTATGGATGAAGAGCCATCTCGGAAGTTAAATACTGAGGTGGAAGTGTTGAAGCTCCAAAGGCCGTATCTTCAGGATAGAGTTTCTGCTCAGGCACTGGTAGTTCCTGAACACAAGGGTAGTACGCGGTTGCACAGCTAGGGAACACTCCGACTTACTGAAGACTCTAACCATGCCACACCNGGGGATTTGGTAAAATTCAAAATCCATTCAGAGCAAAAGCTCCCTGACATAAAAAAGAAAAATGGAAGAGAACTTCCTTCGCATGATGAAGATTCTTACCAAAACCCTTCAGGAATCATCATACTTAAGGTAAAATGTTGAAAGTTTCCGTGCAAGATCAGAAAAGGCACAAATATGCCTATTACCTCCTATTTTATTTAACAATGGAATCAGATTAGTTGAATAAGGCAAAAGGGAAAGGAAAAAGGACTCAGTTCTTAGTATCCTTTGCTCTGTCCTTTAGAGATCTCATTAGTCTCATGGCTTAAAATATTATCTCTATAGCAATGACTCCAACATTTACATATGGAGAAAGACCTCATCTGAATTGCAGACTCATATAGCTAACCAAACATCTCTGCCTAACAGTCTACTGGGCATCTCAAACTTCACATGACCAAAACTGAACTCTAGATCTTTCTCCCAAAAACTATTCCGTCCACCACCTTCCCCATCTCACCCTTCCAGTTGCTTACACCAACTCCTTGACACTCCTCTCTTTGTCCCATACTGCACAACCAATCCATTAGCAACTCCTGCTGGATCTACATTCAAAATATACCCAGAATCCCACCATTTCCTGCCACCTCCAAATCTACTCACTGGATCTGAGCTGCCATCATATCTGTCCGAATTCCTGGGAAGAATCTGATATCCTCAGTCCCTCCATTCTCTCAGTACAGCAATCAGTGAGATAAAGGAAGCCTGATCAATATAACTTCTCAGAACTCCTCAGTGGCTTCCAATTTTACCCCGATAAAAACTCTACTAATGGTTTATAAGTCCTTCTGCAACCTGTGCCCACAACTCCTATTACCTGTCCAGAAAACTATCACAATGACATTCTTTCATGTTTCTGCTTTGGACTCTGCACTAACTGGTCCACGTGCCTATACAACTGTTGCCCTAGATATTTGCATGGCTACCTCCCTTACTTCTTCTGAGTCTTTTCTTTAAAGTCAATTTCTCAATGAAAACTTTACTGACCAACTTGCATGACTGCTTCAGCAGCACATATACTATAATAAAATTGGAATGATACAGAAGACATTAGCATGAGCCCTGCACAAGGATGACATGCAAATTCATAAAGCATTACAGACTTTTGAGAGGATTCTAAAGTAAATGTGGCAAAACATTAACAATAGGTGATCCTGGGTCAAGTACATACGGGAGTTCTTTGCACTATTCTTGTGACTTTCTGTAAGTCTTAAGTTATTTTAGAACAAAGTTAAAACTTTTAAAAATAAAACCAAAAAAAATTTGCAACTCCCTATATTATCTTTTCTCTGCCCTAGTTTTTCTTTCTAATAGCATTTATCACCTTGTAAAACACCATATAACTTACTTATTACATTTTTTGTTTACTGTCTGTCTCTCCCTACTAGGACGTGAGCTCCATAAAGGCAGAGATTTTTGTCTGTTTTATTTCCTGGCGTAGTCCAGAAAATGTATCTAGAGCAGTGGCTGGCACTAAGCATTTAATATTATTTGTTCTGAAAGCCTCAAAGGACGGGGGGGACCATGATTAGAGAGTTTAGAGGTAGAATACTTCCTAGAGATGAGAGACTATGAGGTGGGACCATAGGAGTGTGCGGCTGAACTAGTGTGGAAATAAAGTTCACAGGAGACACGGCAGTCCAGGAACTAAGAAACCAGTGTGTTCAGCTAGGCTGTGCATTCAAATGTAAAAGCCACCAGATACAAAGACAGACAGTGAGCCAAGTTCAAGTTAGAGCAGGGAAACTGGGGACACAGTTTGCCCAGTGATTAAGATTAGAGGGGACAGTTTATTGTATACAGATTAGGGTTTCATATTAGAATACTCTAGAAAGTTCTAAGGTAGAAAGGAGGAGGCCTACCATGGAAAATTCTTCCTAATACATAGTATCAAGGAAATCTTCTGCTCAATTTGAAAACAAATTCAGTTAATCTAGATAACTAAGTTTTATAAATTCATCCTAGTCAAACAAAAATTATCAGTGGAGGGCCAGCCGAGTGGCACGACGGTTAAGAACTGGCTTGGGATGTCAGAGGGCCCTGGTTCGGATCCCACATATGAGGGCCAGTTACACTGCCTTCCAAAAAAAAAAAAATTATCAGTGGAAATGGTCCTAATTACTATGGTAATCTGGCTACCTAGACATAATCAGTAAATGTTGTGAAAATCTTAAACAAATCTTGTGTGACCTAGGATAAAAGATTTGATTACTCACTCCTTCTCCCATTCCACTAATAATAAGAGGCAACTGGACAGAAGTGAGGGAGGAAAACTAGAAGCTTGTAACTTTAGGAAATACTCTTTCCCAGTTAAGTAAGCACAGATGTAACTATATAATAACATAAGTAATTTCAAGTTCCTTATTGGGAATACAAATTAGGCTTGAATAAATTGCCAGTTCCTACACTACAAATAAAGAATATGGAGGTCTGTTGAACACCTCTGCTTTAAACTACATGGATTCCAGAAACCACAGGCTCACACACAAAAAACACCCCAGTTTATGATTTTGAGTTTGAAAAGGTAGTCAATGAAGATGTCTCTTATTTACTCAAATATTTTCAAAGTGATTATACACAAAGTCATATACTCATCATAGAAACTTCAGATTTGATCAGGACGTGGGGATGTATCTATTTTATATTTTAACATACTCCATGGTTTTATTTCAGTGCACATTCTATTTACATGTTTATATCTGATATAGCGATATTTAGATAGTAAGCTACAACCTAAATTTAATAAATTAAAATTATGTTTTTGTCAATAAAATTGAATATTCTAAAATGAAAAAAGATCAATTTCAGTAAATTATAGAATTACATAATATTTTAAAAGTCACTTATGGAGCTTTAAAAATTGCCTACTAGGGCCGGCCGAGTGACGTGTTGGTTAAAAGCTGGCTTGGGATGCCAGAGGGCCCCTGTTCAGATCCCACATATGAGGGCCAGTGACACTGCCCTCTATAGCTAAGATGCTGAACAACAGCTCAACTTGGAGCTGGCGACGGCGTAGGCTGCAGCCCCTGCTGCAGTGGGTTGCCATGGACTACCGTGTGTAGCCAGCAGCCAGCGTGAGCAGCCAGCAGCCTCAGTGAGCAGCCGTCCAGAAGCCGGTGACTGATCTGCCTCGCCCGGGAAGAGTGCAATGA
>NW_017731695.1:265822-284995 GCF_001890085.2 Hipposideros armiger
GAAAAAATTCTTGGTACATAGTAGACCTTGTTTAAATATTTGATGTTACTCTTAAATTGAAACTTGAAGGAGGAGTGGAGTTTGCAGATGGAGAATCAAGATAAAGATATACTAGGGAGAAAGAAGCCATATTTGCAAAAGTGTAAAGTTTCAGAAAATTCTGAACAGTTTAGTATAGCTAAAAAATAAGATGCTTGTGACAAGTGGCAAAGAAGTAAAAACCAGGCCAGGTCAGGGAAGTTCTCACATGCCATGTTAAGAGTTGGGACTTTATTCTGTAAAAAACTGGGAACTTTCCCTAGAATTTAATCAGGTCACTATTTTATAAAGATTACCTCATCAAATTTGGAATAATGGATGTGGGGGCAGAGACAACCTTTTAGAAGGTTGTCGAGGTAATATCACCAACAGTCCAGATAACACAATTTATGATCTCTTAGCTTCAGATTCCTATATCTAATTATCTACCTGACATTTTGCATATCTCATAGACATTTCTAGCCTAAATGTCCAAAACCAATGTCTTGATTTCTCCACCAAATTTGTATATTCCCTACTCTCAGAAACAGTACAATCATGCAAGTTACTCAAATCAGCAACCTGGGTTCATTCTCCCTCTCCCTTAACCACCAAATTAAATCCACTTATTATTAGTTATTAATTATTCCTAAAATATTTCTTAAACTAGAAAATATATCTTTCTAGTTTCATTGTCGTCAACCATCCCAAGTTATCACAGCTCAACCATCCCAAGTTATCACAGCTCAACTGCGATAGCTCCCAATTGGACTCCCCCACATTTTCCTAAATATTAGCTGGTTTCCTTAAAGCACTTATTGTAATTGACAACTATTTTTATTATATCTGCTCACTTGAATTTATCTCTCCCTCATTAGAATGCCTTTATAAACTCAAGCACCATAAACTGTTGTTCATCATTGTTTTACTTCAGCACTCTAGCATCAGCCAGGTCAATAGAAACAATATTAACAAAAATCAACACATACTTACTATGTGCCAGACACTATATTGTGTGTTTTACATATATACAGTCATTTAATGCTCTTGTGACACAGGTATTTTATTATCTCTATGTTATAGATAAGGAAACTAAGGCACAGATGGTTAACTTATCAGGTCACCCAAAGAGGAGGAGTACATGGCAGAACAGAGAATCAAACCTTGGGAGCCTTGAGCCTATCCTCTGGACTATTACCCAGTACTTCTCTTAGTAGAAGCTCACTAAGTATTTCTTGACCAAATAAACACATGAGATAGAGAATAAATAAAAGAAGAACAGATTTAGGAGACATATTGAATTTGAAATACTGGGAAAAGGCTATGAGGTACAGTGGGATAAACAGTTTTACAAANTGTCCCAAATTTTTATCTGGTTTGACTGTTTCCTCATGAGTATGAGGTCACGTATTTCCAGGAAGAACACCACAAAGGAATGCTGTATCATGTACCGCGTTGTGCCTGTAGCTGTCCCACTACTGGCATTACTGACATTAACCATTTTGTTTTTTACACATTCCGGTGATTTAACATTTTTAACACGTCTTGAAAAAGGTACCTTACCTGCCATCTCTTCTGAGGGCAAAAGTGATGCCATCTTTCTGGAAAGGAAGCAGCTTTGCTCTTAGTTTGTCAGGCAAATAATCCAGCTGTTTATAAGATTCACTTGTCGAACAAGAAATCTGAGGTGTAAGAGACATTTTTATGTTATGAACTCTGGACACGATGATCCTAAAAACAAAGAAATCACAAAAGGGGAGAGGTGGGGAAAATAGATATTACTGATTATATTAGAGAATTAAACATAAATAATATTAAAGTACTTATCAGGAGCCTTGATAAACTATCTACATAGAGATAAACTGGTTAAATCATGTTCTAGAATAAGCTATTAAGAAAATTCAGAGCACTGCGTCCAAAAGCAATTACTTAATGCACTCTCTAAAACCTCAGCATCCTCTATTTCATTTATATTTCTAAGTGAGCCATACTATAGCCATACCCCTATTTTAATCAATAAAATGTATTACTGAAAAGTTATAAATCAACTACATTTTTACAAACTGAATAATTTTGATAATAGATGATTCTGCTATAGAAAGATGAATCCTTTTATAATTAATCCTTTTATAGTTACATATTTTTATATCACACCAGATTTTTAAGAATGGAATAAAACTGCATTTTAAAATTATAAGATACAAAGACATCAACTCCAAATTTATAATAATTAAATTGACTCAACATTATTAAATGAGATTGATTTTTAAATATTACAATGAATTATTTTAAATCTGTTGAATCCACAGTATAAACTCTGCTTGATTAGCACCTTCTTCACCACTGGGTTTCCACAGATATAATTTTAATTTTCTACCACATAAAAATTTCACATATCTGTAAATTCTTAGAACTCTGCAAAAAAAAGTCCTATTAAATCACCAAACTATAAAGCTTCTCTAATCATAATACTTTGTATTTAGACTAACCCTTTCATCTGTTTATATATAATTTCATTCCATCTTTAAAACAAATTTCCTTTTTTCCCCAATTACTTGCAGTTATAAAACTTTAGCCCCTCCCTTCACCCTCAAAAAAGTAATCAACTTCTGTGTCCAATGTCTAAGAACCTTAAGAATTCAACAAGTATTTATTAACAAATAGATACTACATGCCACAATCTAGAGTAGCAAGGACCACACCCTCACAGAAATTACATTGTTGAGGAGACTAAAAATAAACAAATAAACAAGATGATTAATTACAGTATAGTACAAATGTTATGAACTTCAGAGGGTAATGACCACATTCAGTATGGCGACAGTCTGAAGTATGTGAAAGAGCCAGCCAGGTTCAAAATTGAGAAGAGTGTTCCAGGCAGACGGGATGAGCAAAGTCCCTGAGTTGAGAAAGAGCTTGGTGTTTTCTAGCAACAGAAAGGAGGCCAATCTGACTGAGTCAAGGGAAAGAATGGTATGAGATGAAGCTACTGAGATAAGCAAGAGTCAAGCCATAGAAGGCCTTGATAAAGATTTTGGATTCTATTTTAAGAATGAAGGGAAGCCAATGGAGCTGTGCTGTCCAAAATACTATGAACCAGATAGGGCAATTTAAATTTAATTAAAATTTAAAATTCAGCTCCTCAGTTGCATCAACCATGTTTCAAGTTCTCAAGGTCCACATATGGCTAGTGGCTATCATATTAAATGGTGCAGATAGAAAACATGTCCATCTACACTGACAGGTGTATTGGGCAGCACTTACTGGAGAATTGTAAGTTGGGGAGTGACACAGTCTGACTTATAATTCAAAAACTACTGGTGGAGGACAAAGCTATCAACAGAAAAGCAAAGGATAAATGTTCTTATAAGACCCAGCCAGTCCACAAAGCTTCCACTGCTTCAGTAGGCAACTGGATTTAGAAATGATTAATGACTCAGACCCATCTGATAAGATCCTCATAAACACCAATGAGTGGTATCCCTAGTAACAACAAAACTCAGAGGAAAGAATAGAGAATAGTTCAAAACGGGGAAAGCGTGAAAACAAGAAATCTTATCAGGCTGCAACAGACAAGGCAACAGTCATCTTGGCAGTGGACCTGGAGAGATTGGGAAAGTGTATCAGAGGTAAAGCCAACAGGACTTGCTGACGGTGTCCATGGTGAGAATAAGGGAAATGTGACAGCAAGATGTACATTTAGAGCGATGGAGTTGATGCAATTTACTGAGATGTTAAAGGCTGAGGAAGAAATGGATTTGGGAGAAAAATAATCAGCAGATCTTTTAGAAGTATGTATATAAGGTTAGAGTTGGCTATAAAATATGAAATGGAAATATCAAATGGGCTTGGAAATATGTATGTCTGGAACTCTAGGGAGAGAACAAGGCTAGATACATGTTATTTGGGAGTCAACATGGGATGGTGAACCTATATTATATCATTCTTTGAGGCCACCTAACATCTGGGACCCCTGCTATGTTTAGGAATTTCCTCATAGTACAAATCTGCATGGGAATCAGGCATCACCTCCCAATAAAAAAGCAGGAAATATCAGATTCTTGTGTTCCCAGCCTGCCTTATAGCTATTGGGTTTGCTAATCAGATATACTCATTCTGGACTTCACTCTAGAAATTCAAAACTCAAAGGAGCAGGAATTGAGGGAAACCCATTCTGGCAAGAGTTGCAACAGCATAGCCAGGTACACTTTCCAGAAGTAGCCGGGGTTCAGAAACACTTTTCAGGGTCAGTGGTACAAGGGGTACCAGGTTTCAGCAGGGAACACTGGCAAGAAGCTAAGAGATATATACAAAAGCCATTTTACTGTCCATTACCTTTGTGTTTCATACAAAGTAAAAAATTTTAACAAACACTCCAAGAAAAAAATATCTGCTACAATGAAATCACACTATAATTTATATGATTTATTTTATGAGAATTGAATCAGGCACTATATTTATAAAAATACTAAAACTAAAGTAGTTTTAATAAAAAACNCATTATTTTGGTACCTACAAATAGATAATGGTTGTCTTGGTATTTGTCTTTAATAGAATCAAGGTCAATGGCAAAGATTTCTGGCACTGGCTAGGACAACACCGTCGCAGTCTTTCTAGTTGGCCTCCAGGTGGCAGTGTAATCCAGAACAGCAGACATCACTTTCTCAGCTCTAAAGCTCCCAAAACAAAAACATTCCCTTTTATAAAGGAACCTCACCTTGCCTAACAGACTCATGTACTTATAGGAATTAATCTATGACACTAAAATCATTAGTTTCTTAATTTAAAACAAGAAAAATTCGTTTCATTCCAGTTTGAGCAAAGAATGTATTCATTGGATTCTGCTACATGTTTGATTCAACCCAACTCTGGTCCTGAATTTCATCTTACAAAAGAATGGATACTGAATTTTTCAGCAATCCCCGTGGCTTGATTTTTACAGTTCAGTTACCATAAGCTTAAGGTTAAATGTTTTTTAATCAAAAGTTATTTGTTCTAAGGTAGAAATCTTAAAAAGGGGGGGGGGGCGGATGGTTTATATCCCAGTGAGGTATCATACACCCAGAATTGAGATGCAACTCAAAAGGGTGTGGCCCTAGTCCCCACACACACTCGCTCACTCCATTCATTCACCGGGACTTCCAGCAGACTACTGGCCATCTGCCTCTCTTTTCATGAGCAGATAGAAACAGTGGCATTTTGTTTTGGGAATAAACTATTTGTTTATTTGTGGCAACAACGATGTTAATAAATATAAGACACTCAACCTAACTTTAAAGAATTGGAAATTATGAGAGATCAATTCTCACTGATCAGCTTAGCCATGACAAAATATATTGATGATTTATTCCAAGGAGAAAAGGAAGTATCTATCATACATTAGTGGGATGTATTAGGAAATATAAATTGGTGTAAAACTTTGGCATTTTTCTTCTGCAGACTAAATGTCTGTTTTACTTGGCGCTCATTCTGTTGTTTTCCTTCCTTTCTAATGATGGACTCCACCATTCACTCTCCCAGTTTCAACTGTTGCCAGAGACAGTAACTACTGACCAATGTTAACATTCTCCTCATTTTTGTCACTATTCCCAAAAGTCTAGTTTCTCAGTAAAAAAGAAGACTTGTTACTGATAAAAATCTGCTCTTCCTCCATATAATAGTCTAATCTGGTCTAACCTTTGAGTCTATACCTATACATGAAGTGTTCATTTAACATTCAGGTCTCAGTTACTTTGTCTTCACTGCTAAAGAGTATGTATGTTCCTTCTGCCCTCCATCTATTCTTGGTCTGCAATCATTCTGAAAGTCTGAGGTTTCCAGAGATAATTCATCTCCTCATAAATATTTAAATAACTAATTCAACAATAATTAAATCTAATACTTTCTGAGTATCTCTTCTGAACTAGGCATCATATTTTCATCCCTAATTTTAGGGAGTTTTAAGAATATGCCAATGATCATAATGGTAGAATGGGTAGAACAGACAGACAGAACGTAAGGCCAGCTAAGGCCAAAGCACATGCTGTTTTTGCTCCACACCAGTGTTATTAAGTGCATAGCACCACAGGCATTACACAGATACTTTCTGGAAAAGCTAGGCATTAAAGTATTACTTTATCCCATTAGGTTACTTAAGGATTATGAAAAGATACAAAGTGCCAGTGGATATTTAAATTCATCACAGAATGTTCCCTTACATTAAAAATAAACTGCAGCTCAATTGAGGAAAAAATTTTAAAAGTTAATAAGGTAAATTTGCAAATAAAAATATAATATTCCTATAAATTTGGTAATCTATAAATTAAAGAGCCAACCAAGTGCAATGTGTGGACCTTGTTTGGACCTGATTCAAATAAATTTGCAGTAAAAAGACACTTTGAGGTTAGTAGGAAACTTTTAATATGGGCCAATAATAGCTATCATAAAGAATTACTTTTAATTTATTAGTTGTGATAATGACACTTTGATTATTTTTAAAAGTCCTTATTTGTTACAGATTAAAATTGAGGTGTTTATGGAGAAAATATAATTTCTTGAATTTACTTTAAAATACCTCAGGGAAACAAAAGTATGTTTGTAGAGAGGGAGCACAGAACAGAACCACCAGTAACTAGCAAAATGTTAATAATTATTAACGCTAGGTGATGTAAACTACAAGGAGTTTCCATATATTATTCCATTTTTTAAATACATTTGAAAAGTTCCATAAAAAAAGTGTTTGGATAAAATAAAGGGCAGTACTGCACTTCGTAAACTTTCTTTCTAGAACTTTGGATAACCATGTTGCAAAACTCAGTTGAACGATAACCTGTAAATCCAACAACTATTTATTTAGCTCTCGATATTTCTAACAACTTAAATTTCTTTTACTGTTTTAAACTCTTACCATAATATTTGTTTATAAATCGTCATTGTTTTTAATTAGTGGTGATTTAAAATTTAGTGTTATTTTTATTTTACTTGCTGTGAAGTACAGGTGTGTATACATATATACATATGTATGTATATATACATATATACATATGCGTGTATATATATACATATATATATGGAGAGAGAGACAGAGACAGACACAGGCAGACAAAGAGAGATGTGGATGGATAGAGAGATGGAGATATATATATATAACATGAAAATTACACAAAATGGAACTTCAGAGGCAAAAGGTGATTAGAGGCAAAACGTCACATTCTACATGAATTCTCCAGAAGTTTTCCAAAGTCCAAGTAGTTGCACTTACTATTCTCCATTTTCCTCCCTCCAGCAGATTGCTCCCTTGTCAGGAAGCTTCAAACAGAGTTTGATCAATGGAGGTACTAGCCTGAGATTATAAAGTGGGAGGAGATAATGGAGTGTGCGGGGGGGGNGCTGCATGGGATTTACAGCAGAATAGGTATAGACAAAAAGAATTAGTGAACTAGAAGAGATTTTAAATATAAATGGACTAAAAATGCCAATTAAGAGAAAAAGGTTATCATACGGGATTTAAAAATTAATATCTATTTTGTGCATTAAAAAGACACATCTTAAATAAGACTCATAAACACTGAATGGAAAAGAATGGGAAAAGACATTATACATACCAAAATATAGCTGGTATAACTTTATTAATATCAGACAACATATGTTGAAGGCTAAAAAAAATTATTAGAAATAAAGAAGGGTATTTTATAATGATAAAAAGTTCAATTTACTAGAAAGATAGGCATAGCCTCAAAATATAGAAAAATATAAGGCAAAACAAACAGAAATAAAAGAAAAATTTGATAGAAAAAAAGAGAATAGCCAAATCTATAACTATAGTGGGAGATTTTAATATATTTCTCTCAGTAATTGATTATACAAGCAGATTAAAAAATCTACAAGGATATGGGAGACTTGAAGAACACAAGAAACAAATGAGTCATTTGGTACAAGGACAGAAATATTCTTTTCAAGCTCATTCTATGAAGCCAGTGTAAACTTGATCTGACAAGCACAATACAAGAAAAAATATATATACAAGCCATTTTCTCATATTTATAAGCAAAGTATTAACAAACCAAATACAGCAATAAATTAAAAGACTAAGATATCAAGACTAAAATGGGCTTATTTTAGGAATGATAGGCTGGTTCAGCTTTCAAAGCTCAACCAATGACAAGTTGATCCTAAAATTCATGTGGAAGTGCAAGGGACCCAAAATAGCCAAAACAATCTTGAAATAGAACAAAGTTGGAGAACTTATACTTCCTGATTGCAAAGCTTCCTATGAAAGTACATAATCAAGACAGTGTAATACTAGCATAAAGATGGATGGATGGATGGATAGATGGATAGATAGATAGACAGATAGATAGATGGAATAGAATTCAGACTTCAGAAATAAACCCTTACATTTATAATCAGTTGACGAGGGTGTCAATACAATTTAATAGGAAACGAAGTCTTCTCAAGAAATAGTGCTGGGGCANAGAGAGACAGGGAGACAGAGGGAAAGAGAATAATAAAATATAGGAAAAGTGACAAAATGTTAAAACTTAGTAGATCTAGGTAAAAGGTATATTAAAGTTATTTCTATACTTTTGAAAATAACTTTTCTATAAGTTGAAATTATTTCAAAATAAACAGTTAAAAACTAAAGAAAACACCAAGTAACTATAAAAAATACATTCTGGTGATAGAAGTCAGATCAGTGGTTGCCTAATTCAGGGAAACAGGGATGACTAGAAAGAGGTCTATTCTGGGTGATGGAAGTGTACCATATCTTCACTGAGGTATGTAAAAACATAAGGGTATACATATATCAGAATTCATTGAACTGTACACCTAAAACCTGTGCATTTTATTAAATTTAATTATACCTGAAATTTTTAAAAAGTCAGTAAGTAAACTTGAAGTTTAGAATGAAGTGAAAATATATAATAAAAATTCATAATCACAAGCCTAACTGAAAATGAATTTGAGGATTTGAATTTCAACTGCCTGTGTGACCTGGGAAACCCTAACTAAGAACTTAATTTTGCAAAAACCCCCTAAAAGAATTTACCCACTTTTTAGGTTTCTTCAAGTTCTTGGAGATTAAGATTACCTAATTTTTTTAAATAAAATTTTTGAAAATCAGAAAATACACTGGGAAATAAACCATCATCATCATCAACAACAAACAAGCAAAATTAGCTTCCAAAGTACTTCAGATATGTAAAATATTTACTTCTGTAAGAAGTAAGAGATGGAATTAAAACATGGCAAGAAACAAGATACTATCAACATAAGCAGGCGGACGGAACTGGATATTCTAGGACTTAAAAATACACTATCTGACATCAAGAACAGAAAATAAAATGTTCCTGTTCTCCAATTACAAGAAAGGAAAGGACTGACTGTTCTGTGACATTAGTCAGCTAATCCCTAACCTATACTCTGAAATCCAACAAATCCTTAAACACTCCAGTGTTTTAAAGTCTCCAGCTTTCCCCACAGCCTGATACAATACCAACTTTTTGCTTTGTTTGAAGAGCCTGTGTCTAACAAGCACAGCTCTCCCTTGCTTAGCAAGTAATAAATTCAGCTTCTTTGTTTGTCATATTGAAAGGGTTTTGGTTTCAGGTATGTTGAGAAG
Source organism: Hipposideros armiger (assembly GCF_001890085.2). Lineage (NCBI taxonomy): Eukaryota > Metazoa > Chordata > Mammalia > Chiroptera > Hipposideridae > Hipposideros > Hipposideros armiger. The sequence goes on from NW_017731695.1 coordinate 275,442, forward strand.
TGGTTTGTTCCTTAAGAGAATTCAATAGATTTAACAGCAAAAGATAGGATTGGTAAATAACAATATTGGTAAGCAAAAAATATCCAACTGAAGAACAGAAATTTTAAAACTTAAGAAAATATAGAAAAGAAGATAAGAGATACTGGGACACCAAATAAAGGTCTAACATATTTATAACTGGAGACCAAAGAGAAGAAAGAATGGGGCAAAATAATATTTGAAGACAAAGCAGCTAAGAATTTTCCAGAACTAATGAATGACATCAACCTACAGATTAAGAACTATAAATTGAAAGAAAACCACACCTAGTCACATCATAATAAAACATTTGAATAGCCAAACAAAGATAAAACCTTAAAAACAGCCAGAGGAGGGAAAAGACAAATTCTAATAGCATTAAAAATATTAAATACCTAGGAATAAAAGTAATGAAATATGTGAAAAAACTATACATTGAAAACTATAAAACCTTCTTGAAAAAATTAAATAAAGGGAAAAATAATTGAGATGAAAATAAATAGACAGCAATTAAATAATTCACATTCATGGGNATAAGTATTCAGAAATTATCAGGTGTTACAGAAAGCCACCTATGAATTGCAAGTCTTGTATAGAAAGCAATTATATAATTTAAAAAATTAGATGTGTTATTAAACTGTAACCATTTAGATCCAACTGTGTACTAAAAATGTTTTATAGAACACAGAATGCCCCACTGAGCCTTGACTGTGCCTATATGAAAAATTTTGTCTTGTTAATTTAAATTGAAATATTTTCCTTTCTTTTAGTATTCATTGTCTATATAAATGTCAAACTTGTATTTTGTTAAATATAAAAGTACAGAGATTGGGCCGGCCAAGTGGCTCAGTTGGTTAAGAGCTCGCTCAAGAGTTTGAGCTCTGAGCAACAGCGGTTTGATGCCTGGCCTGAGCTGAGCTGCCGCTAAGCTGCCAGGTAGCAGGATGGCTCAGCTAAAAAAAAATAAAAAATAAATACAGAGATTTATTTTTAATTTGACAAAATGATACCAAAATCTATCTAATAATACAAGAAAATGTGTGAATGACAAGAAAATGTGTGAATAACAAGAAAATGTCCAAAAAAGAGTGGAAGCACACTTTACCTACTAGATATCAAAACATAAAGTTACAGAAATTAAGATAATGGGTATGGTACACATTGAAGAAAGGACAGAACAATGAAAGAGAACAGAGTCGTTCAAACAAAACTAAGTATATATAAACTGTAAAATTAAATGTAAAAACAAATAAAAAATTATATATACATGTTATTTTATTATCTAATTTCTAAGCATCACAAATAAACTAGAAACTATAAAGAAAAAAGATTTCCACACTAAAATAATTTAAGCTACGTCATGGAAAAACATCATTAAAAAGCAAAATGACAAATTTCAAAATGGAAATAAAGGCTTTCAAATTATGTGACAAAGAGTTAAAAACCTAAGAAGTAATTTCTTTAAAAGCATTAAGAGGCTATGTATGATAAATAGCAACAGGCTACTCAAAAAAGAGCAAACAATGGAAGACATAGATATAACAGATACTTAACATCAACAGAATTTAATTAAATACGAAGTAATTGAGGGATCATTTTCTATCAGATTGGACAGAATAAAAAATGGGAAATGGGTGCTCTCAAACACTGTTAAGTAGGAAAGAAAATGGGCACAAACTTTCTAAAGAGCAATTTAGGAATCAGAGTATTTGTGGCTAAATAATCCTATTTCTAAAAAGTTAGATTTAAGGGATAATCAGCAAGCATACAAATATGGACTCACAGCACGACTGCTCTTGAAAGTTAATAATTGATCCAGCAACCCAAAATTGGGTAGATATCCAAAAGAACTGAAAACAAGATCTTGAATACATATTTACACACCCATGCTCACTGCAGCATTATTCACAACAGCCAAGAGGTGGAAGTAATCTAAATGCTAACTGACAGATGAATGGATAAATAAAATGTAACATATGTACATATACATATAATTGAATATTATTCAGCCTTAAAAAAAGAAGGAAATTCTGTCATATGCTACAACATGGATGAATCCTTAAGGACATGATGCTAACAACTAAAATAAGCCAGTCAAGTACTGCATGATTCTACTCACATGAGGTATCTAAAACAGTCAAACTCTTAGATATAGAAAGTAGGATGGTGGTTGCCAGGAGCTGTGGGAGGGTAAAAGGGGAGTTTTGTTCAATGAGTACAGTTTCAGTTTTGCAAGACAAAAAAGTTCCAGAAATCTGTTGCATGACAAGGTGCATATACTTAACACAACTGTACCACGAGGTCTGACAATGAAGTTCGCAAACTTGTTGAAATGATGTTGCTAACCTTTTTGCTATCAGAGGGATTACTCATTATGAATTTGTACCAACTAGACAAACAGTTAACCAAGTTTACTATTTGGAAGTGCTGAAAAGGCTGCGTGAAAAAGTTAAACGACCTGAACTTTTCACCAACAATTCATGGCTCTTGCATCATGACAATGCACCAGCTCACACAGCACTGTCTTGAGGGAGTTNGATTCAAATTCCAAACTTTTCAAATTACTAAAAGTGAACACTAAACACAAAGAACACTTGGATTGCATAGTCATATATTTAGTGGATCACATACTGATTATATAGTAACATAGTTCTAGGGACAGAAACCAAAACAAATACTATAATGACAGAATTAAGACCAAATGTAGTTCTAATGTAAATGAATAAAAAATGAGATTAATACTACTTAAAAGACAAACTGAATCACAAAGTGAAATCTAACTTTGGAACTTAAAAACTCATCTAAAGGAAGTATCTCAAAAATGTTGAAAAGAGAAAAATGGTTAAAGGCATGCTAGGAAAATACGGTCAGAAAGAAATAGTTGTTGGGATAGTAATTACACAAGATTAAATTCAGAATACAATAGGAAAGAATTCAGTACTTTTATGAGGATATTCTATGATGATAAAGAGTATAATCCCAAATGAATGAAAATTTAACAGTAAGATTTCTGCTCCCAGTAGTATGGTGGTTTAGATATTCTGAAAACTCTTCCTTTTGCAAACATCTAGAAATGCTAAATGAGATAAAATACTATCCTTTGAAATGTAGAGCTGCTCTGAAGAAAATTGAGAAAAATGTACAATGGCCAGAAACAAAAGAGAAAGTCAAACCCAGAGTGATAGATGAGTAATAAAATCACAGGACACAACTGTAGGTGTCTGCAGACACCATCCAACAGGGAACCTCAAGACTTAACAGCCAAACAGAGCAATAGATTAGGTCTTGGATCTACACAAAGTGGACAGTGGAAATGAAACACCTAAACAAAACTTGAGCCTATGAAAGCTACAAACTAAATGAAAATGGAAAAGGGGTGACAACAGAAAGAGACAATATGGCAAAGGGAAACCACTGGGAAACAGATTCATACATACATGGTCAATTGCTTTTTTCACAAGAGTGCCAAGGTAATCTGGAAAAGAACAGAATTTTCTATATATGGGGGTGGAATAAATGGATATCACTATGAAAGAAAACTGAACCTAGAACTCTTATCTCACCCCATACACAAAAATTATTTTGAGATGAAACTTGTATCAAAAAATAAAAGCTAAAAGTATAAAGCTTCCAGTACAAAACATAGGAGACCATATTGGGGTAGAAAATCTTCTTGGAGACAATATAAGAAGCATTAGCCATATAAGAAAAACTTGATAAATTATGTTTTATCGAAACTAAAAGTTTCTGTTCATCAAAGGGTACCATAAAGAAAATTAAAAGGCAAGCTACAGACTGGGAGAAAATATTCATAATACATATATCCGGCAAAGGTCTTGTATGCAGAATATAAAAAGAACCCTNTCCTATAACACTATTCTCTACCCTTGTCCTCTCTGAAGTGGGAGTGGTCACGACAGGCTACTATTTATTGCTGGTTTCATGGTGGCTCAAACTATTGATTGGCTCTCTGAACCTTACCTACACCTCCTAATAGTCCCTTATTAAAATGCTTAAATTGAACTATCTGAGTAAAATTCTATTTTATACCAGAATTAACTAATGAAGTAGTATAAGAAAAGTGTTAAGAAGCTCAGGTTACGCATATACATATATTTTATTAAGAAATTAAGAGTCATTAATAAATATTATTAAGAATCCATTTAAACTTAAGGTTATAAAGAGGTTGAAAGTAAAATAATGGGAATATAATGGGAACTATATAATAATGGCAATAATGGAAATTACAGAAAGAATGCTGGTGTAGCTATATTAATATTAAACAAAATAGACTTTATATCAGAAAACATTATTAGGGATCATAAGGAAAAGAGGAAAAATTTTTTGGAAAGGTGTAGCTATTATAAACTTGTTTATAATTAATAACACAACCTCAAAATATGTTTTAAAAAATCAACAGAATTACAGGGAAAAGTTAACACATGAACAAACATAGAAGGGCATTTTAACAAATATATCTCTATAATTGGTGGATTAAGAGAACAAAAATCCAACAGGATATAGAATAACAAAATGAACAAATTTAATATAATGGAAATAAATGAATGATATATCCAACAATTAGAGGATACATATTCTCTTAAAACACTCGTGGAACACATACAAAAAATGTACTAGACCATAAAGCAATAGCATCTGCTTTTGTCTCTAGAGATTAATTTGCATTTCCTAGAATTTTACATAAATGGAAACATACTCTTTTGGGGGGTGGGGGGCAGCTGGCATCCCTCACTCAGAATAATTGTTTTGGATGCATGTCAATAGCTCATTCTCTCTTATTGACCAATAGTATGCCATAATTTGTTTATCCACTCAACAGTTAATGGACATCGGATTTTTTCAGTTTTTGCCTATAAATCAAGCTGTTATGAACATTCATATACAGAAAAAAAAAAGAATTTGCATTCTTTTTGATAAAGTAGTAAAAGACAGCTACTTCAACAGGGATCAATGCTTAAAATATACATACGAGATTGGGCAATTAAGCTTGTCAACTTGTTGCAATGATGTTGCTAACTTTTTTTTGTATCAGAGGGGTTATTCGTTATGAATTTGTATTAACTGGACAAACAGTTAACCAAGTTTACTATTTGGAAGTGCTGAAAAGGCTGCATGTAAAAGTTAGATGAAAATGACCTGAACTTTTCACCAACAATTCGTGGCCTTTGCATCACGACAATGCACCAGCTCACTGACTGTGAGGCAGTTTTTAGCCAGTAAACAAACAACTGTATTGGAACACCCTCCCTACTCACCTGATCTGGCCCCAATGACTTCTTTCTTTACACAAAGATAAAGGAAATGTTGAAAGAAAAACATTTGATGACATTCAGGACATCAAGGGTAATACGACAGCTCTGATGGCCATGCCAGAAAAAGAGTTCTAAAACTGCTTTGAAGGGTGAACCAGGCACTGGCGTCAGTGCATAGCTTCCCAAAGGGAGTACTTCGAAGGTGATCACAGCGATATTCAGCAATGAGGTATGTAGCACTTTTTCTAGGATAAGTTCGCGAACTATACTGTCCGACCTCGTATTCAACATAAAGTTGTGCAAGTTTAAAGTGTACAATGTGCTGATTTGATATATGTATATATTTTGAAATGATTACTACAATAAGGTTAGTTAACACATCCATCATCATACATAGTTACCATGTATGGTGAGAGCATTTAAGATCTACTTTCTCAGCAAGTTTCAAGCATACAGTACAGTATTGTTAACTATAGTCACCATGCTGTACATTAGATTCCAGAATGTAGTCATTTCATAATTAAAAGTTTCTACCCTCTGACCAACATCTCCCCATTTCCTTCAACCACTAGTTACTACTAATCAGTGTTTTTAGATTCCACATATAAGTGAGATCATACAGTATTTGTCTTTCCTTGTCAGACTTATGTCATTTAACATAATGCCATCAAGGTTCATCCACATTAACACAAATGGTAGAATTTCCTTCTTCTTTTTTTTTTTTTCTTTCAAAACTTTATTGGAGAACAGTGTATTTTTCCCAGGACCCATAAGCTCCAAGTCAAGTTGTTGTCCTTCAATCTTAGCTGTGGAGGGTGCAGCTCAGCTCCAAATCCAGTCGCCATTTTCAATCTAGTTGTAGGGGGCGCAGCCCATCATCCCATGTGGGAGTCAAAACGGCAACCTTGTTGCTCAGAGCACACGCTCTAACCAACTGAGGCACAGGGCCGCCCAGAATTTCCTTCTTTTTTATGGCTGATTAATATTCCATTTTACACAAACATACACCCCACATCGCATTTTCTTTATCTAATCATCCATCAATGGACACTTAGGTAACCAGTTTCCATGTCTTGGCTACCATGAATAACGATGAAAGGAACACAGAGGTGCAGACATCTCTTCAAGATGGTAACATCATTTCCTTCAGATATATACCCAGAATTGAGAATGCTGTATCACATGATAGTACTATTTTTCTGTTTTCTGAGGAAATGCCATACTGTTTTCTATAATGGCTACACCAATATACACTCCCACCAGCAATGGGTTCCTTTTCTCCATATCCTTGCCAGCATTTGTTGTCTCTTGTCTTTTTGATAATAGCCTTTCTAAAAGGTGTAAAGTGATATCTCATTGTAATTTTGATTTTTATCTCCCTGATGATTAGTGATATTGAACACCTTTTCATGTACCTGTTGGCTTTTGTATGTCTTCTTTGAACAAATGTGTATTCAGGTCCTTTGCTCATTTTTTAATTGGATTATTTGTTTTTTTCATATTGAGTTGTATGAATTCCTTATATGTTTTAGATATTAACCCCTTAATATTTTCTCCCATTCTGTGGATTACCTTTTCATTTTGTTGATTGTTTCCTTTGCTGTGCAGATGCTTTGCTTTTAACTTTGATGTAGTCTCACTTGTTTATTTTTGCTTTTGTTTTGATTGTACAAAATGTATAACTATTGATTATGCATTAATAACACTTCTGACAGAGCCAAGTCTCTCTCTAGACTCATAAGGTCCTCACTGCTTGGAAAGGGAAAAAAACAATGGCATTATTCTACAACACAAACTGACATTATTTAAAATGTCAAGATTTAGTTTCTCATTAGGTGACTCAGGCTGTATAAAATTAATAGGTAAATTTTTGTAACTTATTTCTTCTAGCTTTTTTATACCCATAGTCCAAGGTTCACTCATATTTTACCTAATTATTCTATCTGATTAACTTGAGATAATAAGCATGGTGTTTTGTACTCTAATATTAAAATAATTTAACGAAGAATCTTGTAGCAAAACCAGCAGGTATTTCAATAATTTTGTTCACTGATGTAAAAATTCAAATCTATATTCAGCCAAACAAGTAAATATTACAATACTATGAAAGCAGTACATCTAAATGGGTAATATAACCAAAATTCTTCAATTTTAGGAGAGAAAATTAAACATGAAAGAATTAGGTGGTCACCAAGTGATACCTTTAAAGAATACAAATTACTACAAATTATCTCATACTTTTTGCAAAAGCTTCAAAAACCACAAAGTCTTCTTCCCCCATGCAAACAGATAATTGAAACACATTGTTCTACTAGGACTTCCAGAATGAAACAGTTTATTTCAGGACACCATCTATACAAAAAGTATTAACTAATGATGAAGGTAATAATGACAGTGTGCAATGCTAAGCCTGATCATGCATTCAGTGACAGGCATCTTACATCTCATCAAATGTGAATGAGTACATGGCAGACAGCAAACTTTCTTGTTCATCTGTATACTAAATATTTCATATATTAATAAGTTTGTCAATATTTTTAACCATGTATATCCACAGGTACATATATCCAGACATAAATACACACATATATATATATAAATAATAATTTAATAAATACCTAAGTAATGTATCTAACACTGAGCTTGGCACAGATTCAAAAATGTAACGCATGGTTATTTATCATCTTTGAAAACTAGACTAGAGGATGATTTACCAAAAATGTTAACTATTAAAAACAACAACTGAAGGAATATAACCAGAAAGAACAATGTGGCTATACATCTCAGGGAAACAAAGCAAAAAAAACCCCAGCAGGACACAGTTCCAAAGTGAGGGGACACTTGCACTGCAACATCAAAAACTCCTTCTTAGCATCAACAAGAGGACAGGTAGACTGGCAGCCAGAATCTCACAGGGTCCAGACTGGCTGTACGGAGAAACAGAGATCCCAAGGCTCAATGACAAACCCTCTATGGGCGAAGCAGAGGAAGGCCAGGGCAGAAGTGAGAGACTTTGTACTGTTAACTACCCTGCTATGTTGATTTCTTTTGACTCAGGAAATATAATCAAAAGAAATAAATTACATATAAAATAGTGTCATAAAGAGAGCAGGTGTTAGTCTAGAACATTACTCTAGCCGTCTATGAGATGATCTTTTGCAAATAGCAGCTCAGGAAAAAAATGTTCCTCATTGAATGACGAGTAGTGATTAAAAAAAAAATCGATGCTACAAATATAGAAAGCTATGGCAAGAAACATGAGGAAAATTAAATGTGACAAGTCAGAGAAGTAAAGGAAAAATAAACATCGCTGAAATGAAGACCCAATGAAAGCTGAAGAGAGAACAGCCACTACTAAAAACATACAAAATTACACATGGGAGGGGATTGAATGGAAATTTTCAAAAGGAATGAAGAAAGGCCAAACCAGTTTTAGAGAAAAAATAAATTAAGAAAGAAAAAGACAGAAAATACAAATAATGTAGATGACAGGCCAAGAAGAATCAACAAACAAGCATACTTGGTGTTTTCAAAGAAGAAAGCTAAAATAAAGGAACCGAAAAATTGTTCTCAATGTAATTCAAGAAGTTTCCAGAAATAAAAGAAAAATGTAAATTATAGGTTAAAATAATATAGACTAGTCAGGAAAGAGACATATAAGCATCAACACCAAGACATATTCTAGTACTGGACTGCCAAAATGGATAAGGAGACAAAATGAATCATCTCTGATGAAAGAAAAATGAGGCAGCCCTCAGCTTTGTCCATAGCAAACAGTGGAGCAATGCTTACATCGTGAGCCAGAAAAGAAAGTGGGACGGAGGAATTTCTTACCTAACCAATTTGTCATTTGGTGTAAACTCTGAAAAGATATTTAAAATGCAAGAAATCGGGGAAACATTAGCATGTCAGAAAACTTCAACCAAAGAACACTGTGCAGAAACAAAATGGACTGGAGAGAAGCAGTGAAATGACTGAGCTGTTTAAATAATCTGGGTACAGAAAAGAATAACAGTTATAGACAATGGCAACACAGAAATGACATACCTAGTAAGACCAAGGAGGCAAAAAAAACAAAGACCATTTAAATTAATAAAGAAAATAACATAAACATTTGTTATAGAAACATAATTTGCTATAGAAACAAATTATAAGTATTTTTAAAGATAAAAAGGTGAACATCAAGAAAAATAATTTAACCAATTAATACGCTGTGCTGAGAAAGGACAGAAAGGGAGAAAAAGCAATATATCAAACATCACT
>NW_017731695.1:286785-289005 GCF_001890085.2 Hipposideros armiger
GGAAATACAGATTAAAATACAATGAGCTACCCCTTGAATATCCATTCATTCATTCTGAATGTCTAAATGAAAAAAGCTGACAATATCAAATGTTGACAAAGATGTGAAGCATCTAGAACTCTTATACTGTACACTGCTGATGGGATGGGAAAAAGTTGGGCAGTTTTCTTACAAAGTTAAACAGCAAGAAACCTAAAACCTAGCAAGAAAATTAAAAACATGTCCAAAAAGGACTTTTCCAAGAATATTAATGATGCTCTTTGTTCATAAGAGCCCTAAACTGGAACCACCCCAAATGTCCATCAGTGAGTGAATGAAAAAAAAAAACTGTCCTATATACAGAGGTCAAAACATATATGAATCTCAAAATCATGTTGAGTGAGAGAACTGGGACACATACAAACCTCATGGTTCTATTTGTAACAAGTTCCAAAGTAGACAAAAGTAAGATATGGTACAGTACAGAATTATAATGCACTGAATATAATAGGAATCCATGAGTCCATCCATGAGGATGGAAGATGGACGGATGGATGGATAAATGGGTAGAGACAGGGGGAAGGAGAGAAGAGATTGATTGTTGGGAAAGAAGGGAAGGCTCTTCCTTACAGTAGAATGCCAATTAATAAATCATCATTTTACAACTGTCAATTCTTTTGAACAAGAATCATCTACTGATGCTAAATCCAAGAGGGAAAATTGGATGAGAAACATATTTGCATGGTCTCAGCCTCTTATGTTAGTTGTTTGTTAAATAGACAACAATTGTTCAAGGGAAAATATAACTATATAGTAGAGAAACCACAACACTTGGACTAGCAATTAGAATTAATATTACCAGTAAGTGGCTGATAGATACAGCGTGCCTTTAAAAGCAATCGCCTGAGAAGTACATAACCTAGATCTCACTTATGTACTAATCCAGAAAAGATGCACAATCTAAATCCTGTCATGATAAAACATTTAAAAAATTGAGACACATTCTATAAAATAAAGTGGCCTATATTTAAAAAAAACAAAAAAACAAAATGCCTGTGTCATGAAAGGCCAAGGATCTGTCCTAAATTAAAGGAAAGAAAGATATATCACTAAATGCAATCAGTGATCCTGGATTGGTTCTTGAAAAAAGAAAAATTTGCCTAACAGGATATTACTGGTACAATTGACAANTTAAGAGCTCAGGAATGCAATGAGACAGACCTGGACATGAATCTCAGCTCCAAAATTTACTGATCAAGGCCCTAAAGTCTTACCAAACTTCATTGAGCCCCACTTTCTTTAACCAGAAAATATCAAGTACCAATACTTGCAGAATATTACAGGAAATCTGTACTTAAAGCACTAAAACCTCATTCCTGGCTCAGTCGAAACACTCATTAAAATGATGGTTGTCATTACTATTTATTGATTTACACTGGAAAAGTTCACAACAACAAAAAACTAAGTATCTACAGAAGACTATACCGCTAAATTATACTGAAAATTTCAATGGAAATAAAAAACAAGACACAACGCTTTGTTTGGTGGACACACAACACTGTTGGCTGAAAGGTATGGTTACATTGCTATATATTGAAGAATTACAATATAAAATTCACATCTAGTTGGTCAAAAGCACCACTCATGAGTATTGGACAGAGACTTATTAGTGCTTCAGTGAATAATAATAATAATAATGATAAGAGAATATACACTTATTCTAATCCACAGGTAGAATGGAAAGAGGTGACGGAATAAACACACAAAACATGACTAATGAAGACTTAATTTAGAGAGGGATTAAAAGAACGAGTAACATTGCCATTAATTTTTGTTTGGCCGCTGTCTTCCTCACTAATTTTGGACAAGGAAACTGTCTTTTTAGCACTGCTGTATCCCCAAAGTCTTGTATAGTGCCTAACAACAGCATAAGTGCTCAATAAACATTTACATGATGATTTATAAAAGTCTCAGTGAAACCATAGAAAAAACCGAATTAGAATTTATCTGAAAAATCTCAGTCAAATGATGGGAAAAGAGTTTAAGAATGAAAGCCATTAGGCTTGAGGAGAAAAGACTTTTTCTGATAACTCCTTCTGCGTCTCCTTTATTCAATGAGTTTCCCAAGGTACCTCGAAGGGAATGTCCAACAGCAAAAAGAAACAATCAACTTTGCATCCGACTGGGGCGTAAACTAGGGCCTACTGTACTAAACCTATTAGGCTATGGGCTCCTAAGTAT
>NW_017731695.1:290525-299792 GCF_001890085.2 Hipposideros armiger
GGGCAGCATGGGTACCTCCAAGGAACTACAATTACCGTCAGGAACCACGGGAAGTAAACGGAGGAAAGGATATGGGCAGGGGCAAAGCACATTGGGAAATGTAGTCCGCTCCTGGCCGAAGAGGGCAATCGCTCTGCCTTCCACTCCACTGAGGCTGGAGAAACCAGGTGTTCGGCTTAGAACCCGTTACCGCTAAGGGGAGAAGCCAAGCGTTTAAGCAGTATTCCTGACTTCCCCCACATGAAGGGTGAAATTTTTCTTTTACTCCTATAAAGCATTACAAATATTCCTGGAAGAAATATGGTTGTCTTTCCAATATTTCCAAGTCAGTAAAAACTCCCAGAACTCCCCCACCTCAGGATCCAACTCGTGGGAAAAGGTGGCTCTTTTACAAGTGGGCAAAATGGCTGTCCTCTTAGTTATCCCATTGGTTGCCCTTTGCGTCCTTCAAGGGCGGTTACTAATCACCGATTGGTTCTTTTTCCCTTGAGGGTGGAGGAAGACTTGGCAGAGCTCTCCCGCGGCCTGAGGGGAGATAAAGGGGTGGAGAGAAGGCTGTATGTCTAGGCTTTATTGGATGATCCTCATGTCACTCCAAGAACGTACAGCCCATGATTTGTCGACTGTTCCTCAAAGAGAACGAAGAGGTGGGGCTAGTGCGTGGTGGGAAGGGGCGGGATTCTGCCAGCCCCGGCCGCCGCTGGAGCCGGTGTCCGGGCTGGTGATGGGGTTAATTCCCTTTCGTAAGACTCGTACTTGCACCCACCCAGCCCCGCCGTCGCCCCGCCGCGCCGCACTCGAACCGCCTCCTCCTCCTCCTCCTCAGTAACGCGGGTAAGAGATGCCCCCCACCCCCCTCCGGCTCCCCGGGAATAACGCGCCTCGCTCCCCTCCCCCGCCCGCCAACCGGTAGCGCTAACGGAGAAGGAGGCAGGCAGGGGAGAGATGTGGTGTGTGAGAAGGTGGCCTTCTCCGAGCCGTCGGTGCTCCAGCCAGGGCCCCGCCGATGTACTGCTGCTACTGCCAGCCCTCCGGGAGGTCGGGTTCCAAGGGAGTCCGGCTCTCCTGGCCCGTCGCTGCGGCTGCAGCTGCATCCCCTACCTTGTGCCCACCGCCCCCACACGGGGGCCATGTGAAAAGCAGACCCCTGGAGGCCTAACGGTGGAGGCGGGGGAAAGGTTCCCGAGTCCCTGCCATGGCTGCTGCTGCTGCCCTTGCAGCCCTAGGGACTCGGGAACCAGCCACAGCAGGCCTGCCAAGAGCGGGTGCGGTGCGTGGTTGTGCTCTCCCGGGTGGCTGGCGCCTCTGCCTCGGGCTCCGCGGCCCACCCCATGGCCGTGGCCCCCGGCCGTGCCCCAGGAGAATTTTTAGAAAAGAAATAAGACGTTCCGACCGGTTGGTGAAACGTAGGTACATCTTTCCTGTGTACCTGAAAAAGCACAATGGGAAATTTAAAAAGAAAGTTGAATGACTGTCAGTGCCACGGACTCCGGGAATCAGATTTACACACTTTATGGACGAGTCTTAGGCTGCCCTCCAAAATCCCTGTGTGTATTTGAAGTTTTTTGTCGTCGTTCTCTTTTTTTGTTGTTGTTGGTAGGTGCAGAGGAGAGTGCATCTGTTCTTTGAGCTTGCTTTTTTATGTAGAAACTTAAATTTTTGAGGGTGTCATGCTCCGTGTATAATCGTCCTGGGATAGCAAGTCAACTAAGTAAAAGGTGAAGTGCTTTCTAAAATAGTAAGGCTTAGTAAATAGATGATTTTTCTAATAAGATTTTATAGAAAAAAAAATGTGTATATATCTCTCCAAGATTACAGTTTGCCTGATTGTAATTCTGAAGAAACCCTTTGTTTTTAGCTTAAATGTCATTGACTACAAGAACTTTTAAGTAATGAAAAGATGATGAAAGTCAACTTGGAAGCCCACCTTTTAATATTTGAAACAGTAAACTCTATATAATATTAATATGGTAGGATACCAATATGACTAGAGTAACTGGACAACACCTTAACAAAATTTGTCATATTTGACCACATTTGAGAGCAAATGCTGCTTCCTCACATATTGAGCGCTCATCTTTTCATTCCTTGCTTTTTTGCCTGGGTGAATATGTCCTTAAATAATGGATTCTGTAATTTATAGTAAACATGTCTGTAATCAAGATAAAGTTCTAGGCCCACTTCTGAGGCTTGTTACCAGAAACACCTTGGGTTCTGAAGGAATATTTGAGTTTTGCCCAACGTTAGACCATTTCTTTGGGGTCTGGTAAGACCAGACTGGCTTAATGATCTTCCATATTCCATAAATAACACACCTAGATACAGAATTGGCATAGATCCATAAATCAGGACCTGGAAGAAACTTGGTGTGTTACAATTTTTAAAATGGAACGCATAACCCTGAAAGGTAAGTCCCCTCAGCTCCCCACAAAGTATCCGTAGCATCAGTCACTCAGCGTAGCATTTTCTAAAACTTGTTGGTTAATTGATAAATTATATAATTGATGCTCTCAGATCTCGTGTGCTTTATGTACAGAAAGGGCTGATAGAAATATAGGAGGCTTCTACATTATCTTATTAGCTGTAGGACCCCACTATGAGTTTCAGTTCAGTTTCGTCATCTGTAAAATGGGGATGATAGTGCTTAACTCATGGAGTTGTGAAGCTTAGAGATGATGTATGTAAAGCCCCTAGCATTGTGCCTACACATGGTATGTATGGTTAAATATTAACTATGCATACTAAGATTATGTATATTATTAAATATTTCATGTATATTAAGAGAATAGGTTTTTTATTCCCATGCACAGTGTTGCAGCCAACATGTTCCATTAGTGAGGAGTACAATGGGGGTTTTCATTTACTCATATATAGTGACAAAGTAAGTGCAGTTTGTAGGTAGCCATTTTTAGAGTGAAAGTTATGTAGGAAATTGGTAATTGGGTATCAACAAGTTGCTTATTTTATAGAAGATTTTTTTTTTGTTATGACATTAAAATGTAGTTTGCGGAGTATATTTCAAATGGATTATTTGGAATAAGAGTGTGGCAAATTATTGTAATGATAAATTATTGTAGTATCTTTTAAATTTTACTTAGCCAATATGTGTTTCAAGATCTAGTTTATATAGTTAGTTACTACCCATATTTATTGTGCTACCAGGCAAGCAACAGTTGAACTCTTTTAATATAGAGTTAAGATTAAGAAAGTCATTTGAATTTATGACCGTAGGCTGACTACAGTTTTGTTGGTTTTTAATTTTCATTATTTATCAGTACTTTCGTGTTTCTTTTCTGTGAATCAACATGCTAGACACATGGTTCTTTTCTCCTCCCAGGCACTTTTGAAAGTGTACTGTGTCTTCGCACATAATCATGTCCTTGAAGTTTGTACAGTTAGACAAATTTAAGGTTAGCATGAAAACAGTTCTGTTATGAAGTCTTCTTACAGTAATGCCTGGCCAGGGTTCAAGGCAGCTGCACCTTATGCTAAATAGTGAGCTGAGGTACATAATGTTATGGCAGGCTTCCCAACTTATTAAACCAGTACAATTGGATGCTCCTTCAAGGAGCCTTACATAGCAGCAGCAGTAGAAAATTTTATAAAATTGAAATAAGCTTTTTCAAATACTATGCAGAAGATATGCATTGCCATGCCTTCTTGCCAAGTAATAAAAGAGATTTTCTTGTAGTGGTACTTTAAAATACATAATTATACCCATTTGAATTAATGTTAAATTTTAATTCCTCAAGCTGAGAGTTGATAACACCTATTTTTTCCGTTCTTGAAAATGTTACAGTAATAAACTTTTTAAAAATATTTTTTATTTTTCAATTAACAGTTGACATTAATATCATTTTATATTACTTTCACGTGTACAGCATAGTGGTTAGACATTTATATAATTTACAAAGTGATCCCCTGGTAAAGCTAGTCCCACCTGCCACCATACGTAGTTATTACAATATTATTGACTATATTCCCTGTGCTGTCCTGTGACTATTCTATAACTATCGATTTGTTCTTCTTAGTCCCTTCACCTTTTTCACGCAGTCCCCCACCTGCAACATCCCGCCCATTTGGCAAGGATCAGTTTGTTCTCTGTATCTGAGTCTGTTACTATTTTGTTCATATATTTTGTTCTTCAGTGAACATATAAGTGGTATTTGTCTTTCCCTGTCTGATTTATTTCACTTAGCATAATATCCTCTAGGTCTATTCATGTTGTCATAAATGGTAAGATTTCATTCTTTTTTTTTCGTTCAATAATATTCCATTGTGTATATGTACCACATATTCTTTATCCAGTCATCTATTGCTGGGCATTTAGGTTGCTAGCATATCTTGGTTATTGTAAATAATACTGTAACAAACATAGGGGTGCATATATCTTTTTGAATTAGTCTTTTGAATTTCTTAAGATAAATACCTAGAAGTGGAATTGCTGGTTCATAAGGTAGTTCTATTTTTAATTTTTTGAGGAACTTCCATACTGTTTCCATAGTGGCTGCACCAGCTTGCAATCCCACCAACAGTGCACAAGGATTCCCTTTACTCTATGTCCCCGTCAACACTTGTCTGTTGATTTATTGATAATAGCTACAATAATAAACACTTAAGGCTTGATGGATTTGTAATATGTTGTTGCTATTTTAA
Source organism: Hipposideros armiger (assembly GCF_001890085.2). Lineage (NCBI taxonomy): Eukaryota > Metazoa > Chordata > Mammalia > Chiroptera > Hipposideridae > Hipposideros > Hipposideros armiger. Next base: position 295,182 of record NW_017731695.1, read on the forward strand.
TTAGAAAATTTCACTGTTAACACTTTCATGATCTATTGTAAATATATTGGGCAGTCTGTGTGTCAAAGAAGTGTGGTTACAAATGGCAGTGAACTTTTCAAATAGTCTTTACAGCTCCAAACCACAGAATCAGAACTATATTTATAGTGACACCTGCATACAGTGATAATTTATTATTTATAACTTAACTAAGCTAAGATAGTTATTGTAAAGAGAAGGGAATATGACTGTTTTTTTCTCAGTATAATAATCTTTTTCTAAAAAAGTAAAATATCTTCCACTTAATCCCTATGAATTCTGATGTTTATTAATAACACAGACATGCAAAAAATCAAATCATATAATCAAACAAAATTTTATTAAGTTAACTTTGCTTCCCCAATAAGGATACATTATGTAACTAAACAAATTTGCTTGTACCTGATAAGACATGAGCATGTGTATCTTTTACAGAATTTAATTCAATTAGTCATTAACTGATAGTTGAAATAAGAGATGAGTTATTTAATCCTGGCTCAAAGCTAGTTCTTTACCGTATTTTCCAGCAATTTGTTTTTGTTTTTAATTCCCAGATTTTATCTTTTAATATTTTGTGTCTTCTTACCTTCTTAGTCTCCACACATGCCTATTAACTTAATTTTTTTTCCTGCAAGCTTCAAAAGCCTACGCTTTATGGTCTGTGTTGTTTTCTCTGCCTTCTGAATTGTAGATTTGTGAATTTTTTCTTAATTTCTACCTGTAACCTCACTTCTCTAGGCAAATGGTGAGATTTTTGAGCCAATTTCATGAATACTAGACCACATAGCATGTTTAAGTGATTGTTCTTATAGCCTACTTGACTAATGTTTTCATCTACAACTCCCTTAGATTACTTCCTCTCCAAAGGAAGTTAAGTATGGAAAATAAACTGTGTTTGTTTTTACTCTTACCTTTCTTCTTGAAAGACAAAAATATTGTCTAAGAGTTTAAAGTACTATAATCTGATTTTGTCCAACTTTAGTTTGATCAGTGATGAATATATATTACTTTTGTGGTCTAGTTGTGCAGTTAACTTCACTAACCTAATACATGAAAGAAGTTCTATAACTGGTATAAAATATCACCTTACAGTATGAGTTAGAAGTTAAACTAACTGCAGATTCACCTTGCTGCCTTGACCCTCACTGAGAAGGGAAACTGTGGGATTTAATTTTTAAAAAATGTTTAATATGAGGGGGGAAAACATCTCTGTGTATGTATGCAAAGCTATGGCTTAAATAAACTTATGGCCCTTATTTTAAATGTTCTCTTGGGAAAGAAGCTTGCATATTACAAAATTGCTGTGTTTAAAAATAAGTACCTTTTTACTGGAAACCACCCAAATGCCCTTCAATGAGTGAATGGCTAAACTGCCATATTCATGCCATAGAATACTATGCAGCAATAAAAATGAACAAACCATTGATACACGCAGCAACTTGAATGGCTCTCAAACAACCGTGTGGTTCCATTTATATAACATTCTCAAAATGACACAATTATAGAGGTAGAAAACAGATGAGCAGTTGCCAGGCATTATGGATGAGGTGGGGGTAGCAGGATGGTTGTGACTACAAAGCAGTGGAGTGAGAGATCTTGGTGGTAATGGAACAGCTCTGTATCTTGATTGTGGTGGTGGTTACATAAATACACATGTGATAAAATTGCACAGAAACACAAATGAGTGCATGTAAAACTGGTAAAATCTGAATAAAGTTATGGAGTGTATCAGTGCAAATCGGTTTTGATATTGAACTATATTTGTGTGATGTTATTGGGGGAAATTGGATGAAGAGTACAAAAGAGCTTGCTGTACTATTTTTTTTTGCAACTTCTTGTGAATCTATAATTATTTAAAAATTAGAAACCGAAGTACAAAAAAATACCTGCTACTTATATATATGTTCCTGTATAGTAATCAAAAAAAGCATTTTTAAACAAATATCCTCTGCAAAATAACATTCATGTATTTCATATTGTTCTTTTGTTATTTTTACTCAGTCATGTTCACATGCATCTGAGCACAATATAAATACCCTAACATCAGACACATCCGAGATGCAGTTTCCATTTTCATTTTACATGCGTTGTTTTCCCTAAATGCCAATTCTCTTCTCATTCTCCTTTTATTGGGACCTGCTGCCTTTTCACTTTCCAACCCTTCTTCATATAAACTAGAAAGAATCGAATATCAATCACCTATATTCATTTTTTAGTTGCTATAAGGCTTGTGCCTTTTAAGCAAGCTATTCTGGGGAAAGAAATCAGGCAGATAATAATTTAGCCTTTGCTTGAACTATTCTAGTGATGGGTGCATTCCTAAGGGACTTGGTGTCTCTACATTACATTTCCTTGTTTCAGGGTCTTGAGATTAACAATTACATACTACATTTTTTTGATGTGGAGAGGGTGGGCATAGTCAGAGGGAGAGGAGGTCCAATTGGTCCCAGATATAATTAAAATGTTATCATAAAGGTACATCAATGTCAATATCACCTGTCCCCTCTTCCTCTTCTCGTGCCCCCAGAGAGTAGAAACAAGTGTGGGCAGGGATGGGAGACTTTATCTGCCCAGGCCCAAGGCTTGGACCAATTGTCCCAAAAAGGGGGAAAGGGTGGAAAAGTAACCTATAGATGTCCTCAATAGGTACTTTTCTCCTATATACTCCCCCTGGCTGTTTAACCCCCTTCCTAGGCTTGCCAGGTTTTATTCCATGTTGTTGCTAGCTGAGAAACTGTTTAGATCTAGTCCTTAAAGCATACCAGATCTTGTCACAGAATCAAATAACTAGATCGTAATGGTATCTGTGATTTTAGGTTCTGTCTTATTCAAGGTGGTACGACCACAGTAAAGAAATGTCTTGGAGGACATTTTTAAACCCTATTTTTAGATCATTTTGATAAGTTGATTTCAGAAAAATGATGCTCAGATTTAAGTGTTTTTACTCGAATAATTTTGCCAACTTCTGTGTCTTATGAAGTCAGAAACATTACATGTTTATTCAATATGCTCAAAAGATTGTAAACTTTTTTTTTTTTTGACTGGGGTAGAAAACAGCCAGTGTGAAACTTATTACATTTCTAAAATAACTTTTTGGAAAGTTTGTGTTTTTTAAAGCTTTTTAAAAATCAGAGATCAGGGCGTGCACATAAAAGTAAAACTGTACAGTGGCTCTGTAATGGATTATCATCCCCTTACCTACTGTGGTACTGTCAGGACTCATGAGTCTCTTGAAGAGAATGAGAATGTTCTTAGCACCAGAAGTCAAATGGATTTTTTTTTATGCTTTCATCAATTTACCAAAATCATGTCACATTGTTTCATTACACGTTAGAAGCTTGGATTTCCTGTAATTTTTTTACTTTTCCTGTAAATTTGAATTGTTTTTCTTTTTTTCTGATTGACAAACCATAATGTACCATCAATAATATATCCTCAAAGTTATTCAGTCTTTGTTTCATGGAGGCCTCTGTCCCTCAGGATTTTTCTCTTGGATTCTTGCGTCTTTCTCTCATCCTCAGGCTTCCCTTCACTGCCCTCCTAGTTTGAATCAACTGTTTGTTGGATCCTATAGGTCCTTTTTCTTGGTTTTACACTCTTGCTAGATAATAGCCTGCAGTATTTTCCCAAGAAAAATTTTGCTTAGGAAGTAAACCTTTTGAAAACTAATATGCCTGAAGTCTTTATTCTGACATCATACCTAATTGATAGTATAAAACGCTAAGTTCAAAATCATTTTCCTCTTGGACATATCGCTAATGTCTTCTGGCATCTGTGTTGTTTTTGTGAGATCTGCTAAAATGTTCCAAGCGTACACAAAATTTGATAGATTACTCAATTCTATAGTTATTAACATTTTGCTCTGTTTGGCTTATCCTGTATCTAATTTCTTTGATGTATTTCAAAATAAGTTGCAAAGGTCAGTATTCTTTACTCCTGAACACTGGCATACATATAATTAATTAGAGTTCAATATTTGATAACTTTTTATAGGTAGATATGCATACAGAAAAATGCACAAATCACAAACATACTATTCAGTGAGTTTTTGACAAATTGTGTACATCCTTATAGCCTATATGTCTATCAAAATACAGAATATTACCATCACCCCAAGAAACAACAACCAAAAGTTCTGATTCTTTTCTACCATATATTGCATTTTCCTGAGCTAAGACTTATATAGATGGAATTATATAGTAAGTACTCTTTTGTGTAAAGCTTCTTTCACTCAACATGTGTTTCAGATATATTCATGTTCCATGTATGAGTGGTTCGTTTTTATTACAAAATAATATTTTATTATATATACAGTTTTTCTGTTCTGTTGATGGCCACCTGTGCGCTGTTTCTGGTTTTTATTTATTATTTTTTTAATTTGTGTGACTCACTTTATTGAGATAATTTTTGTTTTCTGTTTTGTTTTTTTTAATTTGTGTGACTCACTTTATTGAGATATTTGGGGTTTTTTGTTTTTGTTTTTTTCTTAATTGGGGATTTGGGGGATGGGAACAGGGCTGGGGAATTGGGGGAAGGGGAACAGACAAGTTGCTGTCCTTTTGTTCTTCAGTCTAGTTGTGGAGGACATTGCTT
>NW_017731695.1:300277-312985 GCF_001890085.2 Hipposideros armiger
CTACTCCGTCACCGGCGACTCAAGGCAGCCCAGCTCCAGGTTGAGCTGTTGTTCAGCATCTTAGCTGTAGAGGGCAGTGTCACTGGCCCTCATGTGGGCTTCGATCCGGGGCCCTCTGGCTTCCCAAGCCAGCTCTTAACCAACACGCCACTCGGCCGGCCCTGTTTCTGGTTTTTAGTCATTATAAATAAAGCTGTTTGACTCACAAGGGTATTTGAGAATAATTTTTAAATACCTCCTAACATGAAATATATTCCACAAAAATCCATTGGTTCATTTCTTCTTTATTCCGTTTTTTCCCAGTTCTTGAATTTTTGTTAATACAAAATTAAGTCATAACTTAGCTGAGAATACTGTGACACTTTTCATGATTTCTTACTATTCTCAGTAATACAAACTGCAAGTATGAAGATTATTTAAAATCATCCCCCTTTTTTAAAGTGTTGAACATTCTTGTTGAAACTTTAGAATAGGACTGTTTTTCTAGTCTATTTAGGACTTTAGGTAATTAGATGTTTATTTTAATTAGGTGTAATTAAGAGTTTGTTTTTCCTAGAAGTTAGCATTTCAGCATAGAAAGTCATTGAATTTTAGAGGTAGAAAAATTTTAAAGACTATATTAGTCTGACATTAACTTTATGTATGAATCACACTTGATCCTGAAAGATATGCCTTTTTCGGTTTATTCATGCATTTTGCTTGTTTTTTTTAGTAAAGATGATCACTTCTATATGTTACAGTTTTGGAATAGCAATTTAAAGACCCAAGTTTAGAATCTTAACATTTATGATCTGGAGGGTCTTTTCCAGCTCTAAAATTTTGCTAAATCTATATGACAAACTAAAAATGAAATTTTCTGATTGCCATGCTACCCTACACAAAAGATTTTATCCTGGTATAGTGTTCAGTGTACACATTCCACAGCTTTTTGTGACTGTTGATTTTATTCTTAATGTTGATTTTGGGATTTAATTAAAGCAAAAAAAAGAGTAAAGTGTTTTAGTCTGTTGTTCAAGCTGTATTGACGGCACATGGAAATTGCTTTATGTCTTTCCTGAAAACTGCATACAGCTGCTACGCAAGGTTTTGGTTGCATTTACCTTAGTACTGAAATGGACAACCCAACGATAAATAGGTGACAGATTAATAGAATTGACTTAAATGTTAAATGCAGTTTATAGAGACTTGCACTTTATTGATAGCTAACATCTGTACTTTAATTTTAGAAAGGATGCATTCATCTTTTCTCATGTCTTTTTTTTCTTGGTTTATGTGGTGTTTGTAAAAAGACTTACAGAAATGTTGATACTAAGATAAGGGATAATTGATGTTGTTTGTGAAAGTTACACTAAGATCACAGAAATGGCTGCTAATTAAATTGCTTCTGTCCTTAAAGACTCACCTTGCCTTCAAGAAGCTCATGACTTAGTGGGGCCCCATTTGAGTCAAAATTTCCATATTGTAAATGATTGCAGCTTCCAGTCCCTTTTCTTTTTCCTCCTCCTATACTTGTCTTTCTCTTCTTTCCTTTGTCTTTGGACACATTTGCTTAAAAATAGAACAGGATGAATGGAGCTGTGAAAAAGGAGTAGTAAGAATCTAAATGGGTGGTCTTTTTATTTAAGTATTATATATGGGGTTCCAAGGATTACATGGATGGTCATCTTCCTTCTAATGTACAGTAAGAACCAAGTAAAAGTTGGTGGTCAGGTAACCATTAATTGAATTGCTTTTACATATTCTGTCATAAAATTTGGATACAGGAGTTTTTGTCCTGCCCTCATTTTCTCTCACAACTCTTCCTCTGGCATCTTATGCTTCAAAGAAACTAAATGATTTACCCGAAGTTAACATAACCATTTAATTGCTGGTCCAGGACTTTAATATGGGTCTCCAAACTCCAAGTCCAACTTTATACAATACCAAGATAAAGGAAATAATCAGGTCAATTAATGTGCTTCTTTTTTTTTTTTTTTTTTGCCCCAGAACTTAATGGAGGCAAGTTTATTGGGGAATATTTCAAAGTAGTTTGTCAAATTTATTATAGACTTCATACCTTGTTCTTTTAGACTTTGTTATTTCTACAATTGCTAGTTGCTTAAAAGTAATTACTATGTATTTTAGGAGACCTTTCTTCTGGACCCCAGTGCTAGTATTTATGACTATATTGAGCTACTCGGGGTGTGCTAATTACAAAATTGAAAAGTTAGCATAAGTTGTCCATGATATAAATGAAAAATAATTTCAGTTTGTTAAGTAAAGAGTTTGTTTTGTGTCTACTACGCAAGAGTTTTTGCTTTCAACATTGTGAGACTTAATGGTAAGGAAATATACACGATAAGTATGAAAGCATACCTACGTTTCTTTTAACTTGATGACTTGATCTACTTCGAAACTTAAATTCTTCACACCATAGACAAAGTCAACCAGTCATACATAGCTCCAGAATTGCTATATTATGAGTTGCTTGAAAATGAAAATTTGGTTACTGATCTGGCTACTTTTTTCATGGCAAAGGTACTGTGCTTATTTAGATTATGTATATATAAATTAAGAGTGACTTTTAGGGAAGTTGATACAGATTTTTTAAAAATAATATTTAATTTATTTTGTAAACCAGGATATATTTTTGAAATGAAGTTTTGTGAAGTAGAACATTTTAATAGCTAGTTTGTTTTTAACATTGTTTGACAGTCATTGTATAAATAGTTTTCTTGGTTATCTAGATTTTTTTTCTTTATATCTGAAATAGTCTTTCTGAACTCAAGTTTAGCCAAACTGGAGGAAATGCAGTATATTTCATACTGAAATAAAGTACAATGCTTAGTTCCATGAAGATAAGATTTTTTTTTTTTTAGGATCGCAATAAATATGTTATGACAAAGGCCAAATAGCAGTAATTTGCATAAATTTTCAACAAAGCTAGCTAGCTAAGCAATAATGTTTACAAATCATCACCATGAAAGGAGGAATAGGCAGGAATTGAGATGTACAGCATGATCCCAATTTAATGATGAGTTGGACTTGGCTTTCATGAGCAGGCATTTGAATAGGGGTAGATCAGATGATCTTGATCAAGCACTGTTACACATTTCTACAAGAAAATTTCAAAATGTGTAGGTTTTTTAAAAGAATTTGCATATAACCTAACATATAAATCATGTTAAAATTTGTTGGCCAATGTTGAATATTTTATGCTGTTTTAAACAGCTTTATTAATTCACATAACAAAATTCACCCACTTAAAGTTTACAATCCGTTAGGTTTTAGTATATTCATAAAGTTATGCAACTGTCATCATAATCTCATTTTACAATATTATCAGCGCTTCAAAAAAAAAACAAACCCACAAACCCATACTTATTAGCAGTCATTCTCCATGTTCTTTTCCTCCTCCCCCAGCCCTGACAACCACTAATCTACTGTCAGTCTCTATAGATATGCCTCTTCTGCACATTTCATATATGTGAAATCATACAATAGGTCATTCTTTTTCGTGACTGCCTTTCACTTAAGCATAAATTTTTAAGGTTCATCTATATTGTAGTATAAATCAGTACTTCATTCCTTTTTGTGGCTGAATAATTTGCCACTGTACGGATATACCACATTTATTTTATCAGTTCATAAGTTGAGGTACACTTGAGTTGTTTCTACTTCTTGGTAATTATGAATAGCACTATTATAAACATTCTTGTACAAGTTTTTGTGTGGATGTGTGTTTTCATTTCTCCTGGTTGTATACCTAGGAATGGAATCACTGGGTCATATTGGTAACTCTGTGTTTAACCATTTGAGGAACTGATGATACAGTTTTCCAAAGTAGCTGCACCCTTTTGTATTCTCAGAAGCATCCAAGAGTGTTTCAATCTCTCAATACGCTTGTTAATGCTTGTTATTGCCTGTCTGTTTTATTGTAGTCATCCTAGGGGGTGTGTAGTAATATCTCATTCTGGTCCAGTCTACATTTCTCTAATGATTAAAGATGTTGAGCATCTTTTCATGTGCTTATTATTGACCTGTGTTGATTTTATGTATGTAGACTTTATTATCTAGATGTTGTTTGTGTAGCTCTTAAGCACTCTACAGTTATTCAATATTTAGGCTTTATATTTCATATAAAATACCGTATATCCCCATTTATAAGATGCTCCCATGTATAAGACGCACCTTAATTTTGTGGCCCGAAATTTGAAAATAAATGTATTACATAAAGTTACTGAACTCAAGTTTTATTCATCATAAAATTCACACAACTCCTCATCACTGTCAAAACTCCCAACCATTAGCTTATTCTCATCTGTGTCTGATGACGAATCACTGTCTTCATATATTGCCTCTCATGGCCTTCTGCCGTGGCGTTTTCAGTAGGGTTTCTTCTTCCCGTAGCCAGTCTCAGATTGTTTTCTCAGTTGGAGGAGGACCAAACTTACATTCAGCAGCACGATTTTCATTCACTTCTGCAAACTGGATCACATTTAACTTGAATTCAGCACTGTATGAAAATCTTTTCTGAGCCATTTCTGGGCAGAACGTGGCAAAATGTAACCTACCATAATATACCGGTAACAAGTGTAAAGACAACAGCGCAAAGACAACAAGTGCGAAAAAGCGGGAAATGCAAGTTAAAAAAATCTACAACCACTGTATAAGATGCACCCAGTTTTTAGACCCCAAATTTTTCAACAAAGGATGCATCTTATACATGGGTAAATATGGTAACAACACAGGCGTATCTTGGTGATATTGCAAGTTTGTTCAGTTCTAGACCACTGCAGTGAAGTGACTATCTCAGTAAAGCAAGTCACACGAATTTTTTGCTTTCCCAGTGCATATAAAAGTTCTGTTTACACTATACTGTAGTCTATTAAGTGTGCGGTAGCATTGTGTCTAAAAATAGTGTACATGCCTTAACTTAAAAATGTATTGCTAAAACGTGCTAACCATCATCTGAGCCTTCAGTGAGTTATAATCCTTTTTCTGGTGGAGGTTCTTGCCTCGATTTTGATGGCTGCTGACTGATCAGGGTAGTGGTGGTTGCTGAAGGTAGGGATGCCTGTGGCAATTTCTTAAAATAAGACAATAGTGAAGTTTGCCACATCAATTGAGTCTTTCACAAACTATTTCTCTATAGCATGTGATGGTGTTTGATAGCATTTTACCCTCAGTAAATTTTCTCTGAAAATTTTAGTCAATCCTCTGAAACTGTGCTGCTGCTTTATCAACTATGTTTATGCAGTATTCTTAATCCTTTGTTGTCATTTCAACAATCTTTACAGCATCTTCATCAGCAGTAGATTCCATATGAAGGAACCACTTTCTTGGTTTCCATAAGAAGCAACTCCTCATCCATTGAAGTTGAATCATGAGGTTGCAGCAATTCAGTCACAACTTCAGGCCTCACTTTTAATTCTAGTTCTCTTGCTATTTCCACCACATCTGCAGTTACTCCCTCCACTGAAGTCTTGAACCCCCTCAAAGTTATCCATAAGAGTTGGAATCAACTTTTTCCAAACTACTATTGATAGTTTGACCTCATCCTGTGGATCACGAATGTTCTTACTTCCATCTATTGTAGAATGATGAATCCTTTCCATGTTTGCAATTTACTTTGCCCAGATCCATCAGAGGAATCACTCTCCAATTCAGCTGTAGCTTTATAAGATGTATTTCTTAAATAATAAGATTTAAAAATCAAAATTACTCTTTGATCTATAGGCTGAGAATGGATGTTTTGTTAGCAGGTATAAAAACATTAATTTTATACATCTCCGTCAGAACTCTTGGGTGACCAGGTGCCTTGTCGATGAGCAGTAATATTTTGAAAGGAATCTTTTTTCCTGAGCACTAGGTCTCAGCAGTGGGCTTAACATATTTAGTAAACCATGTTGTAAACAAATGTGTTGTCGTTCACACTTTGTTCCATTTATAGAGCATAGGCAGAGTAGATCTTGCATAATTTTTAAGGCCCTTAGGAAATTCGGAATTGTAAATGAACCTTGGCTTCAACTTAAAGTCACCAACTGCATTAGCCTCTACAAGAGAGTCAGCCTGTCTTTGGAAGCTTTGAAGCCAGGCATTGACTTCTCCTCTCTAGCTATGAAAGTCCCAGATGGCATCTTCATCCAATACAAGGCTATCTATCTCGTCTACACTGAAAACCTGTTGTTTGATATATCATTAATTATCTTAGCTAGATCTTCTGGATAACTCGCTGCTTCATCTTGCATGTTTATTTTATGGAGAAGCCTAAGCCTTCTTTCCTTAAACCTGGGGCCAACCTCTGCGTGCTTCAGCTTTTCTTCTGTAGCTGCTTCTCCTCTCTCAACCTTCATAAAACTGAAAGGAGTTAGGGCCTTGCTCTGAGTTAGGCTTTGGCTTCATTAAGGGAATGTTGTGGCTGGTTCGATCTTCTACCCATACCACTAAAACTTCCTTCATACAAGCAATAAGGCTGTTTTGCTTTCTTATCATTTGTGTATTCATTGGAGTAGGACTTTTAATTTCCCTCAAGAACTTTTCCTTTGCATTCACAACTTGGCTAACTGGCGCAAGAGGCCTAGCTTTTGGCCTATCTCAGCTTTCGACTTGCCTTCCTCACTAAGCTTAATCTTTTCTAGCTTTTGATTTAAGTGAGAGACATGCAACTCTTTGTTTCACTTGAACACTTAAAGGCCATTGTAGGTTTAATTGACCTAATGTCAATATTGTTGTGTCTTAGGGAATAGGAAGGCCCAAGGAGAGGGAGAGAGACAGGGGAATGGCCGGCTGGTTAGTGGAGCAGTCGGAACACATACATTTATCAATTAAGTTTGCTGTCTTACATGGGTGTGGCTTGTGGTGCCCCAAAACAGTTGCAGTAGTAACATCAAAGATCACTGATCACAGATCACCATAACAAATATAATAATAATGAAAAATTTTTAAATATTGCAAGAATTACCAAAATGTGACACAGTGACATGAAGTGCGCAAATGCTGTTGGAAAAATGGTGCCAGTGGACCTGCTCCATACAGGATTGCCACAGACCTTCAATTTGTAAAAAAATGCAATACTTACAAAGTTCAGTAAAGTGAAGCACAGTAAAACGAGGTATGCCTGTATGTGTATGAACACATTCAAGGCTTAGCTCTAAGTCCTATTGGAAAATTGGAGAGATACTGATTCACTAGTGTTTTACAAATTTACCTGATAAATAAGGGCGTCACCAGCTTGCCCTGGACGGTCCCAGTTTATGTATATTATCTTGGCATAATTATAAAAGTGCTCTCATTCATTCTGAAGTATGCCCTGATTTGGACAATAAATTATATGGCCATCTACTGACAGTTAACCTAGAGTACTTATTTAAATATGCACTTGCTACCCACTAAATCAGAATCTCCAGGAGAAAGGCCTGGAGATAAGTTTTTAGCAATTTCAAGGTCAAGCACATTTATAATATTCTTGCAGAATGCTATTGTTGCTCTATGCCCCAAAACCCATTATTATTGTTTTAGCAGGACAGTGAGTTCCAAGTTAAATTTGGAGAGAACTAATCTCACCTGATAGCCTAGCATCATCTATTTCCTTAAAGTGATGATAGAAGAAGAACGTTTCTTAGGGCCGGCAGAGTGGCTCAGTTGGTTAAGAGCTCGCTCAGGAGTGCAAGCTCTGAGTAACAGGGTTGCTGGTTCAATTCCGAGCCCGAGCTGAGCTGCCAACAGGTGGCAGGATGGCTTAGCTAAAAAAAAAAAAAAGAACATTTCTTAACGTGCATGTTGAACAGGCTCATAGGGACAGGAAAGTGTGGGAAAGGAATGTGAAATTATTTTTTGGAAGTAGGGTGGTCCCAGGACAGACCTCTATATTAAGAGACAATGTGAGCAAAGCTGAGCTTCTCAGTAATATTTACCCTTGAGTCTGATGAGAATAGGGGAGAGAGTCATGAAGTTGTTCTTCATACTTGAGAAGTGGAGCAAGAATTAATGGGGAAGAGGAAGGTGGAAGAAGTCCTTTCAGATTTCTGAGGCCATGTTAAAAGGAAGATAGAATGGTATTTTTGTTTTTATTTGGGGGTCAGTGGGGTTTGATAATATTTGTACATATGGACATTTGTAAGTCAGACACTTGTAAGATATCTGTGTTTTTATAGAGGTGTTGGAGATGCCCATTTGGGTTTTAAGGATTTGTTGTTAATTATATCTTTGTCTTTAATATGAGCGTGAACAGATTTGACTCTAAAGTAATATGCACTAAACATTTATAGAGGATCTTGTACTGAGCCATTCACGCTTGCTTATATGATTGATTACCTCTTAGCACCAATGGCACATAAAAAAAGAAAAGAAAAAGGAAGAAGAAATGGCTGCAAAGGTCAGAATTTATCTGTATCCTAGCATAGCTGTTGGCTCATATCTCCATTTGTCAGAATCTCGAGCCAATTCTTCTGTGGGTTATAATACCAAGCAACACTGTCTTAAATATAATTACCCACACCATAATCTTTCATTTAAAAACTCTTTGGATCAGGGGAGGAACCTTTTTAAAGCTTTATTGAAGTATAATTGACATACAATAAACTGCATGTATTCAAAGTGTATATTTTGAAGAGGTGCTGATTTTTTAGATTGAAACTATGACAAGTCTACCTATATAATTTGTCTTCTAAGCACATGGGGAGAGAAATGAAATGGGCTATTAATTTAACTTGAGGAAACTGTCTTGAATTAGCCACAGAAAAATGATTTACATTGGATTGTTATTAAGATTTACCCCTATTTGTGGAGTAGGTACTCTTCTCTCCAAAATTCAAGAGCTAGTGACTTTTCATTTGTGCATGTATAAATGAGAGAATGAGCAAATAATTACATGCCAAATGGAAAACATGGAATAATAAATGGTTAAGAAGCTCAAAATAATAATGAGTTGACTGGAGAGTTAGGGAAAGTTGTGAGGAAGAAAGTAGATCATGAAACAGGTGGAGACGACAGGTAGAAGAAACTGAAGTAGAGTTTGAGCTAGAGCTTAGAAAATCGATGTGCAGGCAGAAGTGAGTGGAAGAACATTCTAAATAATGAGAGGAGCACTCGTGAGTACAGATGATGGAAGGTAAGTGGTCTAGCTCGGCTGTGGTCTAGGATGGATGAGGGGAAATAACCATGGAAAGTTAAGTTTGGGCAAAATTTTAGAGGATCTTAAATGCCAAAGTAAAGGATTTCGTATTGTGTCCTTTGAGTCAAAACGGAACTCCTGAACGTTTTTTTGAGCAAGGCAGCTTTGATACAGATTTCATTGCCTTATTGTTACTAGGGCTGTGTTTTTCTTGAAGCATTTATAATGTCACCTCTGCCTCTTTATGCTGTTAACCTTTTTCCTTTCATACTTCAGTGGCACTTACCAGGAAATTGATTTTAAAATTGTCTTTTAGTCAGCGTGTCACCTCATTTTTCTTAGTATTATCAAATCTCATTACTTATAATTAAGTAGTAATACCACATCTGGAAGAGAGAGGAAGAAAAAGATTGTCATTACTTTTCTAGAAATATAGTATGGCTTAATGTAGAAAATACGAGTTTTCAAGTAATACGAATTTTAGGCAACATATGGATTCCTGAAAGAGTCAAACATATTGGGCCCTCTTAGTATATGATGATGCAAGATTATATTGTCTCATTACTTTCTTGACCTGTATTTTAAAATACATATTATTTAAAGAAGCAAAGCAAATTCATCTTAAAATTATTATTATTATTATTATTATTATTATTATTATTATTATTGGAGTATCATAAAGGATCCCTAGAGGTTATAAGTGTCAAGTTTAGGGGAAAATGAAGAAGTCCCAAGAGTATTTTTCTGTTCTTAACTCATTGTTTATTTTCTTAACTGAGGTATACAAATAAAAATTGTATTTAAAATGTGAAGAAATATGCATAAGCAGTTTCCTGTTTATCATAAAGCCGAATTCATAACCCTAAGTGGTGGAAATACTCTTAAAGGCTTGTGAAAATTTGATAATAACAGTTCCCTTCATAGGAGTAAGTCACGTCAGTGCATGTTAGATTATGTGTACTTTTAACATTTTTAGACTTTTAGATTAATTTTCCTTTTTCATTTTCTGTTATTATCTTACTACTATTTTATTTCCTAGGAATTACTTGCCCCTTAAATGTGACACTGCATAAATTATTTTCATTTAATTTCTTGTGGAAGAAAATAATAAGTATTTACGGCTCTCTAATCTGGTTCTACTATACTGTTCATTTGTCAGCAATTCCTTGAAGAAAACATTTAGTGAATATCTTCAACGTGCTGTGCCTTGGCATTGGACTCATATAAAATAAATGATTTGGGGCCGGCCGAGTGGCTCAGTTGGTTAAGAGCTCGTTCAAGAGTTTGAGCTCTGAGCAACAGCAGTTCGAGTCCAGCCCGAGCTGAGCAGCCGCTAAGCTGCCAACAGGTAGCAGGATGGCTCAGCTAAAAAAAATAATAATAATAAAAATAAATAAATTTAAAAAAAAATAAATGATTTGGATTTTTGCCCTGCTGGAGCTCAGTCTAATAAGAGAAGGACTCTAATAAGTTATTACAAATTCACTTGGTAAGTTTGGTTAAACAAAAAAGTATATACAGGGTGCAAAGGGATCAATATCCTGCCTTAATTCTTACCTCAACATTTCTTAACTCATAGGATTAACCCTAAAATCAAACAGCTGAGCAATGCCTAAAACCCTTATTAAGTTCCTCACTTCCAAGTCTTGGCTCATAATAGTTCTTCTAACTGAAATAACCACTTACCTCCCCCATTACGTAGGTCACATTTCCATAACCTGTTGTTAGTTAGATGCTGATTTCTTTTAGAAACATACCCCAGAGGTGCTCTTCTATATATTCTCCTGTGGCACTATATTTATGTGTGTCATTTTCCTTTTACTATCTTGTATTATACTTAGTTTATCATGTGTATAACCCTACCTCCACTACTAAATGCCTTCTCCCTGCATCCAGTTAAAGAGACACTGTTCCATTTTAAAATTGCCCAAGGTCAAGAACTTGGTCAGCTTGATAATTATACCTTGTACACTATTGTACTTAATGTTTGTAGATTAGAATATAATTAGGTATCTTTTTTTTTTTAAAGATGTTATTGGGAAATTGGGGGAGGGAAACAGCATTGGGGAATCGAGGAAGGGGAACAGAAAAGTTGCCGTTCTTTTGTTCTTCAGTCTAGTTGTGGAGGAAGCCGCTTCACTGGCCCATGTTGGTATTATCATTGCGCTTTTCCCAGGTGAGGCAGTTGCTCGCCGGCCATTGGATGGCCGCTCACGGCAGCCCACTGCAGCCCCACTGCAGCCTACGCCGTCCCCGGCCACTCACGGCAGCCCCGTTCCAGGTTGAGCTGTTGTTCACCATCTTAGCTGTAGAGGGTGCAGCGTCACTGGCCCATGTGGGAAACGAACCAGCGGCCCCGCTGCTCAGAGCTTGTGCTCCCAAGCCAACTCTTAACCAACTGCACCACTCGGCCAGCCCTAATTAGGCATCTTGTATTAATTTGAGAAAATAGTATATATCAAACTTACACCTCTAAAATACTCTATTTAGTAACAGATTTAGAAAAAGAAACTTTCTCTTCATAAATTCAGACATATTCAACTTTAAGCCAAAATTCTGTCAAAATGTTACTTAAATAATATTCCTCTCTTTTGGTTTAAGCATGACTCCAACAAGAAATGATTACAATCTGTTAACTGATAGGTAGCCTTTTATGAATGAGCTGATGACTCATGTCCTGTTACCCTCATGTCCATATCTCAGTTAATACTATATCCAGTCTCAACATTGATAATAGATTGATTTGACCATGAACACTGAACGTCCTTATCCTTCCTGATATCCTCTGGACTGAGGCATGGCTTCAGGGCTGTTTGAGGAACTTGTGTTTCTGCCTAGTTAGGAGAATTAATTTTCAAAACTATACTGATGTCCTGTTTTGAATTCTGCCATAAAAAGAACAGGTAATGTGATCACTGAGGATAAAGAATACTAACCTGAAAAAAAAAAGTTTTATAGTATACTTTTGTTCTATCAAGCTGTATTAAAATTACCTCACTAAGAACCTATTCAGGGAGATAACAACTTGTGCTCCCATTTTGTTTCACAGTAAAGTCTCTCATTGCTCTCTTACTGTGAAATAAAATGGGACACAGAGGCCAGTGTCCTAAACTTCATTTCTAGATCTCCTTTCTATACTTTTTCTATCATACAGGTGGTATTAAAAGAAGATACAGAACTACTTTTATTGTAAAATACACACAACATGAAATTTACCATCTTAATCATTTTTAAGTGTACAGTTCGGTAATGCTAATAAGTGCATTCACATTGTTGTGCAACTAACCTGCAGAATTCTTTTCATCTTGTAAACATTAAACTCTGTACCCCTTAAATAACTCCTCCCCATAGCACTGTTTCCCAGCTCTTGGAAGCCAGCATTCTACTTTCTCTATGAATTTGACTTCTTTAGGTATTTTAAATGGAATCATACAGTATTTTTATTTTTTGTGACTGGGTAACTTAGCATAATGTCCTCAAGGTTTATCCTGTTTTGGTATATGTCACAGTTTCCTTTTTTTTAAGAGTGATATTCTGTTGTCCATATATATGCCACATTTTGTTTATCTACTCATCTGTTTATATATATATATATATATATATATATATATATA
>NW_017731695.1:314040-341102 GCF_001890085.2 Hipposideros armiger
AGGGGAACAGACAAGTTGCTGTCCTTTTGTTCTTCAGTCTAGTTGTGGAGGACATCACTTCACTGGCCCATGTTGGCATTATCATAGCACTCTTCCCGGGAGAGGCAGTCACTTGCTGGTTACTGGACGGCCTCTCATGGCGGCTTACGGCAGCTCATGAAAGCGCACGCCAGCTGCCGACCAGCCCCATTGCAGCCTACGCCGTTGCCAGCAACTCAGCAGTCCAGCTCCAGGTCGAGCTGTTGTTCACCATCTTAGCTGTAGAGGGCGCAGCGTCACTGGCCCCCATGTGGGATCCGAACCGGGTCCCTGCTGCTCAGAGCTGGTGTCCCAAGCCAACTCTTAACCAAAGCGCCACTTGGCCGGCCCTCTTTGTGTCTTTTATTTGCATTTCCCTAGTTATTTGTGATGTTGAGCATCTTTTCATGTGCTTGTTGGGCAATTTGTATATTTTCTTTGGAGAGATTCCTGTTCAGATTCTTTGCCTGTCTTTTAATGGGGTTGTTTGGTTTTTTGTTTAGTTGTAGATGTTTTTGGTTTTTATCATAGCTTTGTTGGGCTTCAATTTTAAGCAATACTTTTTTAAAAATTAAATTCCATTGTTACTTAATGAGACATAAAATGTGTTAAAATTTGCTGAACGTGTGACTAGAAGCCTAAATATTGACTACTTCATAAAGTAATTATATAATCAGGAATATTGGTAGCGTTTTTCTTAGTAACAATGGAAGCTGTTTATCACAGATATAATTAGATACTATATAGCTCCAAGCTGTTTTCAGAGGACTAAGTTAGACAATGTGTGGTTTCCAGGTTAATTTTAGTTTTCACTGAATTTTTAATAACCCCATCTAAGATTTTTTAGTTTAAATTACAATTCTGTCTTAATAGGTGAAATTATTTTTATGAAGCATTATCAACTTCTAATAATTTTAATTTCTCAAGTTTACAACTCAGTCATATTAAAAGTATGAAGCATCTAAGGAATGCTGATATCAAAATTCTGATGCCTACGTCAGTTGGCTATTTTACAAATAGTTTAGTCTACACATCTAGGATAAATTCAATACTTTTTTAACACATTGTGGTCCAGTGATGCAGATTTGTGTCTATGCATTTAAATGGCCCGTCCTCAATGTGTTAAAAAGCTTTCCATTTTAATTTCTACTCTTTAAAACTTTATAACAATGTTGTATAAAAGGCTTTTGTATTTGGAAAAAAAATACAACTTTCACCAAGTTACAATGAAAAGTAAGGCACTAAATGAAAAAGTTGAAAGCCGGTGAACTGCCAAAAGCTTCTGAAAGATAGAAGTACCATTGTGGGGTTTTTTTGAGACTAATATTTCTTTAAGAGAACCTCCACTTTCATCAGCTTCCTTTGATTGCTTGGAAGGAGCAGTTTGCGAGCCAAGCAGTTGTGATCACAATAAAGATCTCAGGCTTCTGTTATCACTGGAAAATGTTCATAGCAATACCAGTAAGAATCATAGTCCATGGAAAGGCATTTTGACAGAGCAAGATCTAGCTTTAAAGGGGAATCTAAGAGCTGTGTTCTTCCAACATCGCCTTTTTTAAATCATAAAATTTTGAAACATTGTTATATGTTGACTTGCCCCTCCCCAAATTCTTACATTAAAATCCATCCTCCAGTACTTCAGATGTGACCTCATTCGGAAATAGGGTCATGGCGGGTGTAGTTAAGATGAAGCCTTACTGGGTTAGGGTGAGCTCCTAATCCAGTATAACTGATGTCTTATAAAAAGGATAAATTTGGAGACAGATACTTATATAGGGAAGTCACCACATAAACATGAATACTGCTATTTACAAGCAAAGGAGAGAGGCCTGGAACAGACACCTCATAAGGAACCAACCTTGCCAGCACCTTGATTTAACATTCTCCTTTGTGCTGATGACATAATTCTGCTATTACATTCAGGAATCAACTTTAAAAGTAAATAGACAATTGTCAGCCATCAAGAAAATGCAAATCAAGGGCCGAGCGAGTGGCACGTTGGTTAAGAGTTGGCTTGGGACACCAGCTCTGAGCAGCAGGGTCCCAGTTCAGATCCCACATGGGCCAGTGACACTGTGCCCTCTACAGCTAAGATGGTGAACAACAGCTCGACCTGGAGCTGGGCTGCTGTGAGTCGCCAGCCTACACAGTGAGACGGTGTAGGCTGCAGTGGGGCTGGCCAGCAGCGGGCGTGAACTTTTGTGAGCCACCATCCAATGGCCAGCAACAGATCTGCCTCACCCAGGAAGAGCACAATGATAATACCGACATGGGCCAGTGAAGTGACATCTTCCACAACTAGACTGAAGAACAAAAGGACAGCAACTTGTCTGTTCCCCTTCCCCAATTTCCCAATGCTGTTCTCCTCCCCCAATTCCCCCAATAAAATCTTTAAAAAAAGAAAATGCAAATAAAAACTACAGTGAGATACTGCTTCAAACCCTCTGTGATGTCTGTAATCAAAAAGTCAGATAATAACAAGTGTTCTTGAGAATGTAGAGAAATTAGAACCCTCATGTACCACCTGTGGTAATATAAAATGGCACAGCCACTTTGGAAAAACTCTGGCAGTTCCTCATGGTTAAACATTTAAATGATTAAACCATATGACCCACGATTGAACTCCTGCATATAACCAAGAGAAAAGAAATGTAAGTCCACACTGAACATGAACATGAATATTAGGTGAAAAGGTAGAAACAACCAAAATGTCCAATTGATGAATGTGTGAACAAAAGGTAGTGTGTACATGCAGTGGAATATTATATGGCAACAAAAAGGAATGAAGTGCCAATTGATGGTACAACATGAGTGAATCTTGAACACATGCTGAATAAAAGAAGACACAGAAAATCACATTGTGTGGTCCACGTATATGAAATGTCCAGAATAGGCAAATCTGTAGAGACAAAGTATATTAGTAGTTGCTGTGGGTGGCGTGGGGTGTGGAGTGGGCATGATTAAAGGCATGATGGCTAAGGGGAGGAGGGTTGCTCTCTTTAGGGTAATGAAAACGTTCTGAAATTGATTGTAATGAGGGTTGTATTCTGAATATACTAAAAGCCATTGAAGTAGGCACTTTATATTGATTATTTGAATGGTATAGGAATTATAGCTCAATAAAGCAGTTTTTGAAACAAAATAATAAAATCGCAGTAATTGGTGGTCTGGAGGAACAATTGATTGATCATTTATCACACATGCTATATTTCAGGTTCTTTGCTGAATACTAGGTTTGAAAAGATGATTAAAAGACTTAGGTTCATTCTTAGTTGTAGAGGCAGAATCATTAATAAAACATAAATTGAAATTATCATTTTGGAGTAACACTCATTAGAATTCAGATGGGGGGAAACACTTAAAATTCCTCTCTTTAGGCTTTCTAGATTTTACAATTTTATCAGTTATTTTTATACCTAGATCATATTGCTGTTGCCTCATAGCAATGTATTTTAACCTTCTAGGAAAGGTGCCATTGTTTATAGATCGAGGAGCATAAGAGACACGAAAACCTAGGATCATGCAGCTTTTTTTTCCTTCTTAGTCCATAACTTTTAAACCCCTACTTGGCTCTAGTTCAGACCCAGAACTGGAAGCCCAGGACAAGTGTTTTTTTTGTCCCACCTGTTCTACTATGGTAATTAGCGTTATAATTATCTTAAAGTAGTGTTTTTGTTATTGGTTTACTGCTGGTTTTTTCTTTTTGTTTTATTTTTTGCTTTCACTTTACTATTTGAACGTTATCCTGTAATATTTCTTTTAGTGATTACCCTTTCTTACCATATGTTATTAATGTCTTAGTCTTTTTCCTGAACAATACCAAGAGTCTTTGAACTCTATCTCTGATTACTCTTCTGCTTTTTTAATTGTGAGTGATAGGAATCCAAAGCATACTAATTCAACAAAAGGAGAATTTATTGAATCCTATGAATGCTAGGTCCAGAAGTTAAGGAACAATTAGGTCCAGGCCTCAAATGCTGTAATCTCTTATTTCCTGTCTGTAGGCATTCTATAGACAGCTTCATCCATGTTACCAGGAAAAATTGGCTACTGTAAATCCTGGCTTACTTGGTTGGTCCTTATGGCTCTTGCTCCCAAAACGAATGAGCTAGTGGCAGGGAATATGGCACATTCTTATGAATGACCCAGCTTAAGTACAACATGGCCACATGTTCAACCCTGAACTGTGACCAGGGATTAAGAGTATAATATAAACCTAGGTTGTGTTCTCACGCCTGGTCATGTTCCCCAGGTTTGGAAGTGGAAGTCAAGTCAAGTGTAGGGCAAGGCCACTGAGGAGTGATACTACTACCAGAAGATATAGAGGAAAAAGGCATTCAATTAAATTCTGTTTGAGATAACAGAAACCAGTACTCTGAGTCAGTATTCATGAAACAAAATACATAGACCCATATACAGAGGAATTTAAGTCCAAAATAAATTTTGACACCAGATCTTAGAATACATTTGACTTACAGTTCTTTAAATTGAGGCATGGAGCCCACAGTGCTACTGGAGCTAAGAGCTCCAGTGTGGTAGGTATAGTTAAATGATATAGTTAAAAGAATTAGGAGTAAAAATAATAAAGCACCGGAAATAAATACTGAATTGTAGATTAATTGGTTCATGTGTAATGCCAATTTTATAAGCACACATCAGTTTTCACATATAAATAAGGTAGTCGTATGTAGTGGCTGAGATTGTAGACAGGTCACTACTGTCCAGTAGAACTTTGTACAATGATGGAAATGTTCCACATTTGTAATGTCCAGCATGGTAGCCACTAGCCACCTGTGGCTACTGAGCACTTGAAATGTGGCTAGTGTAACTAAAGAACCGAATTTCTAATTTAATATTAATTAAATTTAAATAGCTATAGGGGGCTAGGAGTTACCTTTTTAGCACAGCTCCCTAAACTTAGAATACATTGACTGATATCCTGCCCCCTTTATTTAATAGTTTTAAGGCAATAGGCAGTTTACAAAACCTTCCTTGCCTTTGTTTCCCCATCTTTAAAATGGGGGTACATATATAGCTATCTCTTTGGGTTATTTTGAGCACCAAATGACTTAATTCCTGTAATTGTTTTTTGATGCTCATTATCTTTTCAATTTGGGCTGCTATAACAAAATACCACAGACTGGGTGGATTGTGAACAGTACAAATTTATTGCTGACACTTCCAGAGGCTAGAAGTCCAAGATCAAGGAGCCAATGAGCTTGGGTTCTGGTGAAGGTGCTCTTTTGGGCTGCAGACTGCCCACTTCTGATTGTGTCCTCACATGGTTTAAAGGAACTAGGGAGCTCTGGGGGTTTCTTTTATAAGAACACTAATCCCATTCATGACAGCCTCATGAATTAGGACCTCATGACCTAAGCACCTCCCAAAGCTCTACCTTCTAACACCATCACGATGGGCTAGGATTTCAACATATACATTTGGCTGAGGGGTGAGGGTGGGGTGGGAACAAACATTCAGACCAAACTATAGCACCTGACATATATGGCACTCAAGTGTTAGTCATTTATCATCTTCATTGTCATTTCACCACTTTGGCATGGAAGCTAAAGAATTGAGTAGTCCAGCAATTAAAATTTTTTATTGAAGGTCTTTGGAGCTGTAGCACTTGGGCCGTTTATTGATAATGCATCTATTATTACTGACTAAGTACAGAAAATGAGGTTAGAATGTAGCTTGGGGAGATTAGGGAAGACTATTTCAACTCTTGGAACTAGTTGCTAAGGGAGATGGGGAAATTTTTATTTTTATCAAATAAGGACTCTGAACATACTTCATGGTGATTTGGTCATGATTTTTACATTTTTAATGTGGCTAAATGTATTTTTAAGCCTTTTAAATGATAATCACATTATTTAAAATACTTTAGAATTTTATTTTTTCTATTTTTTATTTTTTTAGCTGAGCCATCCTGCTACCTGTTGGGAGCTCAGCGGCAACTCAGCTCGGTCTGGGCTTCGAACCGCAGTTGCTCAGAGCTCGCACTCTTGCACAAGCTCTTAACCAACTGAGCCACTCGGTCTTCCCACTTTTGAATATTTTTAAGTTGCCGGTAATACCTATTGCCTTACTAATTGACCTCTTTAGCAAAACTTTGAGGATTTTTTTTTCTCTGAAAGTCAAAATATAATTACTACTTTTGAATCTACTTCCGTTTTAAAATTGTTTGTTTAATGAAACCTTAAAACAGACTCCACTGATTTCACAGAATATGTTACTTGCCATCCTTCTTTTCATTCCTTAATATTAGTTTGATCCTTTGTCTCCTGAAATGTTTTCAGATGTTAGAAAAAAATCACTGGATTCATCTTTCACTTCTTCTCATTTTTATTGATTTTTGTATTTTTTTCCCATCAATCCTTGACTGAAAATAAATTTAGTATCTTCACTGATACATTGTCAATTGTTAAATACGTAAGTAGTGCCAAGCCCCTCAGGCCCTTGCATTTCCCCACCTCCCAAACTACAATCCGCCTGTCCACTCTCTGCATATTAATATTTTAGACAATTATTTAGTAGTTGTTTCTCATCACTAGTTGGTTGAAAGATCTAACCCCATGAATGTTTGAAGTATGCCCTGGCAGAGCCTTTTATCTTTTTAAATGTGGAACTAACTATATATAGCCTTTTCATGGTAATAATGGTGAGCTTTGTTTGGTTACCGTGTTTTAGTTCACCCTCATTTAATGTCTCATACCACCATCCTCATTTTGGATATTGATAATTGATAATTAGTATCATCTTATGAAAAGGCTGTCGTAGCTTTTGTGGTTTGCTTGTTTGATGTAGACTATTTAATTGGTTTATAGTCTTAATCTAATAACATATTCTAAAATGATTAATTTCCTTTTTTTTCCCCTGTTGAATCTTTGTCGTGAGGTTTTAAGTATTTTTCATCATATTTGTATAGTTCCCTATTGTGCCTGACAGATAGGTATAGAGTAGGTATGTTGACTTTTTTATAACCTATTTTGAACTATGAACTAATTTTTAAAGCTTCATATGTTTGTGTAAATGAAGTCTTTTTAGCAAGTAATGAAACATTCACTTACTAAATTAAAGGAAAAAGAGACACTCTTAATTTATGTCTTTTAGTATGCCCAGTAGACATGGCTGAATAATACAATCTATAAAATATTTCACTATCATCATGTATAATTCAGTTTGCAGCTGCTCCATAACTTACTAAATCAATTCAGTGAGAAGTGTTAAGATTTTGAAATGACCAAATTACCAAGTTTTCCCTGCAGTGATAGCATAGAGCATACTTTATCTTTATTTATAGAGTCAGTACATGTACATATTTTTCTGCAAGACCTATCAATTCTTCTGTTCCAAATCATTTAATGCTTAAAATTTCAAGTTTTTCTGATTCATTAATAACACTGTAGACATATTAAAAACTGAAGGCTATATAAGCTAAAGAATTTAATCTACACATGCTGCAGATGATATTTTGCTTCCTTTGTCTTAGTTCAAACTCAGACATAAAGCATTTTTACTTTACCACCAGCTGTGATATTTTGATACATTTCTTTCTAAATCAGTTTTAAAACCACTTTATTAAGATTTGTACTAAAAATGAAAATTATAGTTGAAATATTTAGAATCATAGAATCTTGGAGTTAGAATAAAATATGCAAGTTGTGGTGGAGACTTGCAGTGCTTTCCCATACCAGTACTCTCCTTGGGCATCCGGAACAATATACTTCCCAGTTAGGTGGTGCCACCAGTCATTCTGCAGTGTGAGCAGAAGAGACTATCCTGGAGGCTTGGCAGAGCCACTTAGAGAAAGAAGCAAGGAGCCACAAGACGGAAGTAACCCAAGTTTCTGAGTCACCACCACACGGGAGGCAGAGAATAAATATTTTAGGTTTTGCAGGCAACATACCATTTCTGTCACATACTCTTTTTTATTATTGTTTTGTATTGTTTTCACAAATCTTTAAAAATGAAAAAGCCATTCATAGCTCAAAGGATATGCAAAGACAGGCCATGGGCCCTAGTTTACTAACATCTGTACTAAGGAGTCACCTGACTGATTATGAAATATGTGTTACAAATGAGACAAATCTCTGTATTAACCTGGTGAAATGTAGGTGTTATATCACAGCATAACTTAACTAATACACAGGTGATCTCATCTGACTCCCTCACCCCACAAGATTCCTGAAGAATGTTTCTTATGTCAGGAATCTCATACCATACACTCTCTGAAATGGGCTATTCTATTGTTGGACAACTATCTGTCAGAAACTTTTTTTTTATTTTTTGATGAGCCAGATCTTTTTTTTTAATGTTTTTATTAAATTCTAGCTAACATATATTAGTTTCAGGTGTACACCATAGTTACTCAATATTTACATACCTAAAGAAGTGATCACTATGATAAGTCCAGTAACCATCTGACATCATACCACACTATCACAATATTATTGACCATATTCCCTATGCTGTACATTACATCCCCATGACTTATTTGTTTTATACCTGGAAATTTGAACCTCTTATTCCCCTTTACTTTTTTTCCCCATTTTTAATTTTTCAATTACAGTTAGCATTATTTTATATTAATTTTAGATGTGCAGCATAGTGGTTAGACATTTATATAATTTAAGAAGTGATCCCTGACTAGTCCAGGATCGACCTGGCACTATACATTGTTATTACCACATTATTGACTATATTCCCTATGCTTCATCTCTTTTACCCTGTCTCCCAGCCCTTCTCCCATCCATCATTCTGATGAATCTAGTACCCATCTACACCACACATAGTTATTACAATATCATTGACTATATTTCTTATGTTATACCCTACATCCCCCATGACTACTTTGTAACAACCAATTTGTACTTCTTAACCCTTTCTCTTTGAACACCCACTCCCACACCCTTCCCATCTGGCAGCCATCAAAATGTTCTCTGTATCTATGAGTTTGTTTGTTTTGTTTGTTTATTGTGTTCTTTAGATTTCACATATAAGCAAAATCACATTATGTCTGCCTTTCTCTGTCTGACATACTCCACTCAGCACGATACTCTCCAGGTCCATCCATGACACCGCAAATGGCAAGAGCCCCTCCCATCCATGTCCGAGCAATATTCCACTGTATAGATGTACCACTTCCTCTTTATCCATTCATCCATCAACAGCCACCCAGGATGCCTCCACACCTTGGCCATAGTAAACAGTGCTTCAATGAACATGTGGATGCATACGTCCCCTCAAAGTAGTGTTTTGGGTTTCTTTGGATAAATAACCGGAATTGAGATTACTGGGTCCTTCTTGGTCTCTTGATATAGCTTTTGTTTTAAAGTCTGTTATGTCTGGTATGAGTATTGCTACTCCACCTTTCTGTTTGTTTGTTTGTTTGTTTGTTTGTTTGTTTGTTTGTTTGTTTCCATTTTTCATGAAATTTTTTTCCCATCCCTTCCATTTCAGTCTGTGTGTGTCTTTCGATCTGAAGTGAGTCTCTTGTAGGCAGCATATCTAAGGGTCTTGTTGTCTTATCCATTTAGCCACCCTGTCTTTTGATTGCAGCATTTAATATATTTGCATTGAAGTAATTGTCGATAGATATGTAATTGACATTTTATTCATATTTTTTATTTTTGTCTTAAGTCCCTCTGACATGCTTTGTAATTCTGGTTTCATGTTGATGAACTCTAGCTTTCTCTTGTCTGGGAAGCTCTTTATTTGTCCTCTGATTTTAAATGATAGCTTTGCTGGGTAGAGTAATCTTGGTTGTAGTTCCTTGCTTTTCATTACTTAATATTCTGTGCCAATCCCTTCTGACCTGCGAAGTTGCTATTGAGAAATTAGCTGTTATTCTTACGGGAGCTCCCTTGAGAATAGCTAACTGCTTTTTTCTTGCAGCTTTTAAGCCTCTTTCTGTGTCTTAAACCTTTTGCATTTTAACTAACATCTGACATTTTAATCATGATGTTTCTTGGTGTGGGCCTTTTTGGGTTCATCTTGTTTGGGACTCTGCACATCCTGGGCTTGTATGTCCATTTTCATCTCCAGGTTAGGGAAGTTTTCCATTACGCCTTTCTCTTTATTTTCTGGTACCCCAATGAGGTTATTGGTACTCTTGATGTTGTCCCTTTTACTCTTCTCATTATTTTGGATTTTTTTTTTCTTTTTGCTGTTCTCTTTGGGTGTTTTATGCTACTTATTTTCCAAACCACTGATTCGATGCTCTGCTTCATCTAATCTACTGTTGATTGCCTCTATGTATTCTTCACTTCAATTATTGTATGCTTTATTTTTGACTGGTTTTTTGTTTTTTATGTTTTCTGTCTCCATTTTTGTTTCCTTTCTCTTTATTGAAGTTCTCACTGAGATAATTGAGCATCTTTATAATCAGTGTTTGAACTCTGTCTGATAAATTGTCTCCATTTTGTTTAGTTCTTTTTCTGGAGCTTTGTTCCGTTTATTATCTGGGACATGTTTTTTTGTCTTCCCATTTTGGCTGCCTCTCTGTATTTGTTTCTATGTATTAAGTAGGGCTGCTAAGCCTCCCAGCCTTACTAGAGTGGACTTATGTAGTAGGTGTGCTGTGGGGCTCATTGACTCATTTGTCCTAGTCACCTGAGCCAGGGACCCCAGGTGTGTCCCTTGAGTGAGTTGTGTAAATCCTCCTATTGTTGAGCCTTGGTTGCTGTTTGCACATCAATGGGAGGGATTGATCCTCAGGTTAATTGGTTGTGAGGACTTGCTGAGACTACAGTGGAGGAGATTTTTCCAGGGGCTTACCCTACGGAGCATGATTTGCTTCAGCAGGGCTCTGGTGCCTGCCCAGTCTGCCCTTTGGGGGTGTCGTTCTTGGAGGTGGCCAGGTGATCCTTTGGCTGGGTTCAAAGCTGGCCACCAAGAGTGCCAGCCTCAGGGCCTCCTAGGAGGGGCCTCACCGTAGGCCAAGTTGATCTGCAGCCTGTGTTCTGCCTAGAACCACCTGGTACAAGCCGCAAAGCAATCCGCAGGTGGCTGCCATCCCTGCTGGGCTACCGGGCTAGGGACTGTTTAGCAAGAGGTGTGGGACACGCCGAAGCCAGATGCTACTTTCTTTGGTTTTGTGAACCATTGAGAGATTTTCGGGAAATCCACAGCATGAGCCAAGACAGGCTGTACAGAAATGCCACTGGAAGCAGCTTGAGTGTGCCGGGGTCTCCGGGAATCACCAGTGTGGGGCAAACTAATGGTGTTAGCTAGGTTGATAGAGACTCAGATATGTTGGCCACTTGCCTCTGCACACCAGCAGTGGTGAAGGCTCGGCAAAGAAGCAATAACATTCATTAGCTCCTCTGTCTAGGAGAAACCTGCCCCTCCAGCCCTCACTTTGAAGCCAGACAATTCACTTCTTCCTCATATGTCCCTGGCACCTTTCGAACTGCTGCCCCAGTTCAGGAGCTCAGAGGAAGTGAGACTGTCAGTAAGTAAGTGTGTGTGCATTTCTTTTAAGAGGAGCACTTGCAACTGCAGCTGCCCTAGTCTCACTCAGCCACTATCTCCACTGGTTTTCACAGCCTGAAGTTAATGGGGACTTCTCTCCCCGGCACTGAAACCCTATGCTGAGGATCCTGGTGTGGGGCTTAGCCCCCCTCACTCCTCTGGGGGTACCTCTGTAGCCAAGATATCACTTCCAGTTTTTAATGGTCACATGCAAGTGTGGAGCCAGCCCCTTCCATGTCTCTGCCCCTCCTACCAGTCTCCATGTGGCTTCTTCCGTATGTCCTTCATTGTAGGGCTTCAGTTCAACTAGATTTAAGGTGATTCTCAATGATGGTTGTTCTGTAGTTTAGTTGTAATTTTGATGTGGTCGTGAGAGGAGATAAGCACAGCGTTTACCTACTCTGCCATCTTGACTGGATCTGGTGAGCCAGGTCTTGATTCCATTTTATCTGTTGGTCCTGCTTTTTCCTCTGGGTAAAGTTTATACTTTATGGCAGCTTTTTATTATCCTAAGATAGTTTTTAGGTCTCTCCTGGTCTGTGAATTTAGGAGAAAACAGAACAAAATATTAAATGATTTTTAAAAATTAGACTCAAAATGAAACATAAACTATAATATAATAAACTGCATTTAAATTTAGAAAAATAAGTTGCACAAGTGGTAAGACAGTTTGACTTAGTTCATGAGAAAAAGACTGTCAACTTAGTATAAATAGTAAAATGACATTTAAAAAATTAATCCAGCTTTTTGTTTAGCGCAGGTATCTTTCTATTTTACTTTGAACCAGTCCAATTACATCTATTAAAGGCAACCAAGTTTTAAAGGATAAAGTTAGCCTAGAGCAGGGGTCGGCAAACTTTTGAGACTGAAGAGCCAATCCTGTCCCTCGAAGTTTTGCAAGACCTGTAAAACAAATGAAATCACCATTATATGAATAATATTTTTTTAAAATTGTGTAAATGAAGCTATGATAGTTTTATTTTCATTTTCAATTTTACTTCAGAGCCACATGTACATACCCAAAGAGCCACATGTGGCTCGTGAGCCACAGTTTGCTGACCCCTGGTCTAGAGGAATGGTCACCAGGATATCTAGACTAAAAGTTTAGAAACCCTATCACAGAGGGAATGATTAAAGTAATTAGGGATATTTACTTTTAAGGAGAAATAGGCCATCGGACATCATATAGTGATTTTCAAGTGATCATAATGAAATCCATCTTTTATTGGTTTTCTTTCTGTATCTTCACAGAGGATGACTAATGGCTATTTGTAGGAATAAGGCATATGGGCATCCAGACTTTGGGAGAAACTGAGATATCAGATTTTCAAAGTTTGTGAGCTTGAACCAGTTGTTCCAAAAAGTGAATATTATCTTTACATTTGATCTTTCTAGTGAGCATTTCCCAGTGTGTGTTTGAGCATTATCCCCAAAGCTTCCATAGGATATTTGGTCAATAACTGTTTTGAAATCATACAGAATATTGTCTATAATACATTAACAATATAGTAACCCTACCAAAAAGTATGAAGTTTAGCATTATATGATTTATTCTGTACATTCTAGTTCTTAATAATAAGCCATCATATATGTTTTTTAGTTGCTTATCTTCTAGTAGTCCAGTCTGTAATTTTGCTGGGGGTTGACCTTGAAATTTATGAGTCTTTAAATTTGTTGAAAGATGGTGATCACTTACCAATATCTATCTAGATTTTTGAAAAAATTTACCTCCTTAGTTTTATAAAACTATCCATTTCAGATTTATTTATATCTTCAGGTTCATGAAGCCCTGAACATGAAGACCATAGGCTGGCTAGGTACTTTCCCCTTTTCATCTCTACCTTAGTCCTGTACTTTAGAGGATATCTCTTTAAAGCCAAGTATGTTTAATAAACTAAGCTTGTCTGGCTGACACAAATTCAGCTTTAGGAAAAGTGAACTTCCTATTTCAATTTCAGTAAATACGTGTTCAGTGTTTCATTTTATTTCATTCTGATGGAAATACATGAGCTATTTCTTCCTTTTACTGCCTACCTTTTCCATTTGTTATTATATTGATAACTAGTTGAACACATGTACCAGTTTATACCTGTTGTCCGGCAAAAATAATATGCCCTCTTTTATTCTGCCTAGTTTGGACAAAAAATGGTCAAATTTTCTGTCATTCACCTTTAGCAGTGTTTGACAGAAATGTTTTATATTCAACTGTTTTATTTTGTTTGGCTGACAGTCACCTGATTCCTTCCTTTATCCCTTACAACAGCCAGTGACCTATGGGATGATACTTGGGCTACCTCAAACCTTTAGCATGGGGGGGCCGGCCGAGTGGCGCGATGGTTAAGAACTGGCTTGGGAGCCAGAGGGCCGCGGTTCGGATCCCACATATGAGGGCCAGTTACACTGCCCTCCACAGCCAAGATGCTGAACAACAACTCAACCTGGAGCTGGGCTGCCATGAGTCGCCGGCGATGGCGTAGGCTGCAGCCCCTGTGGCAGTGGGTTGCCATGGGCTACCGTGTGTAGCCAGCAGCCAGCGTGAGCGGCCGTCCAGAAGCCGGCGACTGATCTGCCTCGCCCGGGAAGAGCACAATGATGGTGCCAACTTGGGCCAGTGAAGCAACGTCCTCCACAACTAGACTGAAGAACAAAACGACAGCAACTTGTCTGTTCCCCTTCCCCTAATTCCCCAGCACTGTTCCCATCCCCCAATTGCCCAATAAATATCTTTAAAAAAAAAAACTTTTAGCATGGGGAATAATTCATGAATGTGTGTATCATTCTTATGCAGGAGCCATATGTTCTAATTTTTATTTATGCACTGCTGAAGCAATGATAAGTATTACTCTTTAACTTAAAGAAAAGTTCTCTCTGTTTTGAAGGATTCGGTACATTTTCTGTTTTCTGGGAATGAGAGCTACGTGCCTATCTTTGTCCCTTTGCCCTTGCTGCTGTGATGCTCTGACCCAAAGTTGATCTTCAGTCAAGTATCTCTATTAGCTGTTTTGATGGTTAGCATATGTCTTCCCTTTGGGTGAGAATGATTTTATTACATATTCTTTTGCTCTTTGTTAGCCATCTTAAATTTTTGGCAACGTATTTGATATAAAATCATAACAGGTACTTTTTTGACTCATAATACATATTAGCGATATTTGAAATAAACTGGGGCTGAGTGGGGAAGTACCCAAAGCCCAGTAGAATACCTTTATAACCCTGGTATGAAGAGAAAAGATCAATCACTAAAAATAAGCTAGCTATACAGTACTATCCTTGAAGTAATTTTTAATGCTTACAGTTTGGCTCTTTATTATGTGTTATTCTGTATATTTTGTATCTGTGTTTAGGCAGTAAGTTATGAGCTGTTACTTACTATGCACGGAAATAAAAGAGTAGAGTAAGGTAGGTCTGAAACAGACTCTTAGAGTCCCATTTCCCACAAGTATAGATCCTAGCTCATGGGTTTTTGTTGATATTTTTATAAACACATAATATGTTTATAAAGACAAGTAAGAAAATATAAACAAAAATATATAAACTAGCCACTAATAAATTATTATCACATAGAGAAAACCAATGTTAACATTTGGTATATGTCCTTCCAGATTATTAAAAATGTATTTTTCACATTCCCTGGCAAATAGTTATCACTGAATGAATAAATCATTCCTTTATTTTTATTTTAACAAAAAATCAAATCATATTATACATACTGTTTTGTAGTTGGATTTTTGGGGGGGGGTGTTTTGTTTTTATCTAAAATGTCATCATCATCTTGGGTGCTAATAAATGAAAATCTGCATCTTATTGAGTGTATTTCCATTTACTCAGCCAGTCCTATAGTGTTTACAGTTTTTCAGCCTTTTAAACAATGCTATCTCTGATACATGTTGTAATTTTTTCTTTGGGATATAATTACTCTACTTTGTCTTCCTGGATTAAAGGATATGTTCAGTATAAAACTTTTGATACACACTACTAAATTGACCTCGAAAGATTTTGAACCATTTTTCACTCCCACCAGTATAAGAGAGTGCACATTTTTCTGGGCCTTCCTTGCACTTGGCAGAGTTTTCTTCTATCCTTGCTAGTGAAAAATGCTATTTATTTTTTTAAGATTTTTTTTTTAATGGGGAATTGGGGGGATGGGAACAATGCTGGGGAATTGGGGGAAGGGGAACAGACAAGTTGCTGTCCTTTTGTTCTTCAATCTAGTTGTGGAGGACGTTGCTTCACTGTCCCAAGTTGGCACCATCATTGCGCTCTTCCCGGGCGATGCAGATCAGTCGCCAGCTTCTGGACGGCCGTTCACTGCGGCTGCTGGCCGCTCACGCTGGCTGCTGGCCGCTCACGCTGGCTGCTGGCTACATACGGTAGCCAATGGCAACCCACTGCAGCCTACGCCGTCGCCGGCAACTCAGGGCAGCCCAGCTCCAGGTTGAGCTGTTGTACAGCATAGCTGTGGAGGGCAGTGTCACTGGCCCTCACATGTGGGATCCGAACCGGGGCCCTCTGGCTTCCCAAGCCAGTTCTTAACCATTGTGCCACTCGGCCGGCCCAGAAAAGAAAAAAAAAATGCTATTTTTTTAAAAGGTCTTTTCTTTAATCGAAAGTCTTTGATTTCTATGAAATACCTATTTATTTTTTTGCCTATTTTTCACAGATATGTTCATCCTTTTTCTTCTTTATTTGCTAAATAAAAACTACCCTTTAAGAGTAATTATAAAATTTTTGTTACTGGAAATTACTGCAGAGAGTCAGTGAAGTCTTGCAGTTTCAACTATAAGAATAAATTAAATTACTGCTGTGTGCAATAAAAGATATGTTTGAAACTTAAATGCAGACATGTATATAATAAAATTGAAAGCATTCTTAAATAATCTATGATTCAGATATTACACTTGCATCTTATTTTATCTGAAAGGCTCTCCTGAATAACTATTCTCCCTGAGCTAGACACACACTATTTAAGTTAATATAACACTAGATTTCTTTCTTTTCTTCCTCCTTTCTTCCTTAACTTGACAGTTAGTTTAGAAAACTAATCTAGGATATGTGTGAAACGCATGGTATTATTTTACATGTTCTCTATTATAAATGGGATGAGTTGTTAGTGTAAGAATGGTACTGCCAAGAGACCTCATAAGATAATGTTTATGTTGGTGGATTTACACAACGCTAGAGTTGGGGCCTCAGCTTTGAAAACTTAGAAGTTTTGTCTTTAAGACCCACATAAAGTAAAGCAGGTACTCAGGTTATATATGTTAATGAAATTTACAGAGACTGAATAAATCTGGATGTCAAATAATTTACTGTGAGAGTTGAGTTCTGCTCCTGTCAGCATTACCATTGCATTCTCTTCAGGTTAATCTCCATGGCTTAGCCAAATTATAATTAGAAGGCTGTTTGGTGAGCAGGGGTTCTGATTAAAGTAAGTCGGTTGGTTGGATGGTCCCTAAGACACCTGTATTCCTACAGTCAAATCTATAGGCCTGGGCTAGATGGTTTCTCCTTTGTTGGGATTAGTACTACTAGCTCTAGTACTTGTCTTCAAGGTCAGATCTCAACTTTTTCATGTGTGAAATATCTTTTTAATTTCAAAAGCGTCAATATTTGTGCTTTGGATATAGATTGATGTATGAATCTCTTGCTGTAACTCAGCGTTATCCTAGTCATCTGTAGCCCATCGTCTGATAATCCCTGCTATATAGCCTAACCATCCTGCTTCTCTTTATAGACTTGGTCCAGTTAGGGTCCAATATAATTAATTAGTACTCACTCCATGAGATTACGTATATACCCAGGTACTTTGTGTGCCATTAAACTCGAGTCGTATTTACAGACAATAACTTGATTTATTCCCAAAGATGGATAATTACATTCTGTGTGTGCATGCACATAACATATAAGCTTTACTTTTCACCCCCAAACTGTGATCTTTTACCACTGCAGAGAAGGGGCTAGGGGTTCACTGCTTGCCTAACATACTACCAAGAATGGCAAAGCTCATACACTTACTGGCAGAGTGGAGTATCCCAGAGTATATGAAGATGCAGCTATTATAGCTTCCCTTTAAAAAAGTAAAGTTGAGCTCTTTTTATTTTTAATTAAATGTTTAAACTGGCATAGTATTCATAACAATTCCTTCTCATTGAAGGGTTAAACCATGCCCAAGAGCCATCTACTGGTCTCATTTAAGGGTTTATTTCTGGATGTACTTTTTCTGTCTCTTTCTGTTTTCTCTTTGAAATGGAGTTCAATGTTGATGTAAGTTTAACAGTACTTTTTAAGTTTATTTTTTCATTGAAAGAAACCTGTTCAAAGGGAATATTGATGAGCTGTTAGAAGAAGGAGATGAGGAACTATCACTTACTGCTAAGGGAACAGTTTTCATATAGGAAACCAGCTCAAGGAGATAAAAAGTCTCACCATTCAGTCCTGGGATTTCTCTGCCCTGAAAGCCAAAGACTGTGCATGGGGACCAAAAGGGGGCGACTTCCTGCTCCCCTGCCCCCACCCCAGAGATTCCTGATCTTAACAACCCTCACCTCTATGCACCCAGTCGCTCAAGAAAGAAACTTGAGCATCATATTGGGTTGTCGAAAAAGTCATGACGTATTTTTTTCTATGTTTTTCATTGCAAAAATGCGTCATGACTTTTCCGACAATCCAATGTTTATTTTCTCAGTCTTCCCCAATCCAGTCACTTCCCAAATCCTGCAGATTTTACCATGGGTGCTGGGGTGTTTTTGTTTGTTTTTTGTTTGTTTGTTTGTTTCCACTGGCCTAATAGTCTGGAGTATGTGGGTCACACACTTGAAACATTTTATCTCCTTAGTTTTATAAAATTGTCCATTTCATATTTATTTACACCTTCACGTTTGCGAAAACTTGTACTACAGAAAGGAACAAAGAATAATTTGTGGTTTGTCAAACCAATTAAGAATATAGATGTTGAAAAATTACACAATCACAGAGGCAGGTGATATATCAAAGTGATTACGCACATGGATTCTAGAGCTTTCAAATCCATGCCTTAATCATTCGCTAGTTCTGTGACCTTAGACAAGTTATTTAACCTGTGCCTCAGTTTTCTCAACTCTAAAATAAGGATGCGTATACTACTTGCCTCATGGGGAATACTTTGAATATATCTGTTACAGTAAACCTTTTGCAAGCATTAGCTCTTGGTCCTTTCATTGTTTTTGTTCCAGAATTAGAAGAATTTGTCCCTCAGCTGATAGATTTGAATCTACTGATTATCAACAGCTCATTTATTTAATAGGGTATTTGAGATGAGTAGCTTTAAGATTTAGTCACTAAATTATCCTTATTTTCTGCCACTTAAGCTTATGTTCCAATAATTGATTGTGGATTCATTCTCTAACTTTGTTATTTGCTGTACAAGTTAAGTGATCCAGGTGTTGAATATCAAGTATGATCGTAAAGCATTTTCTAAAGTGTTATTTTGCATGTGTGATGATGTCTGTATAATTTAGAAATGCATAATCAAATACTGCTTTGGTCCATAGACTCAGCAAAAAAATTATCTTTTATTTGTTTGTGGTTAGTGATTAGATGGCTGCATCATAATTGGTTACCTTTAGCCTCTCAGAAATCTAATTTTGTGTAACTTTAGAAGGTGATGATGAACACCTGGAAAACTTGTTCATATATACAAATGGATGAAACTTTTTTTGCCAAAAAGAAGTATCGATTACATCATGTGTTACACAACTACTGCAAGAATAAGAATCAATTTCCCTTTATAGTATTTGGTTCTGCCAAAGTTGTTAGAAATAAGCATAAGAAGAAAGAAATGAATTCTCAGACATTTTTATAGGGATATGTATAATAAAGCTTCTCACCAGTATTGCCAGAGGCCTTGTTGCTCTCGCATGACATCAGATGTACATTTTTCTTAATCTTGGTGCTTTGGTCTTTGATTCATCTTTGTTGTTTTATTTTCAAAACTATTTTTGATATATGTCTTTTGTGGCCATATTTCCTCAGGAAGACTTATTTAGGTAATGACTTTATAAAAAATTGCCTTTCTACACCTCAGAAAAGTCAATATATACCTTATTAGCATTCTCTGACCACCTTCTCGTAAGCCCCCAAATGACATGTTCACACTGCCAGAATTCCTAGAGCTAGTATGGTTTGTTATTGTTGTTGTTACTGAAGAGTATAAAATGTTTGTTGGAAATTTTTTTTCAAATATGTCAGACGTAGATAAATCGAAATTTCATCAAATGAAAAAGTTTTGTATGTCAACTGACACCATTAATAAAGTAAAAAGACAACCCATAGAAAGGGAGAAAATATTTGCAAATATTGATCCGATAAGGGACTTGTATACAGAAAATACATAAAGAACTCTTCCAACTCTTTATAATAGAGATACATAATTTTAAAATGGGCAAATGATCTTAATAGGCATTTCTCCAAAGAAGATATACATATGGCGATAAACACATGGAGAGATACTCAGCATCATTAGCCATCAAAGGAAATGCAAATCAAAACCACAGTGAGACACCACTTCATATCCACTAGGATGGCTATAATAAAAAAGAAAAATGATAAATGTTGACAAGGATATAGAGAAATTGGAACCCTCCTACACTACTGGTGGGAATATAAAGTTGTACAGCCACTTGGGAAAATACAGAGTTGCCATTTGACCCAACAATTGGACTCCTATATTCAGAGGGTCTCCAAAAAATGTATACACCTTTTAAGAAAGGAAAAAACTGTATTAATATATACCGATAACGAAAGATGAATACAAGTCACCTTTGACTTCTGCAATTACAAGAGGTGCTCAAAGTGGTTACCATCAGTGTCCAGACACTTCTGATTACAGCGAACTACTGCTTGAGCAACGTTGACCAAAGTGTTAACATCCTTTAAAATGTGTATACATTTTTTTGGCACCCCCGGTATATAGCCAGTAGAAGTGAAACGAAAACATATATCCACACAAAAATTCATACATGAATGTTCATATTCAGCAGCATATTCATAATAGCCAAAAAATGGAAACAACCCAAATGCCCATCAATCGACAAATGAAAAACAATTTATATTAAATGTTCAGAATAGGGAAATCTATAGGTAGTAGATTAATGCTTGTCTAGGGCTGGGTGGGGGATGTAGGGATTAGGGGATAATAGCTAAACAGTACAGGGTTTCTTTAAGGGTGATGAAAATGTTCTAAAATTGATTGTGGTGGTAGTTACACAACTGAGGATATACTAAAAATTATTGAATTGTACACTTTAAATGGGCAGATTATATGGTACATGAATTATAGCTCAGTAAAGCTGTTACCAAAAATAAATGTCAGTGAGGACTTACAGATAATTGAAGACAATGATGGCCATCTAGCTACTGCCTCCCGATTTCCCTTCAGAAAAATATAGAATAAGAAAAAAAGTAAATTGATACAAAATTTGAAGACAGCATAATTTGAAAGAATTTGAGACTTAAAATAACTTCAAGTAAAAGAAACAACTCACTAAATCCAGCTTGTGATCGCATTCCATTCCTGCCTGCCACAAAACTTGGTGGCAAGCAAAGGCCAAAAAAAAAAGAGGGGGTAAAACAGAAAGGGGAGCTAACTAAACTTGATCTAAACACCAGAAAGACGAAGTCCACTGTGAAAATTCTAAAAGAAGAAGAAAAGATCCAAATCTGAGTAGGGACTACTGTAGGGAAGGGACTTAAAAATACATATAGTAATTTGAAGAGGCACCTTCAAAATGCACAGCTTCTAGGGGAGACATAATGGCACAAAAAGAAGGGAGAAGCACTCTTTGGCATTTGGGTGATAGAGGGAGAATAAACCAAAGGGAAGAAATTCGGGTTCCAGCAAAACAGAACTGCAAAATTGCAGGATTCATAACCAGCTTCTCCCAGAACAAAACAATTGGGTGAAGTAATTGAAGTTTGCAATATTGACAAAAGAGGGCACCATTAAAATAGAAATTTGTAAAACATCCCAATAAAATAGTGTTCAGATGAAAATGCATACCAGGAAACACATTTATCTGTAAAAATGAAAATAAGTGAATTAAATTTCCAACTCAAAACAAAATCTAGGAAAACAGAGTAAACCTAAAGAGAACACAAGGAAGGAAATAATAAAAATGAGAGAGAAATTAATGAGGAATATAATAGAAAAACAGTAGCCCTAATTATGAATTTTTAAATTATCAAAATAGACAAATTACTAGATCTAGCTAACTTGATCGTGTAAAGGAATAAAGCACAAATATGCAAGATAAGATAACGAGGGTGAAAATAACCACTGAAAACAATTATTTTTAATTTTAAAAATCACAAGAGAGAGTATAGCAGACCTCACAGCAATTAATTTGAAAATCTAGAGGAATAATTTCCTAGGGAAATGTAGATTACAAAAATTGAGTTACAAAATTTGAACAGACCAATTTCCATAGAAGAAAAGAATGTTATTAAGAAATTACTAAAAAACATCAGCTAAAAAACCAGATGGTTTCATAGAGGAATTCTACCAAACCTTCAAAGACCAGATAGTTCCACTGTTCTATAAATTATTCCAGAGCATTGGAAATGAAAGTTTCCTAACTCCTTATATGAAGCAAATATAGTATTGATACTTAAGCCCGATAAGAATAGCACAAAATTAAAAAAAAAATACAAAGCAATATGCCTTATAAATATCAATACAAAAGTACTAAATAAAATATTAATAACATCATTGTTATTATTAAATAATATGCCATGACTGTGTGAGATTTACTCCAGGAATGTGAAATGGTTCAGTATTAGGATATCCATCAATATCATATTCCATATTCATAGAGTTGGGAAGAAAAATCTTTGCTGTCCATAAAGAGCCCATAATAAAAATTCACCCCTTCATGATAAAAATAAAACACATACATACACACTCAAGAAAATAGAAATTGCAAAATACCTTTTTTACTTTTTTTAACTCTTTTATTAGTTTCTGGTGTACAAAACAACATAATGATTAGACATTTACACCTCTCACAAAGTGATAACCCCAACAAGTCTACTACCCATTTGACACTGTACATAGCTGTTACAATACCATTGACTACTATCTTCCCTATGCTGTACTTTACATTCCATGATCATATATTTATAGTTGACATTCCATATTAGTTTCAGTTGTACAGTGCAGTGGTTAGGCACTTATATAATTTATTAGGTGATTTCCCCCCCAATAAGTCTAGTACCCCAGAATACTTTCGAAAATAATTTTCAAAATCTGTACCTTAGTCCTAAAGCTAGAAAGCTTCCAAGTATTTCCACAATACACAAAAACAAGGCAAGTCCCACTATCTCCACTAATATTCAACATTGTAATGGAGGCAGTAACCAATACAGTTAGATAAGAAATCAGAGGCATGAGAGTAAGTAAAGAAGTAAAACTATCTGTATGTTCAGATTATATGGTAGAATAGCTAGAAAACCCTTGAGGATCAGTAGTAAAACTAATTCAAACAATAAAAAGAATTCAGTAAGGTAGTAAGATATAACTTTAGAAAAATTAGTAGCCTCATATACACAAACAGTTAGCAGTCATAATGGTAGTGAAAACTCCACTTATAATAGCAACAAAGAAGATTAAATACTTAGGAATAAACTTAAAAAGAAACATGCAAAGGCTGTATAAGGGTAATTTTTTTTTTTGAAACTCAGAGGTAGACTTGTATAGAATGATTCAGCATTATAAAGATGTCAGTTCTCCTAAATGTCTGAATATAATGCAATTCCAATGAATATACCAAGAAATTTGTTTTTAATGAAGTTATACACATTCATACTAAGTTAAATGGAAAAACAAGCATACAAGTATAGCCAGGAAGAAACTAGAAGAAAAACTGCCAGATGGGCCTACCCCTACCAGACATTAAAATATGTACAGTGGTCCCCATTATCTGCAGGGTATATGTTCCAAGACCCCCAGTGGATGTCTGAAACCACAGATAACACCAAACCCTACATACACTATGTTTTTTTCTATACATATCTATCATAAAGTTTAATTTATAAATTAAGCACAGTAAGAGAGTGACAATAACTAATCAGAAGAATTATGACAATTATGAAAATATATTGAAATCAAAGTTGAGTGTGGTCTCTCAAAATACCTTACTGTACTGTATATACAGAATGGATATGCTAGAGGATTCATACCCCCGGGCAGGACAGAGCAGGACAGTGGGGGCAATTTCATTACACTACCCAGAATGATGAGTGGTTTAAAACTTATGAAATGTTTATTTCTGAAATTTGCCATGAAATGTTTTGGGGCCACAGTTGACCATAGGTAACAAAAACTGAGGAAAGTGAAACCGTGGGTAAGGAGAACTACTGTACTATGAAACTTATACAATTAAAACAGTGTCCTGAGTCCTGAAGAAACAAATAGAACAATGGAATTGAAACCCCAGAAAACAAACAGGTACAGGTGGAAACAATAAAGGTGGCATCTCAAATCACTGAGGTATAGATGAACTTTTTAATAAGTGGAACCAGGATACCTATGTAGCATTTTGTAAAGAGATAAAGTTAGATCTGCGTCTTGAACGTGAATAAACGCAACATAAAAATGTATGCACACATGTTCATAGCATTATTCATAATAGCCAAAAAGTAAAAACGACCCAAATGTCTTATCAACTGATAAATGGATAAACTAAATGTGGTATGTCCATACAGTGGAATATTACATGGCAATAAAACATACAGTTCCATACTACAGCATTGAAGAAACTTAAAAACATTATGCTAATGAACAAAGGCAGTCATAGAAGGCCACATATTGTCTATTTATATGAAATGTCCATAGTAGACAAATTATAGCAACAGATAATAGATTAGTAGATGCCAGGGGCTGAGGGAGTTTGGGGTAGAGGGGAGTGACTGCTGAAAGGTATGGTATTTCTCTTTGGGGGTGATGAAAATGTTCTAAAGTTGGTTATGGTGGTTGTACAACTCTATAAATAAACTAAAAACTATTGAATTAGATTCTTTAAATTGTTGAAGTGTGTGTATATGAATTACATATCAATAAAGCTGTTACCAAAA
Source organism: Hipposideros armiger (assembly GCF_001890085.2). Classification (NCBI taxonomy): domain Eukaryota; kingdom Metazoa; phylum Chordata; class Mammalia; order Chiroptera; family Hipposideridae; genus Hipposideros; species Hipposideros armiger. The sequence continues at coordinate 338,641 of NW_017731695.1, forward strand.
AAAGTTAATAAAAGAATAAACTCCAAATGGATTAAGACTCTAAATGTTAGAGAAAGAGACACCATACAAGTACTAGAAGAAAACATGGGATTTTCTTTTTTAACCTTGGAATATGGAAAGACTTTGTCACTGTTACTCAAAGTCCAGAATCAGTATAAGGCTGGTAAATTGAACTACATAAATATAAAAATTTGCGAGGGCCGGCCAAGTGACTCAGTTTTTTAAGAGCTTGCTCAAGAATGCGAGCTCTGAGCAATAGCAGTTCGATTCCCGCCCCGAGCTGAGCTGCCGCTGAGCTGCCAACAGGTGGTAGGATGGCTCAGCTGAAAAATAAATAAATAAAAAATAATAAAAATTTGCATAGCAAAAAACATCATGAAAAAGTCAAAAGACAGCTGACAAACTACGAGAAAATATTTTTTACAGATAAAAGGCTGATATCCCTAATATGTAAAGAACTCTTAATTAAAAGGACCAAAAAAAAGAGAAAGGACCAAAGATGTGATAAATGAATGGGCAAAAATTAATGGATAACTCACAAATGTAAATATGACCCTTAGATCCAAAACAACAACAAAAAACACCAACCCCTCAAAATTAGAGATATACAAATTAAAACAGCATTGAGGTAACATTTCTTATCTATCAGGTCGGCAAGATTTAACAAAGAATAACAGTATGCTCTGTTGAGAGACTATTGGGAGTAAGTAGCCACCCTTATTATACACTGCTGGTGGAAATGCAAACTGGCATAGCCCTTCTTCTGGAGGGCAATTCCTAATAAATCTACATATGCACATTTGCCCCAACAGCCCCGCTTCTAATCTCTAAAGCAATCTCTAAAGCAGAGGTTCTCAACCAGTGGGTCGCGACCCCTTTGGGGGTCGAACGACCCTTGCACAGGAGTCGCCTAAGACCATCGGAAAACAAAAAAATATTTACATTACGATTCATAACAGTAGCAAAATGACAGTTACAGAGTAGCAACAAAAATAATTTTATGGTTGGGGGGTCACCACAACATGAGGAACTGTATTAAGGGGTCGCAACATTAGGAAGGTTGAGAACCGTTGCTCTAAAGACTCCCTTCCATATCACAAATTTATTCATTTTAGGAGTGTTTGTGATTGCAAAATATTGAAATGCACATACAGGAGAATGAATGAATGAGTTATGGTGCAACCACACAACAGAGTTATGCAGCTGTAAGAAAGAATGAGGAAGATCTCTGAACTGTTATGGTGCGATTAAGTGAAAAGAGTAAAAAATACAGGAATGAGAAAACAGAAAATAATGAAATTGGTTTCCTACAGGGAATGGGTGGGAAGGTGGCAGAAAGATTGGAGATGGAAGGAGAGGGGTGGTTGATGAGGGTAAATGAGATTAAATATATGGTGATGGAAGGAGAGCAGACTCTGGGTGGTGAGCACACAGTGTGATGTATAGATGAGGTATTACAGAATTGTACACCTGAAACCTATGTAACTTTACTAACCATTGTCATCCCAGTAAACTTCAATCAGAAAAAGAAAGATTGGAGATGATGGGAATGAGATACTAAGGGTGAGGGGGAGCAACACTTCTCCCACTCTAATTTTTTGTATAACTCTGACTCTTAGAACTCTGGTAATTTATCACATACCTTACAAACATACATAAAATTCAATTTGAATGTGTGTGTTTGAGGCAGGGGGGATTTCAAAATGGAATACAAATACTAATAAATGAACCTAACTGTGTTACAAATGAATAACGGAATCCCACTGACTGGAATGGAGAAGAAAGGGAACTAACTTTGAAAAACAGTATTTTGATTATGTATTCCAAAGACTAAAGACAAATATTCTACTCTGTGTAGTAAACATGTCTCACAGAGGTTTTAGTTAAGCATTCTGAAACTGTCTTTTCTGTATACTGAGATTGAACAAATACGTGAATATATTATAGATAATGAAAGTGATTTCTTGCTGTTGGGTAAGCAGTTACATATAAAGAAAGGAATAGGCGAGAATGAACCATGTTTTCTTTGACTGGAGTTGGAGGTATCCCTGTTTTTAACATACATGCAGATGCAAAAATATAGAAATAAATATAGATGTGTAAATGTGTGTGTCCTAGCTCTGTCCTTAGAGGGACAGAGAGCAGTGAGACCCTAGTCACAGTGAGCACATGAGTACCCAGATCCTAAAGATTCTCCAGGAAAAGGCATCATGGATCCTTGAAGAAATGGTTGAGTCTGAGGCTGGAGCAGGGAAAATACAAGGTGAACCTGGAACATCATGTAGTACCAGAAGTAATTTAAAAAGCGAAAGTATTGGATTATAGCACACAGAAAAAAATATTTATCCAGATATTCGTACATATAACTAAATACATAAATAGGGAGAAGAGACAGTGCTTTTTTTTTTAAGATTTTTTTTTTTATTGGGGAATTTGGGGCTGGGGAATTGGGGGAAGGGGAA
>NW_017731695.1:341362-404186 GCF_001890085.2 Hipposideros armiger
GCTCCAGGTTGAGCTGTTGTTCAGCATCTTAGCTGCAAAGTGTCACTGGCCCTCATATGTGGGATCCGAACCGGGGCCCTCTGGCGTTCCAAGCCAGTTCTTAACCATCACGCCACTTGGCCGGCCCCGAGACAGTGCTTTCTTACAATGGAACTCCACAGTTAGTATAGAAAAAAACAGAGAAATGAAAATCACCATTAGGCAGATAGCACTCTAATAATTATTGCATGCAAGAACTATCAGAGGATGCTAAAATTAGCAAAATTATGAGAAACGATATTTTCAAAGTCACAAAATACTATTTACAAAGGGGAAAATAGTAATAGTAGTCTGACTGAAAAATAAAAATAGACCACAGGAAATGAATTTCTTACTTTTATGTTATTGGAATTTCATGTTCAGTAAAACTAGCAGAATTTTATGGGAATGAGGAAATTTCCAGTGTTCAAATACCTTGGTCATCGTGTGTCCCTGGGCTATCACCTTGTGCCTCTAACACAGAATACTCAAACCAAGGAGTGAGATGGTGGTGGTGGTGGTGATAGTGGTGCAGAAACTCACATTGTTGGCATGGAGTCCTGGAAAGAACCCTCCCTTAGTTGGATAATGTCCTCTGCATCCTATTTTTATACTTCAAAGTGAGATATTTTTACTTCAAATTACCAAGTTTCCAAAAGGAGAATATAGTATATTTGCTAATAGGTATTGCTATATTATAGTCTCTCTCCCCCACCCCTTTCATAGCATTGTTTAAAAGAAATAATCTGAATAAAAGTAATTTAGAAGCTGTTAAATTCCTAATAAATAAAAAATGCTACAGTAAATATAAGACCGATATCTATCTATCTCTCATTTTTTTTACACACCCAAAATTTAACATTCATAAAATAGTATCATTTAATATATTAGCCATATTTATGTTCCCCCACTTGTTCTAAATATCCTTCACAGCTTTTTGAAAAACCAGAACCTGGTCAAATATTAACGTTTGTGTTTGTTGTCATGTCTCTCTAGTCTTTTATAATTTTGCCTGTTTTTCTTTTCATAATATTGATATTTGAAGAGTCCAAGCTGGCTGTCTTGTAGAATGGTCCATAGTCTAAATTTGTTGTATTGTTTCCATACGATTAGATTGAGATAAAATGTTTTCAGAGGAGTAGTGCATAGGTGATTTTTTTGTCCCTTACGGCATTACATCAGGAGGCATATAATGTTAGCCTGTCATATTGATGATGTTACATTTGGTCACTTCATTAAGGCAGAGTCTTCTGGTTATAAACATACCTTTTTCTTTTTGAAATTAAAGTTATCAGTAATCAAAGAACATCTTGTTCAGTAACAGTCTTTCATCCAATAGGTTTTTGTCTTCTATTCATGATCCTTGCCAGAATCTGTTACTACATTAGTGGTTGCAAAATACTGATTTTCTACTTCTAAGAAAATGTCACATTTCTAAAAAATTAGTTCCATAAGATCGTCCTTGGTAATGGTAATAATTTACTCTTTTTATTTAGAATGTCTTAGGCAGTATATAAGAGAATTAGGTTCAAATGTTATTTTCATCTTTAAAGGTCGAGCACTCAAAAAGTAACAGAAGAGCTACGGCACCAAAAAAACTTAGAAAGTTTATCAGCAGTGTCAGTAATTACTTAGACAATCAAATTTGTGTTATTAGTCTCATAGTTTCCCCAGTTCCTATAATTCGGGTGGGAATTATCTCTTTACCTTATAACTACAGTTCAATACTGTGTTAATAGAGTCAGTGTGCTTCTGTTTTGCAGATGAAGTTGCTGAGCATTCTAAGAAATACAGTACGAAATTTGAGAGGCAGGCCCAAAACTAAATCTGTTTAATTTATATTTCTCTTTTTGAGGGTTTCTTCATTCAAAGTTTTTCCTATTACCTGACTTTGGTAGCATTTTTAAGTACAGTACCAAGATACCATAAGAAACCTTTCGAAATCTGTTCACTATTTGTGTTGAACACTTACAGGATACAGACAAGACTAATTTATGTGATGAATGGTTTAGTATCCAAAAATAATATTGAAAGTTCTTTGTCTTATTAGCTAGTTGTAGATTGTTCCTAAATTAAGGGTTCATTATCAGTAGAGTTTGCTATGAACAGCTAAGTTCTTTCCCTTCAGAATTAGAGGGATGCCTCTACTTGACAATAGTAAAACTACATTTTAACGTATTTTTATTATTTTTTTTTTCACTAATTGGGAATTACTGTATTTCCCCATGTATAAGACGCACCCTTTTCCAAAAAATTTGGGGTCTAAAAACTGGGTGCGTCTTATACAGTGGTTGTAGATCGTTGTCAAGTCATTTAAGAAGTGTGGCATTTCAAATGCCATAGATGGAACTGAGGACGAGGCAATATATGAAGACAGTGATTCATCATCAGACAGAGATGAGGACAAGCTAATGGTTGTGAGTTTTGACAGTGATGAGGAGTAGTATTAATTTTATGATAAATAAAATGAGTTCAATAACTTTATGTGATACTTTTTTTTTTCCTTCAAATTTCGGGCCCCAAAGTTAAGGTGCGTCTTATACATGGGAGCGTCTTATACATGGGGGAATACGGTAACTTGAATTTATAAGGCCTGACGATTTCTAAAACTCAAACAGAAATAGAATCATTTGAAATAGTGTCATCCCTCGGTACAAATGGATTTATCCTGACCTTTCTGACTCGTAGAAATACTAATTATAATTTTTGTTGCATTGAAAGTGCATTCCTTCATACTGCATTTCAGTTTGTCCATTCTGCATTTTAATTTGTACATCATAACAAGAACTCTTACTATAGTTTTTAAAGAAAGCTGCCTTGGATATATGTTTATCATAAGTAACATTTTATCTGAGAAAAAAATCATTTGTAATCTTTGATAGAAATACCAACCATTTCTGGAAAAGCCAGGGTCTTAGATATTTGTTTTTTGGGTACTCAAATACTCAGGCTGGTATTTGATTTTTACCACTTACAAGTATCTGGGTACCAAAATATACAGGGCATGGTAAAGGACTGTACACTAGAAAAATAGGTATTTTGGGAATCTTTAATATGAAACCTCTCAGACAAGAACCACTAATATTAGCTGTCTTACCGCCCTGTTTGAATAGTCAGGGAAGGTTTTGTAGATATAAACCTATTATTAACTTAAATCTATTTATAGGGCTGAAGTAGAGCCTATTTTTGAAAAAGCAATAACATCTTCAAATTATAAAGTCAGTATCTTATTATTGCAGTTTGCTAAGCTGATACAGAGCACTGCTGATCTTTTTAGGGTGTAGGGTTATATAAACTCTGTAAGACTTAACCTGTTAGTGGCAAAGAAAAGCAGTATTTCTGGTTAGTGGTATACACTGATTCTTCTAATAGTCCAGGTAACGTATGACCCTTGTCTGATAGGATTATTACAGCATTCCGTACTTACGAAAAGTACCATCTGTGGTTCACAAATTGGGAGAAACGCACGTGCTTTACGCAGCTATCACATAAATTAATCATTAGAATGTTAGTGTTTTTTTAAAAACAGTTGCCTACTTATTCAGTGTTTTGCCCAATAGACACAATTTGTTTTCTATTTTATTTTGTCTATATTCTCACAGCTATTGAAAGTTAAGTTTTTAAAATTTTGGTTTTGGTTGTTCCCTTTCCTTGTAAGTTCGCCACTTGAGCAGATATAGACAGCAAGCATCTGACACAAGGCAGAATTGTCCTCTGATCGCAGTTCTATTGCTATCTCCATCTGTTGGTATGAAGAAGTAATGCTCTTGCCAGAATAAGCAAGCTCAATTTAATTTTAGCAAAAACAAATTGAGAAATAAGGAATTATGTTCTTAATTCATTTTCTTTCCTTGTGGCAATTAAGTCAGTTTGAAGATGCAGAACTATCATGGGATGTCAGCTTTTGTAGACAGATGGTCTTTGATTTTTTTTTTTAGGCTTTTTGTTATGTTAAAGTGTCGAAGAGAGTTATTAAAAATCTAATGTATTAACCATGCCTAGATTCCATACATCTTATTCTATAGAGAATTAGAGGAAAATTATCTCAACTTTTTTCATCAGTGTGAGGTCAGACATCAATATGCAACAAAATTTTAATAGCAAGAAATCTCAAAAATCCTGACAGTCTTTGCACATTCACAGTTTCATGGGTTTTTGCATCATTGCTTCTGAATGGCTAATGAAGAGCTCAACATAGCTTCTGATGCATTTCAGATATTCTGGGTGGTGACTGGCTAGAGTGTTACTGACATCACAACATACAGCTGTTGACTTTCTATTGTCTGTGAGCCCTCGGCAAGTGCCTTAGCCTGCTCTCGCAGCGCTCCCCCAATGTCTGAGTGATCAGCTGGCTGTGCATGCAGTGAGCTCTGGACTAGCAATGCCGAGCATCAGTTTACAGATGCTATGGAAAGTACGTTTTCATTCACTCTGTACGATGAAGCAAATACCAATCCAATGAAGGTATGTGACTCTTAATTCATTTGCTAAATATGTGCAAAAGGTAGCCAAATATATGAACAATTATTTATGTTCACTTAGTACCATAATTTTTTGCTAGGGGCATGTGTGGTACAATTTTTACTATATCCAAGGTTTTTGTTTATCTTTGCAAAGATGTATTTGTTTAGGTTGATAGGAGTAGGAGTTATATACTTTTCAGCTATAGTACAAGTTTCTTCTCTACCCCCAAAATTTGTGATACTCGTTGTACCTTACCGGTACACAACGGTTTACATGTGTGCTCATTGGTATTTGTGTATAGCAGAACAAACTGTCAGCTGGGAAAATGACTTCTCTTTCAGGTTCATCTTCAAATAGACATGCTGTATGGCTTGTCTGATGTTAAAAATTTCATTGCAGAACAAATACAGTGTGGATGAGAGTCTCTTTTTTGGAAATTAAGAGATTAAGAACTTTCAAAAATTGATGTTAAAATGTTGTACCTTTTTGGGGGGCAAGAGGTAGAATAATTTTTTAAGTGCTTATAACAACAAAACCTAGATCTGTCATTGCTGTGATTAGCATAATTAAATACCATATTGTAAAAGAGAGCAAATGCTAATCAACTGTAATTTTTTAGAACTGATTTCTAATCATACTATATGAAAATTTTGACATTTACTTTGATATTTTATGATTCTTCAAAACTGGAATCTCACCATATAGGTGATACTGAATAACGTATATCCATTAGTGTGTAACTGACTTGTTTGAAAGGTGTTGTTTTTTTTTGTTTTGCTTGCTTTTTACCTGGAATTAGCCAAAATTTTAACAGTATATGGAATTGCTGTGATACTTTCAACCCTCCCCTTCCCTCAATGAAACAACTATTTTGATTTTGAGAAATAACTCATCTCTCTTTTAGAGGACATATGAGGGAAAATCACTAAATGACCTTTTATCAGTGCTGAATATCATTACTCTTTTGTTTCTTTCTGATTCTCAACTGTGTAATTAGGATCATGAAAATATTAATAGCTGTTATTAAAATTAGGGTCTTTTATCAGATACATTATTTCAACCTAATGCCAGGAGAATTTCGTCATCATTTCTTTTTTAAGCTTCAGGTTTTCTTTCAAGTTTTATGGCTGAGAACTACAAAAGAAAAATATTAAAAAGAGCACATACTCTCAGTTCTTGCCTGCAACTGGCTTTATCCATTTTGTGTCACATTTCATTTTATTTTTAATAATCTTTCCTCTTTTACATTTCTTTGGGTTTCTATTTGTGGCTCTCTCTGTCACCACCACCCTCGCCAGTGTGTGTGTGTGTGTGTGTGTGTGTGTGTGTGTGTGTGTGTGTGTGTGTGTGTGTGTGTGTGTGTGTGTGTGTCTTTCTGAGTGTTTGCTCTCCGTCTTCTTTCCCTCCCCCTCCCCTGACCCATTGGTCTTTCCTACTTGGTCTCAATCTCTCTGCCTTTCTGTCTATCTCTATCAAGTGTCTCAGAGTCTCTTCCTCTCTGACTGAATCAGTCACTCTCTCTCTAAATGTGTGTGTGTGTCTGCCTGTCTTCGTTTTCTGCCCATCTGACTCTATCCCTCTCCCTGGTATCTCCCTCTTCTGTAGCTATCTCTGTATCTCCCTCTATCTGCCTCTCCCTTTTCCCCTCTCTCTGTCTCTTCCTCTCCCTTTGTCTCTGGTTCTTGATGTACCTCCCCTTCCTCCTCCTTTCTTTTTGTCCTCCCTACCCCCTCCTTCTTCCTTACTCTTTTTTTTTACTCTGCTGTGCCCCTCTTTCTTCCTACCTCTCTGTTCCTATTTGTGTCTCTCCCAGTCACCCTGACTGCTGTTGTTTCTGTAATACAGTCTTTCTGCCTCCATTCCTCCCCTTGGCATTTTGCTCCCTTTCCTCCCCTACCCCCAGGTCTTCCTCCTGTCCAAGCTTTACTCACACACATTCACTCCAGATTTTCATTGTCGTATGGATTTTCAATTTTCATTGGGAACTAGTAGATCTACACTTGACTTTAATTGGGGAGAGGGGGGAGCCCGGGTTAATTAATAGCAGTTAAACAGGTTGCATTTTGATTTATGTTAAACTCTGCACTTTGCAAAAGAAACTACTGGGTAAATAATTATATTTTAAATAGAATTTACCCTTTGCCCCATTTCTTTAATTTTTAGAAACTTATGTTTCAAGCCTTACAAATAGATTGAAACTATCACATATCGAAATCATCATTTAAAATGTTTTCTCTTCCAAACATACGCATTTTAGATTGTTAAGGGGAATTCTTTTTCTCTCAAATGATTTTTCTATTTTTAGGGGGGGTTTTTTTAGCGTTTTTAAATTTTAACTTAAGATACTTAAGACAATATCCCACTTCATAATTGTGTTCCAGGTTATGGGTAGACCTTTAATTTTTTTTTTATACCTATAATGGCTTTTTTTAATATACTATTCTGTATTTTTTAAATGTGTTACAGTGGATATATGTTGGGATTTTTTTCTTTCATTTTTAAGTTTTTCTTTTGAAATAATTATAAATTCAGAAGAAGTAGCAAAAATAGTATGGAGAGGTTCCATGTGTGTTTTTTAAAGACTTCCAACATTTTAAAAATGTTTTCCTCAAGATTTTGTATCTTGTATCTTAGTATTTAAAATAGTCTGAAGAACAAAAACTTACTCAGCATCTACCTGTTTACATAATCAGAAACTTAGTAACCGCCATCATATTGTTTTTATTTTGTTTTGTAAAGCAGATTAATTCAGCAATTTGATGAAGGCATAGTATATCTTAATAGCACTGTGGTTTTGTGATAACTAGCATAGAGCTATCAGGGAAGAAAATTTAATTTACAGTTAAGTTATATATGTTTAAAAAGCAAAGACATGTGTAAGATGATAATTTTTTCAGAGCTAAGTATCATTTTCACGTATAACTCTCCCTCTTCTAAAATTATGCAGCATTTCTCATTTCTACATTCTTTTGGTGCCTCTGCTGCTTGTATAGTTCTCTCTTCTGCTCTACAATCAGACTCCTAGTTGTATGGGGCACAGGGTGGGGGTGAAATAGGACCCAAAAATCATTGTCTCTGTAAATCTTGTCACAGCTACATAGCTGACCGACCCCCATTGTGATATATATATATATGATATCCTTAATAAAGTTAATACAATGATTTTTATTTTTTCAAACTAACTTCTTCCAAGCCCTGGAGTTCCACAGATGTACTTTAGTAACTAGAGAAAAGCCTGAAGTCCAGTTAATTTCTCTCAATCCACCCTCACTTTCTCACTTAACCCAGAGTAAGTTAATGTAAAAAAAAAATCTTTCTGTACACACACACACACACACACACACACACACACACACACACACAAGGAGTCATTCCTTAGTATCTACAGATTAGTTCCAGAACCCCTCTCGGAGACCAAAACCCAAGGATGCTCAAATCCCTTTTATAAAATGGCATAGTACTCCCGTATACTTTAAATCATCTCTAGATTACTTATAATACCTAACATAATGTAAATGCTGTGTAAATACTTGTTAACTGTATTGTTAGGGAATAATGACAAGAAAAATGTCTCTACATGTTCAGTACAGATGACCATTGTAGCCCTAAATACAGAGTACACGTCAGCAACAATATAACTCCTTTTTAACATATGCTATATATATTATTATACTAGATATATGTTATACACACATTTGGATACTTATATAGGGTTCTTAGTTCTCAGAGCCTTTACCTTACTCCTAGTTATTATAATAACCCTCATTTTATATTTTATATATAACAGGCATATCAAAGCTATATATAGCATACATATATAAAATGTAACCTGTAACATTTATATATAACATGCATATATAAAACATAACTAGAATTCATATATAGGCGCCTGGAGAACCAGGAAACCCCAAAAACCACATGCAAAAGTGTCTGTGAACATACACATTATGAGTGCTGCATTTACTCAATCTACTGTGTTAATTTGACATCTTTTCTTTTTTCCTTCATTTCCATTGCTTAGAAGTGATTATGATTTTCTCCTGCAACAGCAGGCACTTCCAAAAAATCATGTGGAGCTTTATTCAGGTAGTGTGAACATATGCAATGACTGATTACCATGCACAACTGATGTCATACTACAAGATCACCAGAGAGAGATAGCAGTACTCAGTACTTTCAAAGTTCTAACTAAACCACAGTTTTTTTATTTTCAAATCTATTCATATATAAATACTATATTATCACTTACTTTGTTTATAATTATTTAATGAATACTAATTTTCTTTTTTTAAATTAGCTTCAGGTGTACAAAACAATGCAATAGTTATACTTTTCACCCCTCACAAAGTGACAACCTCCCTCCCCCAAACCACTGCCCCGCTTCTTTTAACAAGTAGAAAATGAATGACAACAAAAGCTGAACACTGTAATTCCCCCATTGAGCTCCAATGAAACAATTGTAAAGAAAACCAAAGAAATGTATTATGCATTAATAACCACTAAGACAATTTGATGTACGTAGCTAGGAAATAAAGAAAGCTGTTAAAAAATCAAATCTGAAATAGATAAGACTCTGAGTTTATTCATTTTGTGCAAAGCCATAGGAAGTTGAGCCAGTTAAATTGGACAGAACCTTGGGTACTTTAAAGAGAAGTTATATGTGCTCACTCTACGAACACAGTGTATAGTGTGAATTTCTAGAGACCATGAGGTTCTCAGCGGTGTTCACTCATGCCTGGCAGGAGCATCTTCAGGTTATAAAAGTGTTTGCTCACATCCTTTTATAGATATGAAGGTAGATGATGGCAACTGAAAGACAGCACCTGTTCTACCTCAAGCTGTTTTTAAGCTATTTTTACTGACCATGAAATGCTCTCTGACTGAAAGAAGAAATAGAACATTTTTGAGCCATTTTCCCTGAACATAATCCCTAGGTGCTTTTTTAAAAGAGAGTTGTGATCTTTTGTTAGAACGTAGTGGGCAATTCAAGAAGTGACGATGGCACATTAGTTCTAAAATAGAATGTCCATTGTAACCTAAATTAAAATAATACAAAGGAAGCAAATTTTTGTCATAGAAGGAAATGGGTCATTTTAGATTCAAATGCTAGAGAATATGAAGTTTCACATGTTGATGAAACACACATTAAGCCATCAAAGAGCCTTTGGGTGGATTAGATAAATGTGCCAAGGGCCCAGCATGAGTTCTGCTAAGACTCTTTGATGACAGAGCTTACTGTGTAAGGCCCTCAAAGGATTTTCATTGTGATCCTATGATAAGAATGAAATGCTAGTCATGGGTAAAAAGTACACAGGGATCAATTCATTTAGTTACATTAGTAGTACAGAGGGAAAAAAAATTAAGTGAAAAATTTTGAAGGAGTAAAGAGAACACCACATCAGAGTCTAGCTGGAATCCCTGTGAAGACTGAAGGTTTCTTACAGGGTGGCCTAGCACTTGGCACAGTCTGTGTAAAGCTTCTCATTAGGAGTGACTGAATAAAAAAAGCTAGGATTATGCTCACGATGTTCACTTTTATTCATGAACTATAAACTACGCACATTATCATGCTTATTATCATGATATGAACCAAGTGCAAAATAAATTAGTAACGAATGTAATGTATGAGACTAGACTGCAAAGGATTGGTAATGTCAGTGGCTTCTGGCACCAGCTGACCCAGAGTAAGGCCAAGCTTCACAGGTTCAGGGCACATCCCTCCACAAGCCTGCCCTCACTTCACACCAGCTGGGTACAGATTGGAAGGTTCCCATTTCCCCCGTCAGGTTTGATGATTCACTAGAACAACTTTACAGAGCTCAGGAATGTCCTGTACTTACTATCACAGTTTTATTATAAAGGATACAAATCAGACCAGCCAAAAGGAGAGACACCACTGGGCAAGGTCTGGAGGGTTCCAAATGCAGAGTTCCCCTTGTCTTCTGTGGAGTTAGGTTGTGTTATTCTCTCGGTTCAGTGATCTGTGACAATATGCAGAATATCGCTGTCGAGGGATGCTCACTCAAGCTTCAACATTCAGACTTTTTCTTGGGGTTTTGTTTTATAGGCTTGATTGATTAAATCATTGGCAATGCAGTTGAATTCTCTTGCCTGCCTTACTTCCCTTCCCAGAGGTTATGCTGATATAACCTGGCTCAAAGCCCCAACTTTCTAATCACAGATTCGCCTTTCTGGTATGGCCAGTCCCCAATTGGATTTATCTCATTAGCACAAACTGTCAGGCCCACCATCAATAACAAAGACACTCCCATCACTCCCAAAATTCCAGGGATTTAGAAACTTCCTCCCAGGAACCAGGGACAAAGGCCAGCTGGACTCTTTATTACCCATATCTTATTCTCTAACTATTGATAGTGTCTTTGGTGTTCTGTATTAGGGAAATAATTTACTTTTCTGGTTCTCGTTCTTTATAAGGGTTAACTCTTAATGCAGTCGCCTAAATAAATAGGTGTTTCTCCTTCTAACCAGTTCCCCCTCTAGCCAGTTTCATAGCTGAAAAGCATCTCTAAGTAGATAATATACTATTTAAAAAACGAATTATCAATTCAAACTCAATATGGAACAAAAGTCTATATTTTCCCTTCTTACATGCCTTTTATCTGAAGTTCTCTCATACCCTCATTATCTGTGCTCAGTTTCCAGGAATCTAAACCTTTGAATGTTCTTTGTGTATTTCCCAAAGCATGATCAGATGGTAAGACCATCCTTTTTACCTCCATGTTGTCTTCAAGAGAGATTTTATTATGTGCCAAGAGCTCTTATTACAACCTGATTTGTTTCAGTCCTGCATTTAACACATAAATAGGAAGCTCCCGGTATAATACTTGACTATGATAGGTTTAGAGCTAAGGCAAAATTCTTTATTCCCTCACTTAGCACTATCTTAGGAAGTAACTAAGCCTTCAGGTATAGAGTTATATTAATGGCCCTGACTTTGTTGCACTGTCTCTTCCTCCATCTGCCAATGTCTACATGCCTTCAGAATCTCACCAAGTTACCCCAGGGTTCTCCGAGGTCTCTCCCTCAAGCTCATGAACAGCACTTTCAAGCTCTTGCAGTTTCGTCCTTGTCTGGCTCACTGCCCACTGCCACTTTGGCAACTGCTTGCCATAAATTTGCCCGTGTCCCTACCAAGGGCTCTATCTCCTAGAGGTTTCAGCATCATCAGTCTTCAGGGTACCATATTCACTAGAATCTTACGTGCCAAGCTTGATCACCTGGACACCATGAGCTGTTTGTCTCCCACTTCTCCCCTGCTTTGGTTCTCTAATAAAAACCCTTTAGCTCCTGCTTTGGCTCAAACTAGGACCCCTGCTACATAAAGATATATGTAGAGTTCTTTTAGTACTCTAGCATTCCTAATTTCCAACTTTGTACATTTTACTTTGGCGCTATTAGGCTTTTTAAGCACTGTACCACACAATGATGTCAAGTCAGATCTGGAAATGGCTATGAAAGGACATTTAGCCAGTTCTATTAGCAAGTAGCACCTGAGCTTTCTCATTTAAACTACTCCCACTGCACTGACCTCAGTTAAAGAATCGCAGAAATCTTCAGTCCTGTAATCCACAGACTTCTCCCCAGAAGAACTGTGCATGAACAGTCCTGGATGTCGGTGTCGGCCTTAATGACCCTACCCTTAGAGCCTTACTCCAAGTATTCATCCTCACCCACCGATCTCCCCAAACCCCACAGCCGTCCCAGCTTCCTCACTTTTGGTAGACAATGTTCTAAGTGAAATAAAATATAAAATGTTTATTAGATATGAATTTCTAGTTTCTAGCCACATTCCCTTCAGTTTCTGAGGACAGTAAACATTTTAAAGGCTCATGGCTCCATTTGTGCTTCTGACCCTGTTTTCTCATTTCTCTGCACTTCAGATTTTCACTCTCACCCTCATCCTTTTTTTCTCTTGAACCTCAGCCTCTCTCTACTGACTTCTCTTTGGCCGGTGTGCTTCCCATCCTGACAGCCTTCCCCTAACTTTGTATCTCCTGCTAACCTTGTTGCCAAATCCAAGTGGGCTCTGGGCTTCCACCTTTCTGCTCATCTCTTAGGGTTTGGTGTCCCTAGAGTTTCTATCCCCAACCCAGTTTTCTTATTCTTTTTTTTTTTTTTTTTTAAAGTTTTTATTGGGGGAATTGGGGGAATGGGAACAGTGCTGGGGAATTGGGGGAAGGGGAACAGACAAGTTGCTGTCGTCTTGTTCTTCAATCTAGTTGTGGAGGATGTTGCTTCACTGGCCCAAGTTGGCACCGTCATTGCGCTCTTCTCTAGCGAGGCAGATCAGTCGCCGGCTTCTGGACGGCCGTTCACTGCGGCTGCTGGCCGCTCACGCTGGCTGCTGGCTACATACGGTAGCCCATGGCAACCCACTGCCACAGGGACTGCAGCCTACGCCGTCGCCGGCGACTCATGGCAGCCCAGCTCCAGGTTGAGCTGTTGTTCAGCATCTTAGCTGTGGAGGGCAGTGTCACTGGCCCTCATATGTGGGATCCGAACCGGGGCCCTCTGGCATCCCAAGCGAGTTCTTAACCATCGCGCCACTCGGCCGGCCCCAGTTTTCTTATTCTGACTCCTGGGCAACTTCATTTATGCTGATAATTCAGAGCTCCCATCTATACAGTGATTTTACCCAAATAAATAGCATCAACTCTAACTTCTCTCCTTAACTCCAGGTTATCCAACTCCCTGTTAGATTGCTCCACCTGAATGTCCTGAAAACACCTGAAACTTACTGTGTGCAGAACTGAGATCATTGTCTGCATTGAATCTTTTTCCCCCCTCATATATTACCTGTCTGTGTTAGTGGGTAGCAGGCACCATCTACACCTTCATTGTGTCTTGTAACTATTCCAACCATCACAGCCCTAACCTTTTCCCTGACCACCCTATATCTAGTTGGCTTCCCCCAGTTAGCTGCTTTCTGTTATATTTACCTCTTCATTTCTAGTGGCTGTACATACAAGGTGTGACAACTAAGTTTGCGAACTTGTTGCAATGATGTTGCTAACCTTTTTGCTATCAGAGGGCTTATTCATTGTGAATTAGTACCAACTGGACAAACAGTTAACTAAGTTTTCTATTTGGAAGTGCTGAAAAGGCTGCGTGAAAAAGTTAGACTTGAACTTTTTGCCAACAACTCATGGCCTTTGCATCACAACAATGCACCAGCTCACACGGCACTGTCTGTGAGAGAGTTTTGAGCCAGTAAACAAATAACTGTATTGGAACACCCTCCCTGCTCACCTGATCTGGCCCCCAATGACTTCTTTCTTTACCAGAAGATAAAAGAAATATTAAAAGGAAGAGATTTTGATGACATTCAGGACATGAAGGGTAATACGACGACAGATCTGATGGCCATTCCAGAAAAAGAGTTCCAAAATAGCTTTAGAGGGTGAACTAGGTGCAGGCGTCAGTGCATAACTTCCCACAGGGTGTACTTTTGAAGGTGACCATAGTGATATTCAGCAATGAAGTATATGTAGCACTTTTTCTAGGATGAGTTTGCAAACTTAATTGTCCGACCTCATACAGGGAGTGGCTAATGTAGCAAGGGCTCTGGAGCCAGACCACCTGAATTCAAATCCTAACTCTGCCAGTTACTATTCTTGCAATCTTGGGCAAGCTGCTTAATCTTTCTCTGCCTCAGTTTCCTCAGTGGTAAAAATGGGAATAATAAGAGCACCTGCCTGATAGAGTTGTTACAAGGATTAAATGAATTAATACAGTGAAAGCATTGGGAATAGTGTTTACTGAATATAAGTAGCTGTTTAAGAGTTTGCCGTCAATATTATTGGGGTTTTTTGTGTGTTTTTTTTTGTTTTTTGTTTTGTTTTGTTTTTATTATTTTTTATTATGAAATACACATTTTTTAGAATTAGTTTCAGAATATTATTGGTTTTAAAACACATATTATAATAAGTAATTATCTTATTTTATCTGCAGTTGAATGAAGTACCTTGAGTACTAGGATCCTGTCTGCCTGGTTTACTGCTAATTCTCAGCATTTAGAGCATACAGGATCCAATCACAAGATTAGAATGAAACAATGAAATCTCCTTTTTGCTTTTCAGCCTTTACCTCTTTATCCTGTCGAAACTACTCACTTTCCATTACAACTCTCATAGTATTTTAACTGCTAGAACAGAATCTCTTCATACTGTAGCCAAATTAATTCTCCATGACTTCCCTTAAAATAAGTTCCTCTGTTCAGACATTCATGTCCCTCAGAGATCAAGACTAAACTTCTGATCTTGACTTTAAATATATCCACCCTTTGATGTTATTCTGCTGTTTTTAGAGCATTTTTAGTGAAAAATGTCAAGTCCATAAAAAGGAGCGTTGTAACAGACATTCAGTACTTGAATAAGAATTAGCAGATACTAACCTTTTCTTATATTTGCTACAGGTCTTTATTTTTAATTTATTTTTTTTAAGAAATAAAATAATGAAGTCATCACTGAAGTCTCTTTTTTATCTCATCTGAAACCCTTTCCTTTCTCTCTCTAGAGAGAATTACTAATATGAAATAGGTATGTACCCTTCCCATCCCTGCTTGTGTAGTTTTTAAATTTTCACGTAAGTTGCATTGCATTATAGAAATCATTCTGCTTTTTCACTAAGCATGCTAACATTCTTTTGGGGACTTATGTTGACACAGCTTCAGTTCATTCCTTTTTAATTGTTTTATGATATTGTGCAGTATGAATACACCACAGTTATTTATTTTTTTAATTAATTTCTCTATTGGTAGACATTTGGTCTTTTCCATTATTTGCCTTTAAAACAATGCAGTGAATATTTTTATATATGTGTGAGTCTCCTTAGTGTATAGATCCAGAAGTAGAAATGTTGGGCCCTAGGATATGAGGAATTTAAACTTCATTCAATATCACAGATTCTTTACTAAAGTGAACTCAGTGTTTGAGAGCTCCCATTCCCATACCCTTGCCAACCCTACGTATCATCACTTTTTGTCTTCAACCCCAATTCATATACTCTATTTCCAATAAACAGACTTCTTTTTCCTATCTTTTCCATTTCTCCACTCAGAATGTAACACATTGATGTAAAAACTTATCTCTCTTTACTTTTTTTTCTAAAAGTTATTTGTCTCATAGTCTTGTAGGACTCCACTAAAAAGTTCTTTTTTCCCATTCTTCAACTTGCCCAAAATCTTTTCGCCTCTTGAAATTATGTTATATATTTGTAGGTAAATGTCATTGTTACCCTCCTCTTTTGGGTTTAACAGACTCTTTCAAGTCAAGGTAGTTTTTTTATCTCTTGCTCTTTTTAAATTCCTCTAACACTCATTGCAGCTACATTGCTCTCTGTGGTCACTCAGTAAATTTTTGTTGGATGACAGTAGACGTTTATAAATCACATAGACATTTACCATTTTGAAATGTCAGTGCTTATGTTCTTGTTCAAGTAACTGACAAATGATTGATTCTGAGAATGTGAATTTCCACTATTTCAAATAAAGCATAAACAGTTTTCCTTGCCTTTCTTGTTGGAGGCCTCTGACCAATTGGTTGTGTCAATTTATAACCTTAGGAGAAGCGGATATGTGTAGGGAGGTCTTGTGCGTTTGGTTTATTTTATAAATGTGGCTGCCGATTACATTTTGGGAAGAAATACAGCATTGTTTCCACCTAATGAAATGACATTGAATAACCAGGTAGTCATAAGGGAACAATGCAGTGTCTGCCAAATTCTATTCATGTAACTTCAGTAGTGTAACGCTTTTTCCCCCTCTCAGTGTTCATCTGGCGAGTACTTTGTTATTACCTGTAGGAGCCAGATTTCTTTCCCACAAAAAAATTAGCTTAAATGAACTTTTGATATCCTCTTAACCTAGGGTTTCACTGTGTGAAATTAGAGTATTTGTTTTTTTGATCGTCCAACATTTTTATTCTTTTGTGATATAGAACCAAAAATTAGACCCTAAGTATAATAAAGTGATCCTTTGAATTAGCAACATGAATATTGCATTTTTGCTGCCAAAAATTCTCACTAGTAAAACTGCTCATTCATAGACTGCATATACTAGTCTACCTTTCCAAATGTTGATCCTAATTCTGCCCTGCCTTTTTACCTTGAGGAAGGTACTTAACTATGCATATTTATCATTTGTAAACTACTAGACTACACATTGTTTCTTATCCACACATTGTTTCTTATCCACAAACTGAATCCTTATTGCCGGCCAGGTTTATATAGTTTGATACTTGAGAAAGAGAGAGGAGAAAGGGAAGTGGGGAGAGGGGAGAGGGAGAGACTGGTGGTTCTGATAATTCAGTAGTGATTAGCCGTACTGACCATTAATATGAAGTTAATAATGCTGTCTTCCTCTGTACAAAGAACACTACATAGCACCTATCCATGTGAAAAGGATAAGTTTACTTTCTGTGTTGAACATAATGTTAAGGAGTTGCCACATGTTATAAGTACTTTGGAAATAAGGGTGCTCTATGAACCCAAATGGCCCCTCTTTTTGGTACATATGAAAAGTAATGCAGTGTTGTGAGCAAGAGCCTGGAGTGCAGCACCTGTCTGCCCCTTTCATGTTCTGGTTCCCATACTTACTAGCTTTGTGATCCTGGAGAAATCACTTAATCACGCTCTGCCTTTGTTTCCTAATCTGTAAAACAAGGGTAATAGCAGGACCTGCTTTTTAGAATTGTTGTGAGCTTTAAATGAATCAGCTATGAAAGGTATTAGGGCAGTCAGTACCTTCCCAGGCAGTAACCGGCCATTTTGGTTCAGAATCATTCATTTATTTTGTTTATTGTCAAGTAATATGGCATATTAGCAAGTATTGGTCATACCGTTGGTTGTAGAACTTTGGACAAGTCATTTGACCTCTGGACACTAATAACTTGCATGGTAAATTATAAGATTGGACCAGTGTCTTAAGGCTCCTTGGGGTTCCTTAAGACCTTGTGGTCCTAAGAGGGACCTTTGGTCCTCTTTGAACTTTAAGGGCTGAATTCCTCACATTTACCTCTTCACATTGTGTGTTTGCTTCATTACCCCTTGCAGTTATCGCCTTAGTCTGTGCATTTTTCATTTCCTACATGGATTACAACCTTGCTTTTTTAGAATTTCAAATTTGAAGAATTGTTGATTAAATCACAAAGTCATTTTTACAGAGAACAAAAAAAAATTTGGCTGCTTAGTGAATACCGCCATCTTGTGTCTACCATTTTACGAGAGAAAAATTTTAAAATGAGAAAAATTACATTGAACTAATTTTTACACTTTATCTTAGCCAAAAGGCCAAGAAGTGATTGATGTAATTTTTATATTGTTTGTTTTTGGTTGTCAGCCAAGCACAAAATATCAGGAGGCTTTGTCTAGAAGTAAATGGCAAAGGTTTATTTAAGGGTTTTGAATTTACAAATCAGAAACACTACCAGATAACACCTAGAGTGTTCCAAAGAAAAAAGAAAAATTGAGAGTTCTTATAGTAAAAAGTACATTCTTGAGAAGAATCAAGAATGCATTCTTAGCCTCTGGATTAGTCTGAGATGGTTATCTCAGAGGTTCAGTGATCTGGGTAATGGATGTCAGGGACCTGGACCCATGAAAGTTCTTCTAAGTTCGTCAGAGGGTTATCTGTAGGATTTATGTATATCTCCAGGCATTGCTCCTCTACCAAAAAGTCTAAAAAGTTTAAGTTGCTAAGCTAGTTAAAGCAAAAATTGAATTGTTTCCTCATGCCTCAGCCTACTTGATATTAGTAATTTACACCTTAACTATAGTGACTCCATTTTATTTTTTCACTCTTTCCTCGTGTTGAAACTTTTAAAAAAGAAAAAAAACACCTAGTCATTTGATGTAGTGGCCCAGTAACCTTGGTCAGACTGAGATGACAGTGTCAGTTAAAAAATAACTGACATTTGTTCATGATACCTCCTTTTCTGTTATCCCTTAGTCAAACACAGTGCAATGGAGTTGTGAAAATTAATGTGAGTCTGTATCAGGATTCTAAATAATTGTATTTCAGAATAGCTTTTGAAGTTCATATATTGATAAGCTGTGAATTGTTCTATGATGCATACTCAGCAGTTTTAGTATTGTATCTCTTGGTGCTTAGACCTTATTAGGCTCAGCTGTTTTACCTTAAAAGTGTACTATTCTGTTTATCGACAACAAAATTGTCATAGGAAGATAGAAGTTCTATATAGGATTTTTAGTGTTGTTTATTTGCCATGATGTGTTCATTTGCACCAAAAAAATATAAAATGAAACTGACTTTAAAAGCAGATGACACTGAGAAAATTTTGGCATTGATCTTTCAGATGTCTTTAAAAATAGTCATTCATCTTTATAGATATTTGCTTTTAACAGACAATGTGCGTTTCTTTAAAATGTTAAATGGCTTATTATAGCCCTTTGTTCTTTTAAAAATCTAGAGTGTAATTATTATTCAAAATTGCACTCTTCTCTTAACTCCACAGAGTTGTTCTGGAAGAAAACTCTGAAAGTCATGGTTCTTGAAGTTAAGTGTTCCTGGTTATGAGTTTGGACCAACATTTTTTTCCTTTATCTATAAAGTGAAGATAATATCTTCCTTACAATACTGACCACGTACTGGGTTCTTATTACATACTAGTTCCTTTGCTTTTTTCTTCCTTCGGCTTTTACTCCTGAACTCTCCAGGTGACGTCAGGGACTTATTCAGGCTCACAAAATTAATACATGTCAGAATTAGTTGTAACTAAGTGTTCTGACTCTTGTTGAGAACAAGAAAATAACTAACAGTAAAATCATTAACAATAGTATTTTTAATTTCTGAATTACTGTGTAGTGTTCCATTTCATTTGGCTATTTTGTTGTAATGTTTTCTTTTGTTTTAATTTTAGGCCACTGAAAGGCATGATATACTTGATCCAAGACAGTCCATTTCAGTCCAGAAATCTACAGTGGTGACAAGGACATGGGACTCCTTCTGCCGTTTTCCAGATGGTTCAATACAATTGACATCCTGGCTGACAACTGTGAAAAAGAACCTTGGATTATTTTATTTTATTTCTGTGGTATACCACAATCCCAAATCCATAGGACACATCAGGTAACCTGTCTTCTCATTTGAGAAAAACACACCCCTTTTTCTTTCAAAATCTTACATATAAAAAGCAAGGAGTCAGAGTATTTTTAAATAACGGTCTCCCTCCCCCCAGTAACCTTATTGTTTTGAGAAGGTACCAGTTAACCTTGGTATGGAATATAATTAAGGAAGACATGTTTTTTACTCAGTTGAGTCTACTTGTGACTTTGGAATTTATTTTTCTCTTTTTTTTAACTTTTCAGGTGTATTTATGGATTTCTGAAATCTATTTAGATATTTAATTGTAAAATATTCCTTCAGGAAAAGAACTCTTGAATTTTCAGATTTATATAAAGTAACCAAGTTCTTTCCCCCCACACGCCCCCCCCAAGATTTTATCATGAAATTTTCAGAAATATAGAGAAGTTGAAAGAATTTTACGTGAACAACCATATACCACTCCTAGATTCTGCCATTAACATTTTATCATACTTAATTTAACCTGTATCTGTCCATCTATATCCATTCCTCTATCTAGCCATCAATTTATCTTAATTTTTTTGATGCATTTGTAAATAAGTTGTTTTTGTTCTCACCACATAAAGAAATTTGTAGTTAATGTGAGGTGATGGATTGTGGTAATTAGTGATATATACGTGTCAAATCATCATGCTGTATACCTTAAACTTAAACACATTGTTAGATGCCAGTCATATATCTCGGTAAAACTAGGGAAAAAAGTTCTTTACATCAAGTTCTGCTCTTTCATTTCACATTTCCTAAAATGACAGCTACCTGATATGTTCCTATTTGATACCCAGGGTAAAAAGTCCCCATTGTGTTCTTAAAATCACTGAGGACATGAAATACATTGGCATCTTGTGTATTTGCTCTCCTATGGAGTCCATGTACTAGAGCATCTGGTAATGTGTTGTTTGGCGTTGAATTACGTAAGTCAGGAGAGTTTTTAATGTTTGATTTATAATGCCAAACAGTTAATAATACAGCTTCACAACTGTGTTTTATATAGAATGTTGCTCTTTTAGTTTTAAAATTATTTCCTTTCAGAATTGCAGAGTATTTAAGAAGTTTGGAATTTTGGAAATTCAGAGGAAAGCTATGATATGAAAACCCTTTTCTCACAGGGTAATACTCATAAAATCCCTTTAGAGAAAAAGATTTTTAATGTGATCTAAATATACATTTATAGCTCTCCCAACCATTACCTTCTATCTCGATATGATTCATTCCTTAATGTTTCTTAAGAACTTTCACAAGTGGTATGCGCATCAGAATCACCTAGCACCCTTATTATAGCTCTACCTCATTGTATTATGATTCTTTTTTTATTTCAACATGTCTGCTGCTAAACTGTATACTCCTTGAAAGCAGGAATTTTGTTTTTATCTGGGTATACTCAACATTATTCCTGGAACGTGGAATACTCAGTAAATATTGTACAGTACTGAAGGTTTCAGGCTAAATTAAATATTTTTTTCTTTCTTGATAAGGCTTCAAGTTCCTTGTAGAATTCTAAAATAACCTTTGCTGATGAGGATGTCTGATACTGTTACTGTAAAACATGAAACTGAAACAATGAAGGATTTGGAAGCAGAAATGAAAGATACAACCAGAGTTGAAAATCTTACCAAATCAGAGAACTATGGGAAGATTTTGGCAGAGAAGAATGAACGTTGTATTGACAACAATATTGATTTGCAGGTAAACAGGATTTTCTCTTTGACTACAAATACTGAATATTCAATATATAGTTGTACTCTTCATACAAAACTCACTTTCAGAATTTTAAAAGGGTAAGTTCACCCATTGGGACATGTTTATCAGGTGGCTTTTGAGCCATCTGGATTAGCTTGTTGAATCTAGCTCTTTGATTTGCTTGTATCATGTAATATAATTCTTTCCATTTGTATGTGGCCAATACATTTTTTACTGGCTTTCTACTTTTTCAGTCCACTCTGCACCTATCAGTATTGTGAGAGTCCAGAATTCAACCTAAGAGCTCCAAGAGGATAGGAGAATAGAGAGATGGAAACTGCGGAGGTTCTATTGGCAAAAACAGCCTGTAGAGGAAGCAGTCAGTCATGACTGAGAAAGAAGATTGGTGGGGGAAAATAAGTCACTTGAGGCTTTTGATGCTACACATGTATGATAATTTAGAACTGACCACTGAAAGGGCTTTTAATTCCAGGCACAGATTGAAATTGAGGAGTTGATCAAAGATTTAAGATAGGTAAAAATTAGTTTCAAGTAATACTTCCAGTATTCAGCTCTAAGTGTTCCAGTTATCTGTTATGTAACAAATTATCACAAAACAAAAGGCTAACATTTTTAAACAGGGAATTTGCTAAAACTCTATTGTATTTTATTTTTTTAAAATAAAGTTAGGAAAAGGGAACAAGGGCTTGACTGAGTGAATTTTCTAGTATATAAGGAGATAAAAGAAGGCCCTCATTGATATTTAACTGGCAGATGGGCCGGCCTGGACGGTCCAAAACTATTTCACTCACATATCTGGCCCTTGGTGCGAATGGGTGGAATGTAGGCTGGCTAGAACTGGGAGCACCTACTTATGGTCCCTGCAGCATGTAGGCCCCAGAGGAGTCAGACTTATTTAGGGGTCCCAGAAAGAATGTTCTAAGAGCCACGCAAAGCTGCCAGGTCTCTTTTGAACTAGGCTCAGAAGTCCCAAAATGTCACTCACATTGTTGTCTCTTGATGACACATGTCAGTAAAGCCAGGCCAGATTCAGGGGAAGGGGAATTAGACCCTGTGTCTCAGGAGGAAAGACCTGCACCACAAAAAGTTACCTCAGAATACCATCTTGAACACTTCTGTTTTAGTTTAGCCCAATGAATAAAGATTTGTACTTTAGGAGGAATTTTCTGTCATTCTTTCTATAGTCTAAAAAAAAATGCCAAAAATTATACTTTCATTTTTTTTATTATAAGTAAAGAAGGCTTTTTTAAAGGTTGGTTCATTCCTTCATTCAGTCAGAAACTTCATTTATTTCTCCATTATGTGCCAGAAATGTGTTAGAAAATGATAGCAACTCCTACAACTGGCAAGGGGCTTAGAGTCGAAATAACTTATACAGCAGAGAGTTCAGTAATGGAAATTAGGAATGGAAGTATATAAAACTAGAAGTAATTTTTTGTCCTAATGTAATGTAAAATAAAGTCAACTTTTTAAAACTTGAACAGAGAATAGAGTGTCTTGTTAAAAAGGATCTGGTTAATATAAAGTTAACCTTTTAACTTAATTTGGAGTTACCTATTATGAAATACCTTTTTATGTTTTTTCTAACATACTACTAGACATTTCACATTCCTTAGGTACCTCGAAGATGCTGTCTAAAGTTTTAATTTTAAATAGTAACTATTATTCTCACTCAAATTTGGATGTATGTACCAATTAATGTAGGTTTCCTATTAAGAATTTGGAATAAACCAATATATTTTCTAATTTCCTTTGTATCATTTTGAAAATCAGCTAGCATAAATATAACTTAAGTGTGTTGTCTTGCTTCAGCATAGTAATATTTAAAATGACTTAGAAAAATGGAAATTTTTTCCTAAAGAAACAAACATTTCATCCATTTCCAAGTCTTAATTTCCTTACCATCCCCTTTACTGTTTTAGCTAGAAAAACTCATTTTTAAATGAAGGGATGTCATAACTTCTTTAATACTGTGAAGAAATCTTATGATTTTCTATCTATTAAGGATAGCCTTTACACAAAAAAATAATTTTCATTAAACTAGACAAAGGCCAGCAGACAGCAGACATCACCTTGGATAAACGGTTCCAAGTAGAGATTATCTCATAGAGCTCCTTGATCATTTCTTTTACACATAATTCTGCTTGTGTGATGCTCTACTCTTTAAAAAATGTTAGTTGTGGTTTTTTTCCCAAAGTTTTGTTTTGGACTATAATCTTTTGTAGAAGTTTTAGGACTACTTTCTTAAGAATTTCTTAAAAATACTGTAGCGCTAATTCAAGCAGTGTGTGTGCATTTATGTCAAGAATTTAACTTGCCCACATAATTGCTGTGGAGTTGTACAGAATAATTGATAATGGTCCCAAATAATTGTGCAAAGCATTTTTGCTTAGCAGCTTTGCTACTGTCACACACTATTTCTATTGCAAATCTTGTTATATGTTGTATTTTCTATGTTCATTAAGCATTTGGAAGATTGGGGGGGGGGTGAGGTGTCTGGTTTCCAATCTAAATCCAGAAAAAATTTAATTTGTTAGACTACTACTAATCTTTAACAAAGGATAAATGGGAGGGGCAGTGTTTGCTTTGTGTTACTTAGTGTAACTTACTTTTATGGCCTCTGATTTTTCTCAGGGATAGATTTCTCAGATTAGGTAAATTACTTGTGTTGATTTTGCTGTCATTTATTTGAAATATAAAATTAGGAATCTTGTGTTCTGCTTCCTTATTAAAAGGTTCAACTTGCCCTATTTTATGTTTTTACAATTGTATTTTTTACTTGACAAATGTTTTGTCTAGTGGTATTAATCTATATGTGTGTGTATGTGTGCATATAAACACAATCCAAAACATATTTTAGAGCAGTTCAAACAACAATTTCTCTTCCCATAAACGAGTCCAAATTGCATTAGTAACCTTTGTTGCGGAGGAAATAAGAGAATTGATTTTTGTTAATTAGGCTTTATGTGCTAGAGTGCGTAACCGTTTCTGCTATACCTATATGAGTGAATTTTCCATACATAATCATTTGAAGTAGGTATTTAGTATATTTTCAGTTTCTGTAACAAGCCTTTGATAGCAAGATGAAACTTTTATATCTTGTATCCCCCAAGTGAATTCTTTTGCATTCCTTTTCAAAGGGGAAAATAAGGCAAGTAAGGGGCAAGAAAACAATGGCAATCCAATAATGTTATTAGAAAAACTCAGGATACAGGCCATACTTCTCCAACAGTGAGGTTAATGGGCATCAAATTCCTTAATTGATGAAATGTGAAGAATTTCTGTTTAAAGTGTTGAATAAAGGTCCGTCTGTGTCATGGATCGGCAAACTTTTGAGACAGAAGAGCCAATCCTGTCCCTCACAACAATTTAAAATTTATTCGAGAGCCATAAAACAGATGAAATCACCATTCTGTGAATAATATCCTTTAAAAATTTTATACATGAAACTATGATAGTTTTATATTCATTTTCAATTTTACTTTAGAGCCACATGTACGTACCCAAAGAGCCACATGTGGCTCGTGAGCCGCAGTTTGCCGACCCCTGGTCTGTATAAATCATACAATTCTTAACTATTTTCCTATTTGTCTAACAAAGATAAAAGGAATGTATGTAATGTACCTGGTACATAATTAGAGCCTAATAATGGTAGATGCTATTAATATAATATTTGTAATCATCATAATTGTTTTATTTGTTATTAGCAATAGCACAACTGTTATATATGGTTCCTCACATTGGTCCCTTTATTATTATACAACATAGATTTTTTTTCTTTAGTAATAATAAAAAGTAAAATGTATTTATTGACATAAGCTCCCCAAAATTGCAATGCAGTAGTTTTTATTCTTTGTGTTAAGTTCCCTATCTGTATACTTTACTTTTATTGTCTCATTAATATTTAATGAGTTCAACTTTTTAAAAAGACCACTCTCCCAACTCAGAAAACTTTGTCTTCTGTTAATCCAGGGGAAGTTATCAACCTAGCCTCTGTTGTTTTTGCTGCTCCTGACCTTTAGCTAGACATTTAACATTTTAATTCATTAACTTCTCCCACATTATTACTAGTAATTCTTACTGTTGCCTTGAAAAATAGTGAGAATTACTAAGCTCTTCAGTGTATTGAGAGCCTTAGTTGAAATGTGTCAACCATTACAGTTAATTTTGTTCATAATAATTACAATAAAAATTGATCCTCTTTTTGAAATAAGTTAGATTTCCTCTTAACCTTCCATCAGGCGCAACTGATCTCACAGATTCATTGCACACAAATTTTCAAATATCTAACAGCTAACTTAAACATCGTGACTCATCACTTCTGTATCTTCCCCTCTATGGTAACCTATTGCCAGTCGTGTTTGTGACTTAGTACAGTAAAGACATATTTCATAGTGGCATCTTTGTATGCAATGAATCTGTGAGATCAGTTGCGCCTCACAGATCTCACAGGAGGGTTAATTGAGTTATATGAATTGGTTATTTTGATGCTAACACAATATAACTCAAAGATTATTCTGTTCTTTCTTAGCAATACAATAAATCTCATGGTTTATGATCTCAGTACTTTTGTTTTTCTTTCCTTTGATAATAATGAAACATTAAGTAGATCTAACTTTCTTTTAGCAGAACAAAGACACAGAAAATTAGTGAAAATATTAGGCCAAAGAGACATTATGAAAGCAAAGAAACATTAGAAAACACAACCTATATGCCTTCCTTTTATATGAAATTGACTCCATAGGTTTAGGTTTTTGTTTCTTTAGTCACTAGTTGTAAAGCTCTCTGGTTTGGGGTAGCACTTAAGGTACAGATAATGTTTTCAGGATTCTTTCAGATTCATGTTCTGAAATAAATTTTAAATCTGTTTAAAGCTCCTTATTGTAAACAAAAGACCAAGATACTAAAATCACTAACCGTATTTATTTCTCTTTGCTCTCACATCTACAGGGCAGTAATTTTTTTTTAAGTCTATGTTTATTGTAATATTACACCATAACCATTCATTATTGAACCTGTTTTTCTCTAAGCTAGTAGCTATTAGCACTGTCAATATATTATCAGTTTCAAACTGAAATTTCATTAAGGATGTTTCATATTCTGTACCCATTTATTAGCTTAATTCTTGTCTTATATTTCAGTATCAAACTGTAAATTATAAATTTGCTTTGTCACTAAGCCTTCAAAATTCTAATTATCATCTTTCAGGAGAAGTGCCGGTCGATTAAACAAGCAGCTAAATTTTTACTGTGACAATGACATTCTGTTAAAAATGAAAAGCAAAACAATAGAAAAAAAATGAATGAAACCAAAAGTTGGTTCTTCAAAAAGATCAACAAAATTGACAAACCTTTAGCTAGAGGGATAAGAAAAAAATAGAGAAGACTCAAATTACTAAAGTAAGAAGAGGGGACCTTGCTATCAATTCGACAGAATAAAAAGGATTATATAAGGGTAGTATGAATAAATGTATGCCAACAAATTGAATAATCTCATTGAAATGGACAAATTCCTAGAAACACAAAACCTACCTGGACTAAATCATGAAGAAACAGATACATAATAGACCTATAACTAGTAAGGAGATTGAAGCAGTAATCAAAAATCTCCCAACAGAGAAAAGCACTGTCCTGATGGCTTCACTGGTGAATTCTACCAAACATTTAAAGAACTAATACCAGTTCTTAAACTTTTGCAAAAAAATTAAAGAGTTAGGAACACTTCCTAATTCATTAAGTGTGGCCAGCATTCCCGCAATACCAAAGGCAGACAAAGACACTACAAGAGGAAACTACAGACCAGTATCCCTTATGAACAGTGATGCAAAAATCTTCGGTAACATACTAGCAAACTGAATTCAGCAGCATATTATAAGGATTATATGCCATGACCAAGTGGGATTTATTGTTAGAATGCAGGGATGGTTCAAAATGTGAAAACTGATCAATGCAATACATATTAACAGAATGAAGGAGGAAAAACACCACCTGATCAGCTCAATTGATGCAGAAAAGCATTTCACAAAACTCAACACTCTTTTATGATAAAAACATTTATAAAACTAGAAATAGAAGGAAACTACCTCAACAGAAGAAAAGCATGTGAAAAATCCACATTGAACATCATATTCAACGGTGAAAGACTGAAAGCTTTTTCTTTTCTTTTTTTTAAGATTTTTATTGGGGAATTGGGGGATGGGAACAGCGTTGGGGAATCGGGGAAGGGGAAACAGACAAGTTGCTGTCCTTTTGTTCTTCAGTCTAGTTGTGGAGGACATTGCTTCACTGGCCCAAGTTGGCACCATCATTGTGCTCTTCCTGGGCGAGGCAGATCAGTCTCTGGCTTCTGGACGGCCGCTCACGGAGGCCGCTGGCTGCTCACGCTGGCTGCTGGCTACATACGGTAGCCCATGGCAACCCATTGCAGCAGGGGCTGCAGCCTATGCCGTCGCTGGCGACTCATGACAGCCCAGTCCCAGGTTCAGCTGTTGTTCAGCATCTTAGCTGTAGAGGGCAGGGTCACTGGCCCTCATATATGGGATCCAAACCGGGACCCTCTGGCTTCCCAAGCCAGCTGTCAACCAACGCGCCACTCAGCCGGCCCTGAAAGCATTTTCTTTAAGATCAAGGACAAGGTAAGGATACATGCTTTCACCATTTCTATTCAACACAGTACTGGAAATTCTAGCCAGAGCAATTACTTAAAAAAAATAAATAAAAGGCATCCAAATTGGAAAAGAAGAAGTCTGTTTGCCGGTGACGATCTTATATATAGAAAACCTTAAATATTACACACTGTTAGAACTAACAAATGAATTTAGTAAAATAGCAGAACACAGAGTCAACACACAAGAAACAGTTGTATTTCTATACACTGACAGTGAACAGTCTGAAAAGGAAATTACAAAAGCAATTCTATTGGGTTGTCGGAAAAGTCATGACGTATTTTTTCTATGTTTTTGTTGCAAAAATGCGACATGACTTTTCCAACAAACCAATATTTACAGTAGCACCTAAAAGAATAAAATACTTAAGCATTAAGTTAATTAAGGAAAGCCATGAAGCTACTGTAATCATTGATTAGTGAAACCAGACTCCCTGCCCTCTCTGGTCATTTTCTAAGATCACAAGGCCCCCTGTGACAGGCACAGCAAAAACATACAGCCCAGCGCAGTGACAGGCTGATCCTGGCTCCACAGACAATAGGAAGAATGCCATCTGAGCCAGTTCACTTATACCAGAGAGGGAATGGCATTTCCAAGAAAAGAGTCACTGCTGAGGTCTGAGGCAAGACTGTCATTGGGCTCCTGGTGCCATGCCTAGCCCCTGAGAGCTGACTACATATTTGGGTTCAGGTTGGCTGGGTTTTCATTTGAAAACCAGGGACATCTGTGGAGGTAATCAGCACCACCACCACCACCCTTCATGGAAGAAGAACCTGAGGAGGAAATGCCCCAGAGGAGAAATGCCCTCTGTTAATCCACCTGATGACATTTCTTCCAAAAAAGATCCTGATTTGGCAAAGAGGAGCATAAGTTAATGACCAACCATTTTGGGGTTAGATTTATAGAACTCAAAGAGTCACAGCTAAAAAGTTTTCATCTCTTTCAACTAAAAAGTTGATCTGAGCAACCCTTCCATTTTCCAGAGACCTTTGCCCATGGAAATGAATCGCTAAGGTCACTTGGAAAGCCAGTGGTACAGCCCTAGCCTACCTCCGGGTGCTTTTCCCAGAGCACCATACTGCTTCCATCACGACCTTTCCTATATTTGTTTGGGCCCAACTACCCTAAAAGCAGCATCTATGTTTCAGTGATTTTACAGTGAATGCAAACTCTTTCTGCTGAGTCTTTTAGATGCTAAAACATTTGCAAAAATGAGGGCACTCCAAGGGGCAACCCTGCCCAGAGCAGGGACTTGTGTCCCGATTTGTGAGACTTGGCTGGTGAGAGATAAGACAGGCAGGTTAATCTCAAGATAGATGGATTTTGAAAGGGTAAAATAAAATGCTAAACACTCACACGAAAACCGCCAACTGGCTCAGGAAGATCCTCGGCGTGTCTCTCAAGCTGGTGAGGGGAGACTCAGATGAATCTTGAGTAATCTTCATTCTTGCCACAAGAAGCTTGCCTCAGCCAAAAGCTACTTTGGAGGCTTATTCCAGGATGGCTAATTGAGATTTGTTAAGCATCATTAGCCGTGAGTTTCCCAGAAGTGTCAAAAGCGATTTGAAGACCATCTTGCAGCATGCCTTGAACCACCCTGCTCTCTTTGCTGAGAGGCTGTGTTATTCTACAAAAGGTGCCGGCATAGATGACTCCACCTTTGTCAGGATTGTGATCACATGAACTCAAGAGAGTCACAGCTAAGTGAGATTGATCTTGTACAAATTAAACATGTTCAGTCAGATGTATCAGAAGACCCTAGCACAGTGATTGCAAGTGGCATGGATGGAGATTACCGAAGGCTTCTTCTGGCTATTGCAGGCCAATAGGAAGGATTTTTTAAAATGACTAACCTGCATGCAATGCAGCAATATCAACTGTTCGCCTAACCAAAAGAGCTTTCTACTACACACTGTGTCAGGGTAATGAGCTTGGTTTGCACACATCGTTATTGCCTTATTTCCAATGTTATTTTTTCTATATATATAATCAATGTAAAGCCATATCCCAATGATGTAGTAATACTGCAATGTTTGTAAAGCATAATTCTCACTGCTCTTACTCTATTCAAAATACCAAATTGAATAAGAATCACAACAGTTTCTTTTAAAAAGGGAAGAAGAAAATAGGACAAATGCTTTATGACATTAGATTTGGCAATGATGTCTTGGATATGACACCAAAGGCACAGGTAGCAAAAGAAAAAATAGACAAATTGGACTTCATGAACATGTTTTTAAATGTATGCATCAAAAGCACTATCAACAGTACAAAGGCAACCCACAGAATAGGAGAAAATATTTGCAAATCATATATCTGATAAGAGATTACTAACCAGAATATATAGAGAACTCCTAAAACAACAAAAACCAACCCAATTCAAAAATGGGCAAAGGACTTGAATAGACATTTCTCCAAAGAAGAGTGGCATGCCTGGTGAATGGCCAATACTAAGTACATGAAAAGATACTCAATGTCACTAATCATTAGAGAAAAGCAAATCAGAACTACAATGAGATACTACCTCACACCCATTAAGACTACTATCAAAAAAGCAAAACAAGTGTTGGCAAGGATGTGGAGAAATTGGGAACCCTTGTATACTTTTGGTGGGAATTTAAAATGGTACATCCACCATGGAAACGGTATGGAGGTTCTTCAAAAATTTTTAAATAGAATTAACGTGATCCAGCAGTTTCACTTGTGCGTATATACCCAAAAGAATTGAAAGCAGGATCTCAAAGAGATGTTTGTACTCCCATGTTTATAGCAGCATTATTCACAATACCGTATTTGCCGGCGTATAAGACGACCCCCTAACATTTCCACTCAAAATACAGAGTTTGTTATATACTCGCCGTATAAGACTACCCCCTCTTCCGCACACCTTCCACACACCAAATAAAAGGTAAAACAATATCATTTGATTTGGCCCACTGAAGTGCAAACAAGCGTATTGTATTTCGTGTCACCACATAACCGTTTTGGCGATGTTGAGCCACCATGTCTGCTACATGTTTTTCGAGTTCTGGCCAGTGTGGGGTGCCTCTTCTTGATGCACACTTACCCCTTGGCATACTCTTTAATGCTTTCTCATTTGATTTCCAGTCCCGAACCATCTTTTCTGTTACTCCATATTGTCTTGCAGCAGCACAATTATTATTTTCCTTAGCAAAGTTTATAACTTTCAGTTTAAAATTTGCATCATACTTCTTTCTTTTGGCTGGTGCCATGATAGGGATGATAGGGGTTTGACTGGTCGACATTTTCTATGCTGTACTGTACAATGGTGCAGTATTGTGGTTGGCTGTTGGCTGTATACAAAGCCTGATTTGATTGGTCCCTGCTCCCTGTTTGCCCGCCCTGTCACTATAGCAGTCTGGTCCACCCTTGCATCAGCATCTCCCTGGGACCTCACTAGTGCGCAAGTGTGAGCTCTTCAACATTCTAACAGGCACCATGATAGCGCAAAATCGCGAATCTTCAATGCATATGTAAAGAAATATACGGTAACCCGAATTTACCACACTCGCAAAATCGCATAACAGCCGAGCATACACCCAGCAGCGCTGCTGATGCCTGAACGGTATGTGGAATGAAGTGGGCGGGCATCGGGAGGCCACTATGGCACGGGGCAAGCACTATGGGCAGTCTATCTGAAGTGTACCTGGCGTATAAGACGACCCCCCACTTGGAGGCATATTTTTCAGGGCCAAAAAATCGTCTTATACGCCGGCAAATACGGCAGCTAAAACATGGAAACAACCCAAATGCATCCGTCGGCAGATGAATGGATATTCCATTGTACTGAACATTGTTATTCAGTAACATTCATCCCTGAATATGGAATATTATTCAGCCTTTAAAAAGGAGGAAATTCTGCACTGTGCTGCAACATGGGTGAACCTTGAGATCATTGTGTTAAGTGAAATAAGCCAGTCACGAGAAGACAAATACTATATGATTCCTCTTAAAGCAGGTACTTACAATAGTCAAAATCATAGAGAAAATGGAATGGTGGTAGTCAGGGGTTGGGAGGAGAGAATGGGAAGTATGTTTACTGGGTTTCAGTTTTACAGGATGAAAAGAATTATGGATAGTGGTGATGGTTGCACAACATTATAGATGTATTAAGTATTTTTGAACTGTACACTTGAAAATAATTAAGCTGTTAAATATGGTATGTATATTTTTCCATGATAAAAAAAATTGGGAAAAATGAAAGGCGTGCTTTAAGTAATAAAATCCATTTTTAAAATAATTTTATTCCTATTGAAAACCAAACCTGGCTGCCAAATTGATAGCAAAAATATAAACAAAGGCTATTTACTTTAATAAACAAAACTTGTTTTCTCTGTTGTGTGTGCATGTGTGATGGCAAGTTTTCTGGTACACATTATGTTATTTCAAGTTCTTTGCTGTTTGAAATGAAATAATGTGACTATGATTGAATAATATCACTTCAACACTTCATAGTTTAATGTAGTAGTGTATTAGTTTTCTGTCACTGCATAGCATATTACCACAAACTGAGAGGCATAAAACAATACTCAACTATCAACTCAGTTGTAGATATCAGATCTCTAGATTAGAAGTCAGGTTGGGCTCAGGTGAGTTCTCTGTTTAGGGTTTTACAAGGCTGAAATAAAAGGTGTTGGCCAGGCAGGGTGCTTATCTGAAGACTCTGGGGAAGAATTTGCTTCTGGGCTCCTTCCAGTGGTTGGCAACGCTCAGTTTCTTGCAGTTGTAAATCTGAGGTTCATGTTTCCTGGATGACTGTTGGCCAAGGGCCTCCCTCTGCTCCACGAGGCTGCCTGCAGTCCTTTTCACACAGCCCCTCCATCTTCAAAGCCAGCAGTGGTGCCTCAGGGCCTTCTCATCCTTTGCCCTTTTGCTCCCAACTGAATACCATCAGCTTTTAAAGGGCTCACTTGATTGGGTCAGGCCCAGCTGAATCATCTCTGTATCTTAAAATCAATTAACTTCACACTTTAATTACATTTTGAAATCCCTTCCCCATCCTCACTTAGATTAGTGTTTGATTAAATAACCAGGGGATGGGAATGCTGGGAGGCAATCTTTAGTTCCATCTACCACAAGTATTGGGTTGTCGGAAAAGTCATGACGCATTTTTGCAATGAAAAACAGAAAAAAATATGTCATGCTTTTCCAACAACCCAATAATTGGTATTTGATCCACAAGAAGGTTTTTTTATAGGTATGATGTAGAGTGCACTGGGCTAAGATTCTGAAGGTCTTGGGTTCTGTTTGACTATTTAGTAACTCTGAGCCTGGTTTACAAGGTTCTTGAGACCAGGAACTTTGTCTTATTCATCTTTATAGCTCCAGTGTCTGGTGTATAGCTGGAACTCAGAAGAATATGTTAATTAAATGAAGTCACATTGAGATCATTTTACCTCTCTGTCTTTTTTTTTAATCTTTCTTCATTTTCACCAAAGGCTCCTTATAAATTAAAACTGAGCCCCTTAATGCATGTGTTAGTCTGAAAATTCTAAACCATCACTATAGGAACAATGTACAACATTCCCATTTTATAGATTTTTTTAAAGTTAAAATATCATAGCTAGTAAACAAATAGGACATTGGTCTTCTGACATGCTAGGTATCTAACCTCTAATAACCTATTTATCATGGTGCTTTAGTTTTTACAAAGCCCTTTTTTTATTCTACCCTCTCGTTGAACCTTTTCAAGAATCTTGAGAATTCGTACAAATAGTACGAACTTTTATACAGATACCAGTAAACTGAAACAACTTGACCAGGGTCACCTACTAATAAGCAGCAAAGCCAGAAATTTAAATTCAACGCTCTGCATATGCATACAGACAGCTTTTACTTGTCAGTTAATCATCTATTTTAAAATTTTGAATGGGAACTTTTGTACTCCTGATATTTAGAATTTTAAGGGATTAAAACTTACTTATTTGGACAAAATAAGTAAGTCCAAAATTCTTTACCTTTCTGCTGCCTTAGAACTTATTTAGTTGTGTGCATTTTGCTAATATTATTCATCTATTGATTTTCTCCCACTGTTTTCCCAGTCCTTACTCTGTATAGCATAACTTCTTCTAATTCTGTTTTGACATATGAGTTACAATTAGAAATCCTCATGAACAAATTGAAGAAGGGCATAAATAGAAACAGAAGACACTACCAACATGCAGAAGCTCTTAGGCAGCATTGTCCTGTATGTTTGTGTGCACGTACGAGCCGTTTTCTTCTGTGTAAGAAACGGAAAATCATTTTCCTTTGTTTTTTTCTACTTTCCTTTTGTTCTCATTACTGCTGATTGGTAGTGTGGGTGATCCGGGGTCAAAATCCCAAGAATACAATATTTCTTATCTCAGGAACCATGGGCTCAAAATGGGGACAGGACACACAGGTGCCATGGGTTTCCATTTCTGTGGGTTCTACAAGGAAAGCTTTTTTGGATGTTAGACCGAAATGATAGCTTTTATTTGTTTTTTGTATGTGAAGCATACTAATCTAGATTTTGAGGACTACTTATCTGTTTTATGTTTGGTACCAAACTGGCTCTTTGGCTTTAATGAGCATAAATGATAGGTACCTGGATCTTGTACTGTGTGCAGTCGGGGTTAGAGAGGTAGATTGGAAGGAGATGGGAGGAAGGAAAGCATGTTTAGAACCCATCTGGCTGTGGGTTACAGAGACTTTGACTGATTTCCCAAACCAGAGCCTGGTATCACACACCAGAGCTCGTTGCTCCAGCGTGTTCCCCGTCATGTGATTAATGATTTGGCAATCATGCTGAATATTCATATTGGAGCTCTGCCCTCTTTTCTTCATTTCTGCTCCATTACCTTAGCCTGGACCAGGCAAACAGGATTCTGTGACTAATAAGCCTGTTGTGTACTTCAAACAGCGCTGAAGAGGCTCAGTAGATAGGTGGTGGTTGTACTCTGACTCACTACGCATTTGCAACATTCACTTTAGTAAGTTTAGAACTTTGCAGAGCACAGCTACTTAAAATTCCTCAGGTTTTTTGTGGGGGTTTTTCCCCCTAGCCTTGCCTAAAGTGTAATGTATTATAAAATACTGAAGAAGTATGTTTTATTTTGCTGCTACCTGAGAAGTTACCTTGTAAGTTCCATTTAGCTCAGTTAACAAAGAAATTGTGGCCATTTGCTTACTTTATGAAAATACCAATCCACAGAAGGATTTTAGAGAATCCTGAGAGTGTGCTTCTGGGAGGAATCAATACTTTTTTACTTGAAACCAACTTTGATGTCCTCATTTTCTGTTCTTTGTGCAGTTAGTTTCTCTGTGGTTTAGGATTATGAATTAAGAAGAAAACTTTCTGTTTCAGTATGAAATTTAATACAAATCTTTCTTGTGTATTCAGCGGCCATTGCAGTCATTTGGACAGACAGGAAAAAGGTCTAAGGTATAGTAAATATTTTGTGCTGGCATGCCAAGGGCCTTCCTTCATGCTTGATGAATTCTTGTTTTCATATAGCGCTGCATTCAGTTTAGTTTTGTCATGTTTTGTTTGGGGCAGAAAGCTTATTTTGTTTTATTTGGGGTTTTTGTCTTGCCTAGTCGCTTTTGTGCATTGCTTTTATATCTTTAATGGTTCTATATCTATAGAGAAAACGGCTTTCTCACCATTCTTTGGGTTTTGGAATTAGAATTGTTCCCATTCTTGCTGTTGCTGTAATTTTCAAAACTACAACTGTTTGTTTTCCCCCTTAAAGGGTTTTAGTGGTAATTAATGATATATTTAACTTTCACACTTCATCTACCTCTATACGTGGCAGAAACTCTAAAGACTTAAGAAACTCTAGGGGGCTTTTGGATATACCCTAGATTTTTGAAATGTAGTGTTAATTTTAAATACTTCTCTTTAGTCAAGCTCAAAGTTAAAGCTAGTTCGGAGCCTTGCAGTGTGTGAAGAATCTCCACCACCCCCTACAACAGAGATATCACAGGAGAACCAGGTAAAATAACCAAAAACAAAAAACAAAACAAAGAGTTATTATTTAAAACCATGGTGGAATAACCTGCTCTTGGAGAATATTTTTTCATAAGTTTAAATAAAAGTTGTATTTGCATGTGTGTGTGTGTTACGTATGTTTTTACTAAGTGACATTGATTTGATAATACTTGCATCCAAGATACACATGAAAAGTGGGGGGAACCTTGTTATTTCAGTCTAAGATTTAGTATAATGATTTCTCTCTGGAAAAACTTACAGATTGTATGATTAACCAGGAATATGGCTTTAAGGGAGTTATAAGTTATTATGGGAATGTTATAAACTACTAAAATAATAACTTCCACTTAATGTAATGAAATTTGCCCTTCTGATTTTGGCTTTTAGAAATTTGTCAAATACCGCTTTTCACAAAAAAAGAGACTACCCAAGATTTCTGCTTTATACATTATTTTACTTAACCTGAGTGCATGGTGAAGCCAATTTTCATATTAGCTTGTCTCTAATAGTTGTCTAATACTTCTAATTCCTCTGCTATTTTTGCTTGTAAAATATAGAACTACTGAAGTTCAAGCAAACAGTTCGGTTTACCTTGTATATTCTTTTTAATGCTATTGCTACTTTTCTGTTAATCTAAGCTGTGGATTTATCTTTGCCTTATGTTTGGCCATTTTATACATAAATAGTTTTGGATGCTCTACGAATGTTTATCATTGATAACTTTGGTTGTTAGTGTCTTGTTCTACTTAAGAGTTTGAACAACTTAAAATCCCCCTATATCCTAACAATTCATTTCCAAAGAATTGAGGCAACTTTGTGGTTATTTAAGAAGCTATGACTAAAAATAGAACAATGGGGGGAAAAAAGGCCATGACAAGCTGGGTGGTTTTTTTTTTATTAATAAATGGCAATTGTACATTTGTTGATAAAAACAAAGACTGCTATACTTTGCCTTGATTTAGAAAATGATGCCCTCAAAAAGCCTACCAGCAGATAGCGAAGATAGTCATTATGTTCTAAATAGAACATACTTAAAATATGTTCTGATTTTTAAAAACATTGTACCTCTTTGTTTCCAAAATGCTAGAAAAGGAAGGTTTTTAAAAGGTTTTTTAATCTTATTGTCAGTAAAAAAAAATACTTGAAAATCAGTTTCCTTTGAAATGTGTTCAGATGTCAGGCACACAGCGTTCAAAATTTATTTGTTATTTTTATTTAAAATTTAATTATATCAGTAGAATATAGCTATATGTATTCTATAAAATTGATTTTATTTTAATAACAGACTTTCTTGCAAAAAGCAGAAATACAGTCAAAATACTTGACTAAGAGCTGTTGCCTGAGAACGTTTTCAAATGTTAACCTTTGGCTAACATTTGGTTAGCCAAAATTATGGTTGTTGATAAGGCTGAAGCGTTATGATGCACTCTGAGAAAAATCCAATAAAATTGGTTTTGAAATAGCAATTTTAAAAAGTTACTTTGTAGACGTCAGAGTAAAGAATAGCCTCTTCAAGGTGGAGTGGTGGGCAGTGTAATGTTTTTTGAAAATTTATTTCTTCATTCTGTTGTCCAAAATGTTACAACATCTTATCCTCATGGAATAATTAGTCAAAGGAGACTGAGGAAATGAGATGGGTCAGGTGTGCATAAGACTGCTAATGCAGAAAAAGTGCATTCTTTTTGAGAAAAACTGTAATGTGATTTTTGGTTTTATTCAGTACATTTTACCTATCTGAAAAGTATAGGGGGGAAATTCTTTATAGTGCTACATAAATTTAGCTAGTGAAAATTTATATGAGAAAAAATATCAGGAGTATGTGTTGTAAATTAATGTATATATTATTGATCACAGATGATAATTTTTGCATTTATAGTTAAAAAAGCTGAGTTATATAGCATATGAGTAGCGAATAAGGCACTTATGCCAGAATTCAGTTATTCTTTCCAATTTCTCTTGGATCCAATAATTTTTTCTTTGGGGTTAATAACCTCTTATTACCTTCACTGAACAAAAGATACTCCTTTTAGTAGAAAGTCTTTTTCCAAGTCTTGAATTAACTATATTTCACCTGAATGGGAATTGGAAAATAAATTATTTCTAATGAAATGTGCTAGTATCTAATCCTTGAAGGTAGAGATACTTACTTTCCAACTAATAATACTTGCTTCAGAATGTGATTTTTGAGGAATTAATCTGGAATAAAATTTATTATTCAAAAGGTTGAGAAGCAATTTAAAAAGAGGTATCACTTGTGTCTGATGAGAGCTTATGAGAGGGAAATGACCTCAAGAGCAGATGTCACTGACAGAGCAGAGAGTAAAAGGAATTAGAACTTCCTACGGAGATGCTGCTATCATTTTAATTATTTAGTCAGAAGAGTTTGTGTATAAGGACTTCAGTATTTAAAATATGTCTTGTTTTTTTGCCACTGAAAACAAGGCCTCAGTACATTAAGTCTACTTGATTTTTAAATACAGTTCATTTTGATGAAATAGTTTAATATCTGTAATTAAAATGTACAGCTGTAGGAGACTTTAGAATGAAATCCAGTAGTCATTCGAAACACCTTTTAGTGACGGTCTATATGTGAAATTTTTTCTTCCAACCTGGATTTCATAGATTATTGTTGAGCAACAGGAATAGAAGCTGTAAGTCAGGAAAACTTTCAATATTCTACTTTTGAAACATAGTTCTGGGATTCATTTTTAAATATCTATTTTATAATTGTAAAAAATAGGTAGATTAAAAAATGGGTCATAATACAACATAGATGGATTTTGAGAGTATGCTAAGTGAAGTAAACCAGACGGAAAAGGACAAGAACCATGTGATTTCACTCATGTGGGGTCTAAAACAAAAAGCAACAAATGAACAGATAAAATGAAACTAACAGAAAACTCCTAGATACAACAACAGAATGGTGGTTCCCACAGGGAAAGGGGGTGGGGCAAGGATGAATTGGTAAAGGGAGTCAAATACAAGGTGACTGAAGGAGACTAGACTCAGGGTGGTAAGCACACATTAGAGTATACAGATGTTGTGTTAAAAGGTGTACCTGAAATTTATGTAATGTTATTAGCCAATGTTACCCTAGTAAATTTAATTTACAAAAAGAAAATGAGTCATAATGAGAAAGATGACTTACCACTTGATGAATGTATGAAGTTTGGTGGGCAAGACAAAGGAGAGCATAAAGCAAGTGTTCATCATTTTAGTGCAAATTGCCAGTGCATAACTTTTGCCTTATAGATTCTGAACACAAATTGGAACTGAAATGGAAGGGGAAGCAGAATTGTAAGAGATGAAAATAGCCAGCAACCCTATAAAAAAAAAATACATGTGTTTGATCTGAAATTCCTCTGCCAAATAAAAATGTTTCATAGAAATCCTGGTGGTTGCAAGTTGAAGAATTCTGAAATTTATATCTTCTTTGATATTGACTTACTGCCACCACCAACCATCTCCCAACAAAGTAAAGGAGTTGGTTGATGTTTTTCACCACTAAAGAACAATATAATTTACTCTACAAATAGGTCACATCTTTATCTTTTGTAGAAATGGTCTGGAAGTTATTCTGTCTTTCTTTATAACTTTGCCTGAATTAACAGCTATGTGATTTTTTACCTTTTAAGACTACCTGAATTAATTTCCAGTAACTTGGGGGGGGGGGTCCTGAAATTGCATGTAATTACATTGTTTTAAAAATTAAATGTAGAATTAGTTCTCTTTTTCAGTCTTAAAGAATATGGCTACTTTACAATGAATTAATACATATCAGGAAGGAAAATAATCTTGTTTGAAATCTTTCTAAAACAACTTTGTGGAGATTGAAGGAGGAATAGTAATATTTAAATCTCAGATAAGAAATAATTAAAATAATGTGGATTTGGTGTTGAAAAATATGTACTTACATCTTTATATGTCAAGAGAATGAAGGAATATGAGATTATAATGAATACTCAAAGAAGTACTTTTTATTAAGTATTGACTTGACACTCATATATTTCTGTTGACATGATT
Organism: Hipposideros armiger; assembly: GCF_001890085.2. Lineage (NCBI taxonomy): Eukaryota > Metazoa > Chordata > Mammalia > Chiroptera > Hipposideridae > Hipposideros > Hipposideros armiger. The sequence goes on from NW_017731695.1 coordinate 381,326, forward strand.
GATGGTAATATGCTTTTGCTTGGCCATGACATCTCCATTGCAGACATAGGTTAAGAATAGCTTAGTTCTGATCCTCCAGAGGTTTTACAAGTAGATACATTTAAACTATTATATAAAACATTTGTTTTATCTAAAATAATTTACAGGATATGTTTCAATTGATATATTATTCTACTCAAAACATTAATTTTAACCTTTTCTATCAAGACCTCGATAAAAGTGGTAAAAATATTTTTAAGTTGTATTCTATTTTGAAGACTCTAATTGGATAAAATAAAAATCTTTTTCCTTTTTTTCCTCCATATACTTTTGCGTGACTCAGAAACTACAAATATGTGGTATTAGCTGCATCACTTTATATTTTCATTTAATAACAGATTTTACCTTCCAACAGGAGAAAATTCAGATCCAGTTAACACAATCATTTGAAAAAGAGGAGAAGCCCTCAAAAGATGAAGCAGAAAAAGAAAAAGCCAATGATAAGTTGCCCAGAAAAATGTTATCAAGAGGTTTGCAATTTATTTCTGTTTTTTAAAAACCAAAATTTTAGTTTCACTGTTGATAATTCCGTCCTTTATCCCTCAAATAATTATATGTATAGATATGTAGTTATAGAAATAGATAAATAGATAGATAGAACATGTATCTATATTAAAAATGATACAGAACAAACCAAAGAGATAATGCAGTATTTGCTCATCTGGGCAAAATGAAATAAACAGTTCTGAGCATCAGTACATGCTGTAGCCAAAAACTGCAACACATTCCAGACTCACTGAGGAAGATAACTCTGTTAATCTGTTTTGGTCTACCTCTCATATTGAAATACTGGAATCACTATAATTTGAATATTGATTCCACTAAAAATTTTATTATTTAATTCCTTGTGATACAAAGAGCTGATGCTTAAATAATTCAGTATCCATTAAGAGTATTCCTGGAAACACTGAATGTTTATCTTTCATAATAAATTTTAAGGGACTTCACCATCATCTAGTATTGCAAGTCTATAAAAATGCTTTTTTAATTTATAAACTCAATTATGCTGACCAGTATTATAAACCACACAAGGACATTACATTTAAGAGGAAGAAAAAAACATGAATATTTGAAAAAATATTTTGAAAATAAGCCTTTGGTGATAGACCTGATCAAATCTAATTAAATAAATATTTATTTCAGAACTAAAATTTCTTATCTACCTCCAAATTATTTTCTCCACCTATATTCACAACTGAACTTAGCTGTCTTAATTTGCTACAAATGTAGTTAATTGTCTAAATCATTCTAATTTTTCACTTAAGGAGGCATTTTTGAACATGAGGATTGTGGTGAGTATAGAAAAGGATCTTTAAAGAATTCAGAGTGAATTAAACTGGCACGTTTGAAAGATAAATTTGTTTTTAAGAATGCATGTACATGCAGTTTTATAAACCCATGTCTGCTCATTATCTTGGAATAGAAAAATTGTGATCATCTGAGTTCATAAATTTCCTTTGTTGATTTTTCTCAGTGTGGGGCATCTCATTTAATATGTGTAAATGGGGAAGGAGTTTGTTTTCAAACAACTTTATACTGGGTTTTTGTGTTGTTGTTTTTTAGATTCCAGTCAAGAATACACTGATTCAACTGGCATAGATCTACATGAATTTTTAGTAAATACATTAAAAAACAATCCCAGGTAACAATTGAATTTATAAGGTTTACATTGCGTCTGGAGTACCATAATTTGCTATATATGTTTTCGTTACTGAGTTAGAATATTAGAATAAGGTTGCAATATTTGAAGTACACCAGAAACATTTTAGTTTCTTAGGGCTAAGATGTCCTTGGTCTTTTGGTATGTACATGTGTAAATACCTTTTTTCATTATGTATATCATCATGATATAAAATAATTCATATTTTGTAGGAATTTGGGAAAATACAGAATCACCAAGCTGTTTTGACTGTTAATTGAAATAGAGAGGTATCATTAATCCTGAAAAAAAAAAGAAAAATGTACCTCACAATAATGCACTCAGCCAAATACAAACTTAATGTATTCATTTATAATGAGTTTTTGAACTTTTGTTCCTTCTCTCTGAGTTTATAAACATTCAGCCCAAAGATTTTTGAGGTGCTACTTTATTTGAGTCACTGCTTTAACTAATTGAAATCCTTTGTTTTCCCAGGGTACTGAATAAGTAGATTGTAACTTTTTGGCAGGTCACTGACCCCTTTGAGGCTTTTTCCCCACATCAAGGCTTATCCACAAAATATCAACACTTGTATGAGGTCGAAGACGCCAAGGTTAAGAATCCATCATCTTGATGTTAGCTTCCCAGAGTGGTCATTATTGAACAAACACTGAAATAAAAATAAAACAATTTCATTGGATGTGTGCACATGGAAGAAACCATGAACAACTAACTCTCTTTAGTCTCAGCAAGACTTATGTCATACCTCAAAGTAAACCTGTATTTTTTTTTCAAGACTTATTGTATTCAGTACTGTCTTGATTTTCTAATTTGCATTTAACATAAACCTTGAAAGGAGAACCACTAATATAAAAAGTGGTCTTCTTGTAATAGGGACTGATGGAGTACAGGTATGACTTGACAAAGAAGACAGTCAACTGCATGTCTTTTATTTTTTTTAAGTTCAAGCTTATTCCTCACTGGTTTTAAAAGAAAGATGAGTTCATTAGTCCAACGAATGGATGTTTGTTGACTACCTGTCATGTGCTAAACATTGCAGATATAAAGATGGACAAGATATAATCTCTGACCCTAAAGTGTTCACCGTCTCTATGCTAGGAAGAAACATGATACATAATGAAAATAGAATAGATGTTATAAAAGAAGTTTTTCAAGGTGCTGTAAAAACATATGGTGGGGGACCCCACTTCTCCTGGAGGGGGCGTGGGAAGGTGTCATTGAGAAGATAATGCCTGAGCTGAGTTTTGAATTCAGAGTGATTTAAATGGAAACTGTCCATGCGGGGAAGCATACGAAAGGCATTCCACATAGAGACAAGAGCATTGCCGAAGCATAGGCGTGTGAGAGGGGAAGAGGTATATCCAAAGAAAGAAGATTGTACACTCTGGCTCTAACAGGGTGGCATGTGGCAAGTAATTCCAGGAACTGATGGGGAAGGTGTTGGTGAGATATGAAGACAGATTACATCTAGTTATTCTCGACATAGGATAGTACCAATATGTTGGGGAGGTGAGTGTCAGTGACTGTGGGGTCCTGGGAAGCCAGGCTTGTTAAAAAGATCTGTAAGGCAGTAATGAACAATGAAAAATAGTCTTACTTGAAGTGCCAATAGTGCACCAATTGAGAAATACTGAGTGTGGCATGCTAAGTTGAGGAGTATTTAGAGGATTTTGAACAGGGTAATACCATAATCAGATTTGTATTTTAGAAAGGTTGCTTCGGCAGTGAGGAGTGAAAATCATAAGCAAGGAGTTTGCATAGAAGACCAGAGAAGAACAGAGAGAAAAGGACACCCTGGAAACATATTCAGGAAGTACCATGGAAGAACCTGGTGATCATTTAGATATGGAAGGGTGAAGGGACAGTAGAGAACAGAGTAGCTGCTAAGTTTCTGGCTTGGATGATAGCTAGTTCCATTAACTGACAAAGTGAATAAGGGGCAAGCCTGAAGGGAATCAGGCATGTTTTGTTATAAATAAGTAGTTGGAGGTACCTGGTGGAAAGCCAGGAGATGAGGTCTGCTGGCAGTTAAGATGCTCTGATTATCAAGTAAATGAGCCCGGCTGGAGTCCAGGTTCAGGAGTCAGCAGGAAAGGTGAAGCTTGATATGAATGAATTTGCCCAGAAACATAAAATAAGTGACAAGGACAAAATTCTATGGAAAGACAGTATATAAAAGTAAATGAGAAGGAAGAGACTGAGTCCTAAAGATAGCAAAAGAATCATGTGAACATTTGTCTTAGAAATCAGCCAAGGGAGAACAGTTTCATGGAAGGTAAAATAGAAGTACCAAAAACAATTCATTAGACTGAGAAACTAGGAAGTTGGCTATTGTAACAAGCTGTTTCTTTTGGAGTAGAATGGTGGAAACCAGAACTCAGAGAGTTGAAGAATAAGGGGAAGGTAGAAAACTGTGTAGCTTGTTTGAAACAAGATGGGATCCCAAACAGGCAGAATTTTTCTTCTGAACCTTTAGGAGAGACATCAATAAAGACAAAGATGAGAAATCAATTTTTATGTGTTCCAAAATATTTTTCTATTGTGTACTTCTGTTTTCCTCTACAAATGCAAAAGTTTGAAAGTTTGCATATTAATTTTTAAAGTGTATAATTTAATAATTTTTAGTATATTCACAGATATGTGGAACCATCACTGCAGTCAATTATAGAACATTTTCATCACCCCCCAAAAAAAAAACTCGTACCCTGTTGCTATCACCTCCCTATGCGCTGAGGGCTAACCTAGTTTTTTGTACAGATTTCCCTGTTTTGGACATCTCATGTGAATATCATATATGTGTGGTCTTTTGTGACTGGCATTCACGTAGCATGATATTTTTAAGATTCATCCATGTTGTAGCATGTATCAGTACTTCATTCCTTCTGTGTATGCATTTTTATTGGAATAAATATATAGATGAATAATTTATGGAATGGCTAAAGTATAAGTTATTACTTATATCAATGTGGATTAGGAAGTTGTAGCTAATGTTAAATTTGGTGAGAAACAAGATTTGCTTAATTGATAGCTCAGTGTTTGCTCTATGAAACACACAATCAATTGCCAGATATACATGGCACAAAATTAGCAATAAGTGTGGCAGAGTTCTACTGCAGCTTTCAAGATTAAATACTGCTCAAAGAACTCCTTTCAGAATTTTTCTTTAGATCATTAAATCTTTATCTTGTTCTCAGCCCAGTAAATCAACTTAATTTTAGGTGTTAAATAATTTACCTGAAATTCCTGTTTGTAAGAAATATTTTTAGAGGCTGAATTAGAATCTCAATAGAGATTACACTCACATAATTTTATACCCGTTTTTATATTGGTTTTATACCCACTTTATGAATTCCATATATATTAAATACGGATAATAAAACTAACTGTATTAGATGATCCATGAAGGGGAGCAACCCCATGGATTAATTCTGAGAATGGATATTTTTAAAGTAATTTGTGTTTGAAATACTTTGTAAAAGTCATTTTATTCTCATCCGTTGCAGATATTTGACCAAGGTCCTATGGAACGTTGGAAAGGGGGTAGTCAGGTGGAAGCATTATTGTTTTCTTCTTTTTTATTTACCACTGGTATAACATCTACACACACTTTCTCTAAAGTTAATTCTGATATAATGACTAGAACACGGATAACTAAGAGATTGTTGCCCCTTCATTTGAACTTTAGGTAGTAGGTTGCTACTGATCAGTTTGATTGAGATCCTTGTTTTTATTATTTCTTTAGTAATAGACACCATATATTGGTTCCTGTTTTTTTTTAATTTTTCAGTTACAGTTGACAGTACAATTTTATATTAGTTTCAGGTGTATAACCTAGGGATTAGACATTTATATTATATTGGTTCTTTTTATTATATTGGTTCCTTTTAAAGCTTATGTGATAACAGTTTCCATAAGCGTGCCTACTTTTAGGTTCGTGTGCCTTAAGAAAAGTAATTTGTGGATCTGTTAATTTGATGCCTATATGTATTCTATAAGGGATTATTCATTTTTAGTTTACAGTCATTACCAAAATATCTAAAATTGGCTACAGATTTGAAAATGTGGGAGCTTGGACTATACTGGATAAAAGGCAGGAAGTGTAACTCTAAAGGACTTAGGGAAGTTATCAGCCTTATTTTTCGAACAAGTTGTTTTTAGTAACTAAAAGTTTAATAAACTGAGCAGGGGAACTTAGTTTAAATAATATATGGTCCAGATAATAATAGAAAATCCTTTGCAATCCATATACCACATGGTAAAAGGCGGGGAAAGCCTGAATTTGTATCAATGACTAGTAAAAGTATTAGATTTTGTTTTCTTTCATGGAGACAACAGAAATTACTTTTCAATGGCACTACATCACTGAAGAACATTTCACATATCTTAGATGCCTGCTGTGTAGCTCAGACACAGAAAACCAATTTAAATGCACTGTGTTGTGAATACTGAATAAATTGCCTGCCTCAGATTCCTTTTTTTCCTACAATAAGTGTATAAAATACATCAGGCAAATTACTGAAAATTACATCATTTCAAGACAAATTGACCCCTAAAAGTTAGATGAAAAGAGGGTCTTATCGTTAAGTAAGTCCTTTTGTGGGGGAAACCTTATGCAGTAAAAATTCCTTATCCTCCCTCAAAAATTTAAAGAAAAAAAAATTAAAAGACCTTCTGGATGAAATAATTTCATTAATTTATTCCATGCAAATACATTTGTTGAGCTCCTCTATATAGTCCAAATAACTATATACTGACAATTGTCATAAATGCTATTATAGAAAAGTATGAAAGAAAACTAGTTCTAAGAAAGAATATAAGAAGTTGTTCTAAGCAAAGGAAACAGCATGTTTAAGGAAACAGGGAAGGACCTTGCTTGGCAAGTGCAGAGATAACCAAGATAAGAGTTTTGTGAGTAAGGGACGGGGGATGAGGCTAAAGGTAGATAAAGACCAGATTATGCCTGCTGTGTGGGCCACATTACAGATGCTGAATTCTAGCCTGAGAGCACTGGTAAACCTGTGATAAATATTTAACCAAGGCAAGGACATCTATCTGTTCACATGTGTGTTTTTAAAAGATTATTATGGGTTGCTCTAGGTAGAATAGATTTGGAGGGAACAAGGGAAGACAGAGGCATTAAACTGTAGTCAAGTCAGAGATCCTGGAAACAGTGGAAACAGAAGAAAGATAGAAGGTAGATAAAATTTGCAGTCATAATTAACTGCAGAACAGGACTAGAAAAAGGATAACAGGCCAAAAATACTTCCAGTACAATATTCTAGGTGAAAGCTGGCACCACTTAGTGAGATGGGGAATTCTAAATGAAAACCAGATTTGGGAGCAAAATTGAATGGTGATAGTATTTGTGTTAAAATATATTCCTGTTTTCAGCTTTAAATTTGAAATCACCAGGTTGGCATATTTATATTTTTCTCTTGATTTTTCAACTAATATCTTTAAATGTATGGTCAAATATTACTCAGTTTTATGAGACATCTTTTGTTAATGTAGAGGGAGGATCAAAATCAGAGCTGATATATAGCCTTTCAGGCAATTTAAGCAGAAAGCACAGTCTGCTCTGTTAGAATTTGAGAGGGATCTACTATATAATGTTTATTTGGGAAGAAAACATTAACCTTTTGGCCTAGTTTTCTTGATCTATAAAATTTTGGGAACAAAACTGAATGATCTGTAAAAAAAAAAACTGAATGACCTTCTAGCTTTAAGGTTCTCTGAGTTGTTTTGTTCACCCCCCCACACACACACACACACACACGCACATGTACAGGCACATGACATTTCCAGTAAGCACAGGAATACTCTCTTGAGCCCTGTTCTTGGTGTGTGAGCAAGGAAGTCCTTTGGGGAGGAGTACCATTCATTTGTTACAGCCTAAGTACACTGTCTACATACTGAGTACATAGGACCCTAGTGGTCTGAAGGAGCACATTGCAGCTTCTCCTTAGCGTCCTTATGTACTTTACATGTTGGAGGCCTTGGTTCATTTTGATTTTTATGGGGAAAATTCCCAAATCTTAAAAATATGTAATAGCAATTGACAGAGTGGTTTGAAAAGTCCTCTCCTTCTGAGTTCATACTGCTCTGCTGTGGTTCCGTCTCTGTACTAACGTTAGACTCCCATAGGAGTGTTCCTGTCGTTACTGGCATTGCATGTTCTTTAGAGTACTGTTTCTATGGAGTTCAGCTATAACAAAGTCATGAGCCTAACTGGAGATGTCTGTTTTCCTGCTACCTCAGCTTTATTGAGTAAGGAGGTAAAAACTAATGTGCTCTTATTATCCATATATTTACAGAACACACTCCAGTATAGTGATAATTACATAAAAATACATCTATTGTAAGAATGACCACATGCTGATAATTGTTGAAGTTGGGTGATGGCTATATTGAGGTTTATTACACTGTTCTCTCTACATTTGTATATGTGTGAAATTTTCCATAATAAAAATTTAAGCTAAAAAATGTCATCTTTCACTCCTTTAAAACATTACTTTTTTTAGAAAACATGTAAATTAAATATTCTAGCATCAAGCTTGTGATGTTCCTCAGTGCACAGTTTCTAAGAAAATATATTTAGCAGTATAAATTCAACATTAATGATTATTTCCATTTTAAGTTTTACATATAAGAGTCTTCATATTTTGTTTCAGGGACAGAATGATGCTGTTGAAATTGGAACAAGAAATTTTAGATTTCATTGGTAATAATGAGTAAGTCCTGATATTTAACAAGAAAACAAATTGTCATTGCAGTTCTCCTTGATTCACTAAATTAGTTTTCCTTCTACTTCTAGGTCTCCACGTAAAAAATTCCCCCCAATGACATCTTACCATAGGATGCTATTACACAGGGTAGCTGCTTACTTTGGATTAGACCACAATGTTGATCAGAGTGGAAAATCTGTCATAGTAAACAAAACTAGCAATACAAGAATGTAAGTATCAACAAACGTAGGTATATGTTATATATGTGTGTAACAACACTTATCTTTCTACAGCATCTTTCATCTGAGGTTTTCCACGTGTTTTAGCAGCCTATTAAGCTTCATGATAACCTTATGTGTTTGGATCAAAAAATACATTTAGCTCACTAGATTCTAAATGCACCAATCTGAGCTGAAATGAGGCAGGTGAAGGAGAACTGGTCTAAAAAAACAAAAGCAAAAAAACCCTCTGAGGTCATAATATCAGTGATGTTTGTTAACCATTCTCATGGATTTTTAATTTAATGTAGTTTAGACAGCTATAGCCAACCTCAGACAAATTGGGGGTTGGGGGGTAGGGAAGCAAATTTTGAACCTTCTGTCACTTTGCCATCCTTTCCACCTGTGTTTTTGCTCCTTTTCTCCCACAAAGCACAAGAAGGTGGGTATAATGATTACTACGGCATTAACCATACTGTTGTGTTTACCTCTGAGCTATATATAATTTACTGAGGAAATTTTCTTAAGGAGTTAGGAGCCATTTGCTTTAAAAAGTGATAGCTTTATAGTGTTGGTAAAATTGTCAGTGCTCATATTTGGGAGCAAAAGGCCCAGTGCAGAGGCACCTAAAATTATAACATGTATACAGCACCTCTTCTCTAGTTGTAAAGCTAATCCTAAAGCAACTAGTTGGGTTCAGCTAAAATTTATACTGTGGTGGTGATCTATCTATCAGAAGAATTTTCTCTGTGGCAGCAATGGATCTGTGGTAATGAGCTTCAACTTCAGATGCCATAAATAATGTTTCCCAGTTCATGATTTTTTCTGCCTTTCTTGACAGTGTGCTGTCTTTGAACCATTCAGTTTGCGTGGTTATATTTAATTCACTTGTGTCCCTTCTGTTGTATTGACCTTTACTCTTCTACCTGCCATTTTATTTGCTGGAATTAAGTTGGCTTTCTTCCGTGTCTAATAGTATATTGTCAACTAAATAGATATATTGATGGAACCTAGTATTTTTAAATGATTTTTCCTGAACTAAAATTAAAATGGTAAAGATAGATTCTTTGAAAAGGATCCTATCTTTCTTTAGGAATTAAATTTTACCTTCAAATGTGAATGTGATTTAATTCTCCTCTGCGCATACCATAGTCTTTTTAAAATATCCCCCTCAATATTTTCCCAACCAGTTATATTGTGGCTAAGGTAGGATAGTAACTGTTATGTATGAGCTGGACTGAAGGTGAATAGAATTCTAATTCGTTTAACCAGTGCACTTCAACATTACTCAGAGCTGCTGGATGCCCACGCACATTAGCAGGCATTTTCACTAACATTTTGACTGGTGACTCTCTAAGGTTTTCAATACAGTGTAACCTCAGTTGTTTGAATGCTGTGAATGATGTCAGGAAGCTTTAGGGTTCTCTTTATCAAGGCAGTCAAAAGTTTAGCTAAACACAGATGTTTATGGTGCACTTAGACCTTTCAGATCATTGAAGTTACACTGTATTCTTATTTTATATCTTCTGGAATACACAGAAGGCTCTAAATCAGAAAACCTTAGAGATCTGTTCCACATTGAATAAAAACAAACTTACCTTTTCCTCATAGGCAGATTACCCGCTCCAGCCTTGAACCAGTGGTGTTGTGGATGTCAACAACCCGGTGTCCACTGGGGTGTCTCAATGGAGCGGGAAGTTGGCGATTGCAGGGCAGTAAATTCAGGCATCTATAAAAGAAAGAGGTAAGACAGTCTGAAGGTTAGCTGAAATGCCTGCCAGTGCTGTTTCTTTGCTGTGGGAATCCAGCTGCTCTCAGAAAAGTTGCCAGGCCCTTGGTTAAACCTTATAGTTCACATTGGAATAACAATCTCTCACCCAAGTACGAAACTCCTCAAATAAGAAAGTGGGACCTAGCTACAAAAATAGTGGATATAAGCAAACAGGGCAATAATGAGATAGAAATAACAACATGCTGCTATTGTCAGAACTAAATAGACAATCTTTCAAACTCCTAAAGAAAACAACGTTTTTCTTATCAGTTTGGTCATGAAACCATTTTACTCTTTTTGTCTCTTTAGTTCTGTATATAAGTTTATGCGGAGATCTGCTTTGTTTCACTTATCTAAATACATTTTAAAATAGAGGTTTCTTTAGCTTACTTAGATCATTCTCATTTTAAATCTCCTTTTGCATCATTTGACAGGAAGTAGATACAGTACTTTATTAAAAATTCACTAGGTTAAAAAATATTTAGAAGTGTTACTTGAGTACTATATATATTGAAAAAACTGGTCAGTTTACTGAAAATGTCATTTTTCAGATTTACTTGGTTTAGTAATTTACTTATCGCATTTCTAATATATTATGCAACTAATGTTTTTTTTAACTGTGTTAAAAAAAACTACTTGGGCATTTGATGAGACTTTCTTTATAACATCTAAATATATTTTTATATATCCTATATTTCAAAAAAGTGATTCCAATTTCATGAGAGAATGCTATTAAGTCACAAGAGTACTGAATGAATGTGTTGAAGCTGAAAATATATTTGAGATAGTGAAATTTTACATAATTATTTTCCAAGGGCCACAACCTTATGTCTGTCTTCTGGATCTCAGTAGAACTTGCAACATTTCCATAGAGGAAACACCAATCAGCCCTAAAATATATTAAGATTTTATGTTACAATGTTACAATGTTAACCTCCAAAAAAGTTCTCTTTTGTAATTGGTTTCAGTTAACATAAAACAAAGATGTACCCTGTTATAACTAAGCATTCTTGGCAACTTTGTTGCATTTTGAAGTAGTCTCTTAAATTGTAGATCATTCAACCACAAGATATTTTATTACTTTCAGTTATATAACACCAAACCAGGTACTGTAGGAGTAGAACATATGATACTGTGCTATACTTTTTTCCTTGTCCCAGAATTTTTTCTTAGACTTAGAGGAGGCAATGCAGAGGATATGCAGGCTTTGGGTCTTATATACCAGGGCTCCAGCTATCGCTCAGTCATGTACTTACCTTTTGACCTTGGACAGCTGCTTAAGCCATTTGAGCCTGTTTTCTTAGTAATATTTATAATAACAAACTTCTACTGAGTGTTTACTGTTATAAGTGCTATTTATTCACCTTCAGAACAACTCCATGAAGTAGATTCATTATAGTTCCCATTTACAAATGAGGAAACTAGGGAATATAAAAGTTGAGTAACTTGAGCAGTCCTAAAGCAGCTAAATTGGTAAAGCTGAATGTTTGAACAGAAGCAGTCTGATTCCAGAGACCACACTGTATTCCATATGGCCTTTCACGTGTAACATCAGGTGGCTAATATTTTGTTAAAAGATTATTGTGAGGAGTAAATGAGATAACATAAGCACCTATTAATGGTACCAGTGAGTGATCACTTTGATTATTTTTTATAAAATGTTATATTTAACTTTTGTGTAAACATCATATATTGTCGTTTTTGTTCCCTTGTTTTTTCAGACCTGATCAGAAATTTAATGAACATATTAAGGATGATAAAGGTGAAGACTTTCAGAAACGATATATCCTCAAGAGAGATAACTCTAGCTTTGACAAAGATGATAACCAGGTAATCGAACACAATTAGAGCATTCTTACAGGTGCAGGATTTACACCAGCAGGTAACTTTCCCAAGCATTAATTGTTCTCTTTTCTTTAGATGAGAATACGTTTAAAAGATGACAGAAGAAGCAAATCTATAGAAGAAAGAGAAGAAGAGTACCAGAGAGCTAGAGACCGCATATTTTCCCAAGATGTATGTATTATTGTGTTTAGCTCTTCATGTTAGAATATACACTAATTGCATTATAGGGGCTCACTCATCCCTTAATCTATTGATCACATTTTTTTAAACCACACTTGTTACATATAAAGTCACCATTAAGAAATACTTGAGATCTGTCATGTTCATGTTAATAATTTAATACTTGTGGCAGTTATATACATTTTTCAAAAGTTAGAAGCAGATGGACTGTAGAAGTAGTATATTGGACTAAGTATATTGTTTCTGTAATATTTTTTCTTCTAGACTACTCACAGACTTGTCATTTTTAGAACATTGGTCACTGTCTACAATATCATGTATACTCTAAATCCTGCTTATTAGTGGGCTCATCTTGATAACAAACTTGGTTTCTTCTTTTAAAATAAAGCTAATTGATTTTTCAGATTAATATTTATTGTACACCTTTCAAGTGATTATTTGAAAGAGATCTTTTAAGTGGCTGATTATTTTATGCATATACTCAAGAACAGAAGCAGTTCGGTTTTACCACTATCTGTTAAACATATGTACTGTGCAGTACTCGTTATTCAAGGATATATGAATATATGTAGTTTGTGTTAACACTGCCAGAGATAGAAATTTCCTCTATATTAAAAAAAAAGTAACATTGAAATCTAGATTATCAGTTGAGAATTTATAGTATTCATTCAACAGATCTTATTGAGCAGCTATATAGTAGGTGCTGTGCTGGGCCCCGGAGAACATATCCATGAACAGTTACAATAATTTATCCCTCAGACAACCCCTACTTAGTAGATAGTATCATTGTTTTTATTTTACATAGAAGGAAACTGAGGCTCCAGGATGCTAAGTAAAATAGCCAAAGATCATACAGCTAGATAATGACAGAGTTGGGATTTCAACCCAGGTTTTCTGAACTCAGAGCCTAAACTAGATGTATTTCTCTCTCTAGTTTATAAGATAGATGAGGTCTCTACCCTTGATGAATAGCCAGACATGAGAATGGCGTGTGATATGTGTAGAGACATGAAGATCAAACGGACACAGCAGCGAGGCATCACACACAATGGGACATGGCAGAGAAGTACCACAGACCAGAATTGAGAAATGAGAGGGAGGGCTAGCTTCCAAGAGGAGGCCTAAAGGAGTGAAGTGTTCCAAGTAGAGAGTCATTATTTGCAGAGGCCCAGAGATAAAGGAGTACTTGACACGTGAGGAATTGAAAGATTCAGGGTAGCTAGACTATGTAGCCTGGATGACACAGGAAATGAACATTTAGACTGGAGAAATAAGCAGGAAGCAGATGGATGACTTGACCCTGAAAGCTAGTTAAGGTAAGTGGGCATTTAGCTAAGGGCCAGATGATAAGTAGTTTAGACTTTTCAAGCCATACTGTCTTTATGCAACAACCAAATCTGCCTTTTTAATGTGAAAGCAGCCATAGACGAAACATAAATGAATGGGCATGGCTGTGTTCCAGTGACACTTTATTTGCAGAAACAGGTGGCTGGCCAAAGTTTGATGACCCTGGTGGCCTGAAAACTCGTTAGAAGACTGTTGTAATAATACAAGCAAAAATAATGGTTGCCTGAGATAGGTTAGTAGCATTAGAGCAGTTTAGCATAAGCTGTGTTGAGGCGTAGCTGCATGTTCACTGCTACATCCACAACCAAAGCACAGGCGATCAAAATATTTGTTGTGAGTGAGGTAGAATCTACAGACTAATGTATACCTTGAATATGTAATAATAAAAATGGGTTTGTTTGAAAGAGATTTTTAATTTTAAATTAATTTTTACCACAAAAATGAATGGCTTCAAAATGTGTATTTGTTAAAAAGTAAGCATAATATCTCCAAGCCAAAAAATTTCCATTATCATTTAGTTGTGTACTATGATCCCTATGTTGGATTGTTGGGGGGAGGGATACTTTTAAAATATTATTACACATGATTTTTGTTAAAATCAGTAGTGTACAGATGGCATTATGTATTTAACAAAAGCTTGACTGTTTATCTTTCTTTCTAGTCCCTGTGTTCCCAAGAGAATTATATTATTGACAAAAGGTAAGGGAATTTTTAACATTTGTTTTGGTGACTGCCTGACTGACGCTAATAAAAATAAAAATGTGTTATTAAAATGCCAACAGAATCCAAGATGAGGATGCTAGTAGTACCCAACAGAGGCGCCAGATATTTAGGTATTGGAAGCATGTTTTCATGCAGTATTGAAAAATTAAAGCATTTTTCTTCATTCTTTCTGTTTTTGTCTCTATTCGCTTTTCAAAGTTTTATTTCTAAATTACAGAGTTAATAAAGATGCTTCAGGAAGGTCAACGAATAGCCATCAAAGCAGCACTGAGAACGATCTGAAGTACTCTGAACCACGACCCTGGAGCAGCACAGATTCAGACAGCTCTCTCCGAAACTTCAAGCCTGCTGTGACCAAAGCCAGCAGCTTCAGTGGAATTTCAGTCCTGACAAGAGGTGATAGTTCTGGAAGCAGCAAAAGCATAGGCAGGCTTTCAAAAACAGGTATAAACACATGTCTGAAACTGTGCAGTCAAAACATTAGTTTCCCTAATGTTGTCTTAGCTCTTTATTTATCATATGGCTTCTGTAATTATCCTAAAATACAAAATTCACACCAGCAGTGCATTGAGCACCTCCAGAATACTGAAATGCTTATTGAAACTACGATTCATCTCTGTGTGAGAGAGAGATTTACAAACATCAATTAAAATAATTCTCTGTTGTGACATAAACTTAATCAGGTTGGTTCAATGAAATGTCATCTCTTGTTGCAGTGCCCAGAAGTGACTGGAAATTTTTCATTGCTTATTTATATAATAGCTGGAAAGTGTAGTTTCTCACCTAGGATTTTTAACAGTGATTACATTTTCAGCTAATGCTATCAATTATTGATTGCATTTTTAATGATAAAGTCCTGCATTTGCCATTCAAAGATTAATAAAATTGCTGAGACGTTTTTGAGGAATTTAAAAACCTAAGAAAAATAATATGTAATTATTATCAATGAGTGGAAATTTCAATAACATCCTCAATTCTACTAGTTTCTTTGCATCTAGAGTAATATCATTTAGGTTCATAATCTTTTCACCTTCACTAACTGGCTTCAATACCAAAGAAGCTCATGTTTCTTTTGGGATCCTTGTTGATCCTTATTTTTATCCCAAATAAGCATGAAAGTCAGCAGAAATGGCTCCCTCCCTTTACCCTGTTTGGGTTAGCCTAGACATTTGGTGTTGTACAGATTACAATTAAAGGGAGAGATGTATATTGAAGGTCAGAGTATTTTTTTAATCTCTGTCTATGCTCAATGTTTTAAACGTTAAGGCATGTGGATTGCACTTGTCACATTTTTAAAATTTTATTGTAGATAGTAAAAATGTCCTAGTGTATATGATAGAGTATTGCCAAAGACAGGTAAGTTTTATGAATATAAAATGTATGTGTACCAAACATGCATTTATTTTTAAAATGGCCAGTTAGTCATCATAACAGGAAAAAACTACTCATGTGTCATTTAGACACACTACCAAATTAAAACATTTTAAGGACATGTACTATTTATTATCTGTATTGTCTTCAGAAATAAAAAGAAATTTTATTTAACTCTTAATAGGAAAAAAATGACTTTTTATATAGTTCTTGTCAAGTCTTTTTGGCACAATTTAAAATAGAAATTATCCTTCATAGGACATCTGTAAAATGTATCATATTTGTTTATTTCATTCATTAAAGATTAGTTCTCCATCCTAGAGTCAACTCTGTTTTTCAAAACTTAATTAACTATATACATTATCAAAATCTTTTCCTTTTTTTCCTTTTCTCTCACCTGTAGCCATTATACTGAAAGTCAATGACATTTTTAGTCTCTGTATAATAGAAAATAAAATTAATTGCAGGCATAAAAGCAGTTAAAAATAAATTATCAAATTTATTAAGGACAGTGAGAAATAAATTTTAAATTGATGTTAATGCTATCTTTGTCCCTTGATATGATAAAAGATCAAAAGGTTACTGTACATTATAGGGTTACTGTACATTATAGGGAGATGGTATATGATTATGAGCTGAAAATGAAATTCTGCAATGAAACTTGACAATTATTTCTGTTGAAGAGAATTTATCATTTTTTGTTATTTTCTGCACTACCCTTAATCTTTCTATGTTCTTATAGATAAGGGTTTCTGATATAGAGGTTTGGGCATTTGGCTGTGCTAAGTTCTTTTTCCTGGGGGAAAGTTATAATCTGTATATTCCTAGGTGTTAATCCAAAAGGTAAAATGTATAAAACTGTCCTCTTGGAAATGTGGGTAATGTGCTTTTTGTGACTGCCTGTGGCTGGTGTCATTATAAACTGCTTAAGTTGCATGCTTTGGCTATGATTCCTCTGACTTATGTGATCAGTTAGTTGTGTTAAACTTGTTCATTATGGGGAGGGAAAGCGAAATTATACAGTAAATCAAAAATAGCCAATGCTTTTATGTGGTAACTGCATGGTATGCAATATGAATTTGATTGTTACGTGTTTAAAACCTGCATTTTTATATGAGGTTTAAAAAATCCATATTTCTCATTACTCCTCCCCTAGGTTCTGAGTCTTCTGGTAGTGTAGGGTCATCTACGGGCTCTCTTTCTCACATCCAGCAGCCTCTTCCAGGTACAGCTCTCAGCCAGTCTTCTCATGGCGCACCTGTCGTCTATCCAACTGTCAGCACTCATAGTTCTCTTTCCTTTGATGGTGGCCTAAATGGGCAAGTCGCATCTCCTAGTACTAGCTTCTTTTTGCTTCCCTTGGAAGCGGCAGGCATACCACCTGGCAGTATTCTGATCAACCCACAAACAGGTTGGTATTCCGAAAAAGGTGTTTATTTCAGTTATCTGAAATATCAGGAGTTATCTGAAAATTAAAGAATACGTATTAAATGTATTATCTGTATATGTGTTGTCAGATTTTTATTTTTAACGCGCAGTTAGCATTTTTCCTAGAGCTTTAATAAAAACACTTATGGTAGAAAATGTTAAAAGACATATTTATATTTTTCTCCTTGTGACATCTATGACTTCATCTTTTAGGCCAAATAATGGCCTAACTGTAATTAAAAACAATTCATTTCCTATAAATGAGACAACCACCTTTGAAAGAGTTGATAAAAACTTTGATAAAATCTTTATTTGATAAAAGCTTTATTCTGGGGGGAAATATGTATTTCATGAAGAAAGAGGAAGTTAACAGCTCTGGAATGATCCTATAAATAACTGTCCTTCTGAATATGGTAATTATTTTCTACTGAGGGAAAGCTAAAGGATATCTTACTAGTAAAAGAAAATAGGTAGTCATGAATTAATACTGACAACAACACATTCTTTGCTATTAGATTATAGTTTGCATATATTATGCATTTACTGTGTCTCATGTACTGTATTAGGTGCTTTAAATACATTGTTTATAATCTTTATAACAACCCTGTTAGGTAGGCTAAATTCCCATTTACAGATAAGGAACCAACCTCAAAGAGATGCAGCCATAATACATTTCGTTGTGTGCATTGGCAAAAATGACTTATAATAGAGAAAATAGTCTTTTAAAAGATTACAGAACGTCTTGTTCTCTATTCAGAAATAACATAGCCCAATCATTTGGTAAGATAATGAAAACAACTCTTAAGTCATTTCATAACCTTCCTTAAAAATTCACAGACTTAGCTGATGTGGTCACATCAGCATGGTAGTATTTGGGCAAGGTAGATAGAGCTGAGAGTGTCAGAGTCTCTGAGAGTTCCTTTTGTTTGTTGTAGAGAAGACATGGCTTGGAACTCACAGCCTTCACATTTCATTTGCATCTCTTTTTTAAGAGAAAGTATTTGAACATTTATTTCTATGATAAGAATTGATTTAGCATAAATAACTGACTTCAGAAAGTCAGTTTTTGCCTAATAACAGTTATCTTCTTATCCTTCAGGTTTATTATATTACTAAACTCCCTGATTTCCTGGAGCAGGATATAAGATGATTTAATATTTTGCTATTTCCTATTATTTTTTATTCAAAACATTTTGGTTAATATGTTTTTGGTAACATGAAAGATTCAATTGAGTAAGGAATGATAGAGTGAGAAGCTAAGAATTGTATTCTTAATTTTAAGTGAGTTCAAAAGTGATCTCTTTGCTTTTTGAGAACAGTGTTACAACACATCTAACTTTTTTCAGGCAGACCTTAAGTTACTTTTAAACAAACAGGCATTCGCCCAACATCTTCCCTACCATTTTTTTTTTTTCAGAATTATTTAACACATTGTGGACCAGTGATGCAGATTTGCGTCTATACATTTAAATGCCCCGTCCTCAATGTGTTAATAATCATCAAATACCCAGCATGACTTGTTTTTAGATATTTGTGACCAACACATAAATTATCAGGAAGCTGATAAAAATAATTTAACTTTGGATAACTTTCCCACTAAATAACAATAGAACAGTGGATTCTTCCCTCCCAAGTATTATTTTATTACATGTCATAAGATTAAAAGAGAGAGGGTCTTATCATGGAAGAAAGGATGTTTTGAAGGCAATGTATGAAACTATTATTAAGTCGAATTTCTCTTATTTTCTTCTGTATTCTTTCTATTTTGTCATAGTCAATGGTCAGTTTATTTCACATAGTCTTTTCTTTTTTACAAGATAATCTAGTATATAGTAAAGAAAAATACTAATTTTTGAATCTGTTTATATGTGCACTGAGAAAAGCCTAGAAGAAGGCAACCAAATTGTTAACTATAAGATTATGGGGGATTTATTTTCCTTTTGATCTCTATTTGTTGGTTATTTTCCCACAATAAATATATTAACTTTTACAATAAGAAAAAGTTATTTAGATTGTATGTGTAGAGAAAGAGTAAAATTTATTTTACTTAAAATATCCCCCCAGTAATTAGTAAGCAATAAAAACAAGCCTCAAAATCAATATTAAAGTTCTCTCTAGTTTTCCCTGTGAATAACTCTCACTGGAATTAAAAAGATTACTTTAGAAAATGATTTAGTGACTAAAAATTACAACTTTTAAGTTAGAAGCTATAAAATAAGGACACTGCAGTCAAGCCCACAACTTGAAATTTGAAGCTGTTGACCGTTTTAATTTTCATTTCATTTTAACTTCATTAAACATATGTATTCTGGCCTGTAGAGTAGCTATTTCTCACCACCTAACAGAGGCTAATTAATACATTTCCAGTATCCCCAACTCAAGCATTTTTTTCTGGAAACTGAAATGCATTACAGCACGAAGCACCAAATCCTATAACTGAACTCTTGAACAAGATGTATTTCAGAATTCAGAGGTTTTCAGAAAATACTGTGTGTTATAAAATAACTGGTAGATTCTGGAGCAGCACCCTCAGTAAAACTCTGCAGCAAAATGTCTGAATATGTACTCTGTGGGGAAAATAAAGACTATTAATACTATAAGGTCAGACTTTGCTTCCCAAGCTAAGAACATCTTTTGTTTTCAGAAACTTGAGGCTTCAAAACTGTGAATAAGGTTTATAGACATGTATTGTAAATTGTTAGTAAAATGACCTATTTTCAAACTCGGTTGTAAATTATTTTTTCCTCTGCCTTTTTAAATTTTTCAGGTCAGCCCTTCATAAACCCAGATGGGAGTCCAGTTGTGTATAACCCTCCTATGACTCAACAACCAGTGAGAACCCAAGTGCCTGGACCGCCCCCTCTGCCACCCCCGCCACCTCAACAACAAGCAGCTAATCACATGTTCTCACAGGTGCACATACCCACCATTACATAATGCTAAGTTCACCTGCCTTTGCATATTTGGGACTAAATTCACTAATTTTAATTGAGATAGCCCACGTAAGTATCTCTTAGAACTTTCATATTCTCCACCAGCGATGTCCCACTCGCTACTTGTAGGAAGAGGGGTTAACTTCAAGGGCTTTTCAGCTAAAAAAAATACAGGATATTTATTGGAAAGAAGGGAATTTTGCATCTCGTGAGCCTGTGTGGTGAGTACTTATCCCTATTTCACAACAGCAAGAAATGAAAAAGAGGAATAAAAACAAAACTAAGATTATTCATTATCCCAATGAGGAGAGTGAGTTGTTTTAAGATTCAACAGATCAAGCAGTTTAAAGAAACTGAGTTGAGTTGTTCAAGTTCTGCAATGTACTCTCCATCCCACCTACCCTATGAAAGATAGAGGCAAAAAGATCCTGAGTTAGAATTCGCAAAAGCACTCTTAATACCTTGAATTTGTTTAAATGATTAGAGTTTACACATACATTTTCACATCCAGGCTTTTCTCCCATACATGTGTTATTCATCCTTGCAGACATGATTACACCAGTGTGAACTTTTTATTTCATTCTGTCTTTAAAGGTTGTGTCGTATATCAAAGACAGTTGTACAGTTAGTTACACCTCTTTTTCCCCTGTAAGACCATCTAAATATCCCACTTGTGAGAACATACAGAGTAATTTCTTGTGAAAAAAGAATGGTGATAAACTTGCACTAGAGAAAGTTCATTAGTTTTGCTCACAAGTTATATCATTTGTATTGCAGGGGTGAAGAATGTATGAAAAGTTTGATAAAGTTATCAAATATTTTGAAAGTCATGAAAATAATTGTTCCTCTGACATTTAAGACTCAGTACTGGGAAAAGCAGTTTATCTAAAGTAGAAGGACTTCTAGGTCTTTGATGCATTTCTAAAACCATAAATTTAAATTCATGTATGTAGTGGAAATTGCCTAAAACTCTTTCCTGAGACCCCCATGTCCACTTCCCAACCCCATTTGATTAAATGCACTCAGGTGCATATTGGACTACATAAAACTCCCTCCCTATTCTTCTCTGCCAGCTTTGTTCAATTAGGTCCTAAAGTGGGTTTTTTTCATTTTGCTATCATGTGGTTGTTTTTGAAGCACTGTTTCACTACGAGCTTTATAGGGCTGAATTCATTCAGTGAAAATAATGTTAGTCTGGCAACTTAAAAAAATTCTAAGAATTTATCTATTGTTATATATTTCAGATTATCTCTTGAAAATAACTTTGATTTAGTTATGAGACAATCCTAAATGAAGGTATAGGCAGCTTAGTTTAAAAATAAATGCCTTAGGGCCGGCCGAGTGGCTCAGTTGGTTAAGAGCTCGCTCAGGAGTTTGAGCTCTGAGCAACAGCGGTTCAGGTCCAGCCCGAGCTGAGCAGCCGCTGAGCTGCCAACAGGTAGCAGGATGGCTCAGCTAAAAAAATAATAATAATATAAAAAAAAATAATAAATGCCTTAGTAGACTGTAATTCAAATTCTTGGGGTATGCATCAAACTCCAAGTCTGATTTTCCTGGTGTTGCTTCAAGTGTTTCTGGTAATTAACCATCAGATATGAAAAAAAGAATTGATGGAAAAAATGATACTCAGTAGCTATCTTTTGCACACTGAGATAATCCATCTATGAAATTTTAAATAACCAAACAAAATAATGCTATGATTTCCAAAGCCTGCAGATGGGCTACCTGTCTTGAAACCTATCACTTTAAGTGGGTCTTGTTTTGCAGCCAGTTGCAGTTTAAGTAGGAAAAGGAAGTGCTGAGGCTTTTTCTTTTTGCTTTTTCTTTTCTAAGTGATGTCAGAATGTCATTTTGATCAGCCAGTCTTCTAGCCCACATTTTTCTCATTACCACTTGACACCTGGCAGACATTAGTTCATACGCTGGGTGATCATCATGCTCTTCTGTCTTTTATCCCCCAGCAGACTAAAGCTTTCGTTTCACCCTACACTTATTTAGTAGGTCAAGTTGTCTGGAAGAAAGTTATGTCTTAATGGTTGCCTGCCTTAATAACACATCGAATAGCCTGTACTTGGAAGTTCTAAAACTACTACACCTTATTTAGTGTGATACGTGCTGTCATCCATTAGGAAGCTTGCTAATTCTGGTTGAGAGGTTTGTGAAGAACCAGTGACTACTCTATAGCTCTTTCAGATTTTACTTTTTTCTAGTACTTTTACTTTTTTTTATTCTAGGTTTTCTGTAGGATTCCAAGCTAATCTAAGCCTTTCATAATTTTAGAAACGATTGTGTTGATTTTGTAAATATGCAACTCATTGTTACACATCTTAGATGTCTTAAGAATTTCTCATTTGAATTATTCTATGGGTACTCTTACTCAGTTTATTTTGCAACTTTAAAGTATTCTCTTTGGAAATATTGTCCACAGGGAGATTCATGTATATACATTTTAACCAAAGTAAGAGTTTTTATTAGATAAAATTACCTGGGTTCCTCCAGTGCTTGTTTACATGGCTGTCTACAGGTCACTTAACTTACCGTATTTGCCGGCGTATAAGACGACTGGGCGTATAAGACGACCCCCTAACATTTCCACTCAAAATACAGAGTTTGTTATATAC